>NC_079456.1:17227148-17554648 GCF_903798145.1 Danio aesculapii | reverse complement strand
AAAATGAGTGTGTTATAATGCGATTTGCACGGGAATATACATTTTAGATGCAATATTGACTTACTGGGTGTTTTATATGAAATAAATGTTTCAAAAAAAGGCGTTTTAGAAATTGTCATTTACGTTTATTGATAACATCTTAATTCTTTATTGTCCACAAGTTCCTGCAGCTGTCTAAATTTTAAAAAGCGTTTTATTAAAATGTTCATCATTTCTACGCAACATTTATTAGCTCCACCTGTAGGTGCCAACGACATTAACTCGTATTAACCCAAATATAAAAGCATGCTGTATTTCTGTAGGTAAGTTTTAGCCACATTGAGGAAAGTTTTTCATTAGATGGCGATCTAACGCCAAGTTTTATGCCTTTTCACCCCTGAAGACTATCGGGAAACAACTTCAGCGCACACTTTTTTCTCTCTCTCTCACTCTCTCTCTTCTCGCACACTGATAGATTATGGTCTCCTCTTCACACCCGCTAAAGCAGAACGGATTCTCCAACAAGACTTTGCAGATGTATTCAATTTATTCTTTCTTCTGTGTTAAGCACTAATAAAAAAAAAGGATTTGTACTCACGGCCACCTCTCAAGTTGAGGACAAACTCCATCCAAGTGGATTTTACGCGCCTTACCTGACTTGTTCCCGCCACTTAAAAAAATTAAAACAATAAATAAAAGCTCAAAATGCTTGATATAAACCCAATTCTAGTATGTTTTGACGAGTGCTTGTGGTTCGCTCCGTTGTCCTTTACACACTGCAGTTTTTTTGCTTCGTCTTTGCCACTCTGCCTCCAAAAGCCTTGGCACAGTTGCCTTGGCATTCAGTACCTTCTCGTAGAACTTGGCAGAAAATGCTATAAAGGCGTCTCTAATGTCTGCCACAATTAGACGAGAAAAAATATGCGAATTTTAGATTTTATTATACATTTAATGATTTATTTTTCTTATTTGTTAGCCGCGGTTGTTTGCCTGGTAATATTCGTTTTGGTTCATAATGGGATATAAACCTGGATAAACGGTGTAGGATTTGTAAGTCACCTATTGTTTATAGACAGGGATTTTTTGTTAATATATTTCACATTTATTATAATTGTTTTTAATAATATCGTGACTTTAAATGGGCCTGCTTGAGTGTGCATGGATGAAAATTAGATGCCATATATTTAGGTCTAAAATTAAGGTCATGTGAATATTCATTTCTTTTTTTGACACTAAATTTATCCTTAAAATATTTGTTTAGTTGTTTATTTTGTCAATGACAGACATCAATTAGATTGCTATTTTTATTTGATAGCCTAGTTTTGTTCACCCTCCCGCAAATTCATTAATGATTGATTCTTTATCAGGCCTGCATGTGCCGTTCAGCCAATCAGGGTTTAAATCAATAAGACCTGTGCTTTAAATTCAGTACATTTAGGCCCTATTGGGCATTTTGAAGATGTTCTACTAAAAGGTTTTTGTTAAATATACATTTAATACCGACTTTCGGAGGTAAATACCTTGATTGTTTAATTGATTAGGCTTTTAAATTTGCATATTTAGGTGGTAGCCTTTCTACAAGCGATTCATGTGTAAAAATGAATAATGCCACACAACTTAGTATATCCGTAGAAATTCTTGCATTTTGTTGGTTAATGAAATGCCAATTTAATTTAGGCTACTGGTTGTAGAGTTGAACTGCTGAATCGATTTTAACTTGCACACCTGAATACCTGCAAATATGCCAAAAATTATTTGATTCAGTGTTTTTGAGAATGTAAAGGGTTTATATTTGCTTTACCGACAAAATATGAGTGACGGAAGGATGGATTTCACAAAAAAGTGCTTCAAATTGTAATATTATAACGCAAATCAATATTAAAAGGGGACATTAAAGTGTGGATAATTTAGATTTTGCATTATACGGCTAAATACATAATAATAATAATAATAATAATAATAATAATAATAATAATAATAATAATAATAATAATAATATTAAATGTATCTCATTTATCTGTGTAACAGATCTAATCATCCATCTTTCAATCTGTCCAAGTTTAAAACACTCCGGACAGCCTATTTTTTTTTAAATGCAGAAGATTCGATTTTTTTCCCTCATATTAAATGTCAGTTTTGTGACATGAAGTTTTAGACCACACATTTTAACATCTGCTCTGATTGACTTTGTTGCACATTTCGAGCCTTTGCATTCCCGTCAGGCTGTCAAAACAAAACGGAAGTCTGATATCATAAAGATAAGCGCTCTCTTTCCCTCTATTCCCAATCTAATTTGTTTGTGTTTCCGCGAGGCTGTTTACCGACAAACCGAGTGTCTGAGGGAGTTTGTCTTGCAGGAGCGTTTGCTGTCACATGCACGTGAAACTTGCCCAATAGCGACGTTGTGAGCTTTGAATTTCGGTGTTTTGCCCAATCACAGTGTAGCTCATGAAAACACCAGAGGGACGGACGTGCACCTGCAGCAAGTTAGTGTGACTGTGAGTTGCGAGCATAATTAATATGCAGTTTCCTATCATTTCCATCATACATAGTGCTGTGTTAATCAACACCTATGTTGCATTGATTAAAACGCACCATGGTGTTTGCCTTGCGTTTTAATGCTCACTGAAATCTTCATGCACATTAGATACTTTATGAAGTATTGTGATTTTTTTTTATTTTATTTTATTTCTTCCTTTCTATTAATGTGAATATATCTGAAAACAACGTGTCTGTGCTGAAATGTATGGGCTAGTGTCTTCAACTTGTTTTTCTAGGGGGCGCCCGATTGACTTTCGAGAGCAGTTGGTTAATAATAAAACGCAGTTGAGTGCCAACCAAACTAATTACAGCACTAGGTTTGCTTATTAATGATGTTTGCACGTTCGGGACACGTGAAACATAACATTGCAGTGGTATAAGCTTATCCATTAGTGTCCATATCTTACCTGGATTTATTAAATCAAGGTATTCAGATGGCCTTTTTGGGGGGAATTTTAGATAAACACACAGCTTTTTGTTTTGTGGGTGTAACATGTAGCTACCATTGGCTCTGAAATGTAATATAAAATATTAATAGTCATATGCTCTTAAGGAACAGGCCTACCAGTCGAACATTCCAGACGGGTCAAAATTGTAATATGATACAAACACATTGGTGGTTGTAACAATATATTTAAAAGAGCATAAAACAACATTGATCATGTTTAATTCTATGGGATTCTTGGGGTTTTTAATTTGGCCTATGAGTATGCTGTATTAATGTATTGTTGTGTTAATAATGTAAACAGGGGTTTGGACGTTATGACATTCGTTGTTGTTGTGCACATTTTATTTTTACTGAACCATAAACTTTATGCAACCGGTTTGGTCACATTGCACAACATATACATAGGCTAACAGCGTGAACAGTAGTTTGATTCATAAGTGAATGACTCTTTTGAGTCGATTCTTTTTAGTGAATCAACTTCATGCAGCACGACCAGGTTTGTTCGATTCCCGAACGAAAGATTAATTTACATGTGGGGCTTTAAATTAGCTACTAATAGATTGTTTATTTGCTGACATATAAGCTATTTGCATATACGCGTCATGTAGTGTTTTGTTTATTTATTTATTTAAAAAATGTTATCACAATTCGTTTAGTGCATTTTGTATGTGCACAGTGCAGCTACTTTATGGTCCTCTTTTAAGTAGATGAACAATTCAAAATCACAATTGCAGAATAAACTGCTAAATAAATGCATAGAGCGCGATTTCGAGTGAATGACTCTTGAGTCGATTCTGTTTAGTGAATCAACTTCATACTGTTCGCCCATGGCTGTTCGACTCCATGAACGGTTCACTCTTTTTAAATGATTCCTTTAGTGAGTCATATACAGTTATGAAAAATATGATTCTCTAAAGTTACTTTAGTCACGTTCGATTCGAAACGAATCGAGAAATCTACGTTAGTTATGTTGCTTTGTATTTCAAGCTCGGATGAAACTAGATACTGATTGATTGCTTGAATCCTATGTGGTATTTAAAGATATGCATCAATCAGTGTATGAAATGCAATCACATAGTATTTATTATACGAATGGAAGAGTTTTTATTTAACAACACTTACAATACGTTATATGCAAACGCACATTTTGCATTAAATGCATTTCTTGTATGAAGTGATTTTATACAGTTTGACTTGTTTTTTTAAACGTTTCTTTCTTAAAAGTTCACATTCATTTATTTGTCTGAAATAAAGCGCATGAAAAGTGGCTGCGTAAATCAAACGCACACTTTGTGCATTACAGCACTTAATGAATACAAAGTGCAGAGGCATTGGGAGTGCATATTTCCCCTGTCCCGCATGTGTGTGTGGCTCTCGTGCCGATATTGAGGGCGCTGTGCTGATGGAAGAGCCCAAGAGTTTGGACGGCAAAAGTGAACGGGAGCTTCGTCTCAGCGGACTCGAATCGTGCGCTTCACTTTTTTCCTCCCTCTCTCTCTCTCTCTCTTTCTCTCTCGTTCTCCCTCTCTCAGGTCGAAACTAACCGCGACACAAGTGGCAGTTTTTGCAACAGGGGGTTTTAAGGATATTACAATCTTCCTAAGCATGCCGAGCCCTCCTCGCTGCTCGTAAATCCGCCTCAGTTTTGCTTCGCACCGCCACATGCCTCACGGCGGATGCGAGCGAGCGCGCGGCGCGGCGCTATAAGAGACAGCGAAGAATGAATCAAACGCGACTTTTCTAACGCATCCGGACGACTTTTTCCTTATCCTTTTTGTTCTTTTTCTATTCAAATGACCGCAAGATGAAATTATCGCTCTTCCCGGCGGGTTCGCCACCACCAGTTTGACTCATGGCTCTGTGAAATCTCCGCGTACTTCCATCCATCCGTCGTCGGGACTTTTCTCTAGGCTGCAGTTGATGATAATGCCGAAAGTTTGGATATACGGCTTTAACAGTACAGTACAGTAGATGTGTGTAACTCGAGGCGGGGTTAAAGTTCAGCTCTATGGAGCGCTGAAGCGTCGCGCGCACTTCGCAGAGTTGGAAATGTGAAAGCAAGAAGCAAGGCTTTATTTTCCCTCTCTCCCTTCTTCTCTGTCTCTCTTTTTTTCTCTTTTCATACACACACATATACATACACACCCCATACATTCACACATACACACACCCTCACCCACACGCACACTCACGCGCGCACACACAACATATACATCGCCAATTCAAGAGATAAAACCGACAGATATGTATTCTCCGCTATGCCTAACACAGGTAAGTGACATTTTCGTCTGTTATTAACTCTGTTTGTTGCTTTTCAGCGGTGTCTTTTGACGGGACGGCACGGATAGAGACTAACCTTTGCTTAAGACAAGTAACTTAGTGTGCACTAAGGCATTTCTGCGTTGACAGAGCCAAGTTAACTACCACATGGCGGATGGCGCCCACCTCTCGCACATATATGTTTTTATGCACATTTCTGTCGTTCTTTCTTTTATTCTACGTGCTTTTGCACGGAAAGCGATGTGCTTATTTAGCAAGTTAAGCTTTAAATAGCGCTGTGTGTGAACGTAAACCTTGCACTAAGCTTGCAGAGGCGACGTTGTGCACGTTGGATTTAGTTGGACTTTTAAAACAGTGTTTTTAAATTGTTGCTTGATTTAGAACATACGAGTGAACTTATTGACTCGCTTTATGGTTATTTAAAGATTGCAATGGTGCATTTGTTGGTTCACTAAGTTCTTTTGAAGCAGCAGAACTCGAAATAAAAAGTATTTACAGTGGAAATCAACCTGTTTCCCTAGTTGATCCTAATAAGGAACTTATTTTAACATATTACAAACGCAATTATTCATATATTTTGGCTGCTTTTTATTTTTTAGTTAAAGTTTTAATACTGCTGTGCAGTTTTACAGTATTAACTTTTAGTTAGAACCAGCTGCAGGCAATAAAAAGCTGTCTTATATATGGGACTTTTTTTTTTCATAGCATCAGAAACAGTTTTTGAATTTTTTGCATGCTTCACTGTCACTGCATTTCTGATATTTAGCAGCAGCTGTGTCCAAAAAAAAAAAAAAAAACCATTCTGATGGCTAAAATTCTCAAACGAACATTTTACTGGTAAAAACGAAAACCACTTAATGCAAGTTTGTAAATGCATGCAGCTTTATGCTTATTGTGCAATAAAATGTAAAGCGGAATAAAGTTAGGACAGCAACCGAGAGGGTTAAAGGAGCTTTCAAAAGAAATCCATTCATTGTCTGAATCATGGTGGCAGGTGAAGTGAGGTGACAGTTCTGGAAAAGCTGTGTAGACTTGATGTGATTTTAAACTGTTTGGTTAAATGAGTTTTATTGAATGCACAAAACAAAAGGAGAAGGCCTCAGCATTGTGCTGCATGCAGGGACGATCCTTTTACCGTGTTAGTTACAGTTTGTTTAGAGAGGATTCCTGTGGAAAAAAGAGACAAATTATGTGTATAAAGGAAGAAGTGCTGAAAGTTCTCCAAGTGCTCTTTTTTATAAATTTTATTAACCGAGTTTGCTTAAAGCTCTTCTATAGCTTGCATTTTTCTGTTAGAAATGCTTGCATGATCTGTTACGGAAGGATTTGATAATTTACTAAATGCTGTAAATGTGTCATATAAGCACTGACTGACACTTTACATGAGACATTATGTATTTCTAATTATATTTGTCGCTTAAAATGACAACATTTGTAAATATTGTGATTGAGAAAATTGAGAATAAGTGCAGAAATTAAGTAATAATCAAAGTAATTTGACAGCATTATTAATAAAAAGTCAAAAATTCATTAATTTCTTCTTTATTGCGATGTTAAGGCAGCATGAGTTCTGCTCTCTCTCTCTCCCCCTTTCTCTCTCTCCCTCTCTCTCTCTCTCTCTCTCTCTCTCTCTCTCTCTGTGTGTGTGTGTGTGAGGACTCAAACAGTCATCTGAGTGCCAGAAAAAACTTTATACTATTTTCATTTAAAAAAGAAATCTTAAAATCAAAGCAAGCTTTTTTCATTTTTAGTTGATTCAGAAAGCAACATTTCTCTCTTTTGCTAGTAATTGAATGTTTTTCATTTGATTAGTCATCCGTTTTCTTTTATATTTACAGTATATGTGTGTTTAAATGCTTTTTTTTTATCTTGGCCACGAGGCACGATTGTTCCCTGCTGAGGCCTTTCTTTCTATAGGACACCGAGGTTCAGCTTGAAACACTTTAGGAGTCTGGAAAAACCTGACATGCTAACCAGACCCTATATTGACACTCCAACACACTCCAAACACGCTGCTTGTTCTGGCACTAGAAGCGTTTTCGCAAATTGCTCGAATTCTGACCCCCCAAAAAAGAGAGAAGGAATGCTCGTAATTATCTTGAATTTAAATCATTTGCATGTAAAATTAGTCTTTAATCTAGAGATATACCTCTGCATAAAGTTTTCACAGTAAAATCAATATTTGTGTTGGCAACTGATCTTTTCTTTAATAAAAAAATGTGCAAAAAGCCACAACAAAAGATCATATCAGTTCTTGAGGAACAATATTTCACAGACTTTGGATTAAGTTACTTGGAGAGCCAGCGAAGGAAGATAAGAGAAAAAAATCATTCAGTGGTTTAAATGCTGGATGAAACAATAGTTTTTTTTATGCCTCGGAGGCGATGGAGTTTGATTCTCGTACAAGACAGGAAGGAAACAATATGATTAAACGTATACGACACACACATTGTTCCGTACACTGTAATAATGATATAGGCTTATGCAAATCCCAGATTTCCTGTGGTGTAACAAAAGAGATGTGGCAATATGTATCTATATGATGTCTTGTTGTTAAGTCCACACGTATAACGCGGTAATCTCATGCAAACAGTGCCAGCTTTTTGTGATAAGGGTTTATTTATTTTTTTTAAATTAGCAGCAGTGCCTGAAATTACTCCTGAGAAATTAATTGAATTAATATCCCAAAATTGCGCCGAATGAATTGTTCGGCACTGGTCCGCGTTGTATTTATATATCTGTGTGTGTATTCAAATGAAATCTGCACTTTGCTTGCTCGCTGGCAGCCCTCTCGTGCTCTCGCACGGTCGGTTTTGGGACACGATGCAGGGCTATTGCTGTTTGTGGAAATGTTATTCTAGTGATTGGCAGTCTGCCATTATTCTCTCTATGTAATATAAACCCTGAGTTATTTTCTTGTGTAAAAACTCACATTATTTCATATTAGACATCGCACGTTGTTTATTTGCCCTATTATTAGTGTTTATTATTTATTTTTTTTAGGCAAGAGACGGACATGAGGGCCTAGAGATGCAGAAATGCACATTGAGGTCATAATTGTGGTGATCGGCGTTCAATAAAACACGAGCGTTAAATATGAACATTATATAGAGTCAGTGCATCATGGAGCTTTACAATTTTTTTTGCATTTAAACAAAAATGTTGTACAATATCATTAAAATATCAGATAAAAAAAAGCAAAACGTGAATAGAGACATGTTAAAGTCACAGCCGACGTTTCAAAATTCATCGTTTTTTTGTTGTCAGTTTCTCAAAATTGATTTTCTGCCAGGTTGTGCACCAGCGGCAGGTGAAGAGATCCCAAAACCCGGCACAATCTGCCCCGCACACACACTCCTGTGTGAAAACAACACACTCCTCGCTGATAGCGAACGCTTTTTTGGAATCGTGTGTGCATTTTTATGAAGAACAGATAAAAATAGCCACTTCAATTTTCCTGGTCGGTTGTTGCTTTTTCTCGGCCCTGGCAGACCCCTACAGACCAGCATTCTTGCCAGAGAGCCAAGATATGTCCTAGACGAGCTTCACACACACATACACACACACTGCCCTGCTCGGTTCACAGACACACTCCTGCTGTTGAGGGCCGTTTTTCAAAATAATCAAACAGGATTTTATGTAGATGTGCACGTTTCGCTTTCATGGCGTCTGATGTGGAAAATCTGTTGTTATTTTTGTACGTCATGTTCTTTTAGAGCAATTGGACATCTTTTAACAAGAAAATTGTAGATGCTTTTAGGAAATAGGTAATGTGTCTTATGTAGGTATAATATTGATATATAAACTTAATAAATTGAATTACTTTACATAAATTATATGCTTAAAATAAATAAAATAAAAAAACTTAAAATATAAAACTTTAAAATTTTATATTGGTTGTTATATGTAGATGTTTTGCTTTTAAAGGGTTCGGCTTTAAAAAAAAAGGTTGTTTTAGTACTTAGTTTGGATTTAGATTAATTAAAATTTCTAGATTTAAAAAAAAATATTTTCATATTACCATTATTATTATTATTATTATTATTATTATTATTATTATTATTATTATTATTATTATCATCAGTGGTAGTAGTAGTAGTAGTAGATGTGTATAATGTGTGCTGTGCACCTTTTTGGTGTGTTCAGTCAAAAAAAGTCAGATTTTTATATATATGTATATATATATATATATATTTTTTTTTTATTTATTTATTTATTTATTTATTTTTTTTTTTAATTATAGAAGAATTGCAAGTGCTTATTAAAAATATAATCTTGGTAGTAACTTATTAAATTATTACATATTTTCTATTATTGTTAACTGATCTTTCATGTGCTATTTTTGTACTTCAAATAGTTAATAAAAAAACTGCAGTTGGTTGACAACAAAAATATATATTTTTATTAACTTTTAATATTGGTTTACACTTGCATATACAGTTGAAGTCAGAATTATTAGCTCCCCTGTTAATTTTTTTCCTTATTTTTTGCTTAACAGAGAGAAGATTTTTCCAACACATTTCTAAACATAATAGTTTTAATTACTCATCTATATTAACTGATTGATTTTATTTTTGCCATGATGACAGTAAACAACATTTTACTAGATTTTTTTCAAGACACTTCTATACAGCCTAATGTAACATCTAAAGACTTAACTAGGTTAATTAGGTTAACTAGGCAGGTTAGGGTAATTAGGCAAGTTATTGTATAATGATGGTTTGTTTTGTAGACTATCGAAAAAATATATAGCTTAAAGGGGCTAGTAATTTCGACCTTAAAATGTTTTTTTTTTTAATTATTCTAGCCAAAATAAAACAAATAAGACTTTCTCCAGAAGACAAAAAATAATATCAGACATACTGTGAAAATTTCCTTGCTCTGTTAATATTTAAAAAAGAAAAAAAATTGAAAGGGTGGCTAATAATTCTGACTTCAACTGTATCTATTTGTCTACACACTGTTTATTCATTAAATTTTTCTCTCTGAAACTTAAACTGTGACTGACTTGTGTTGGCCATGTGGTCTCTAATTCCTGCTCCCCTGTCCTCCTTCGCAGGATGAATTCCATCCTTTCATTGAAGCACTGCTGCCCCATGTGAGAGCGTTTGCCTACACTTGGTTCAACTTGCAGGCCCGCAAGAGAAAATACTTCAAGAAGCACGAGAAGCGCATGTCAAAGGAAGAGGAGCGAGCCGTGAAGGACGAGCTGCTCAGCGAGAAACCGGAGGTCAAGCAGAAGTGGGCATCGCGGCTGCTGGCCAAACTCCGCAAGGACATCCGGCCCGAGTTCCGCGAGGATTTTGTGCTCACCGTCACCGGGAAGAAGCCCCCTTGCTGTGTGCTCTCGAACCCCGACCAGAAGGGCAAGATGAGGAGAATCGACTGCCTGCGTCAGGCGGACAAAGTGTGGCGCTTGGACCTGGTCATGGTGATTTTATTCAAAGGTATTCCTCTTGAAAGTACTGACGGCGAAAGGCTGGTTAAGTCTCCGCAGTGCTCGAACCCAGGGCTGTGTGTGCAGCCGCATCACATAGGAGTTTCCGTAAAGGAGCTCGACCTGTACTTGGCGTACTTCGTCCATGCAGGTAAGTCCATTTTTTTGGATCTGTTTATTGTATAAAAATGCAAGTGACATGCCAAAATGCATTGTTTTTTTCTATTTTACGTCATCTTTTTTAGGATTTTAGCATTGAAAACCTGTCAGGAGTCAGTCATTTAGCTGATAAGAGTGTTAGATTGATGCAACATATAAGTTTTAAAGGAAAAAAATGGGATTTGGATTAAAAAATGTAAATACATGATCAATTTTAAACTGACTTTTCTTATTAAGGCGAAAAACAGACTTATTTGTAGTCACTCATCCTAATTGAGTCCAAAATGTTTATTTATTTCACTTTATTGCTTTATTTGCTGCATTTTTAGAATTTTATTCTTTACAATTCATCAGTTTTGAAGAATAAGACGTATCAAAACAAATTTGGCTTCCATTTTCCCCTAAAAGTAAAAAGGAAGAACTGATATTTGTCTGTAAATGTTTTCAAATTGAAAAGGCGCAATCTATTCTGATAATTTCTGCTCCACATTTTGAATACAACATGACCAACCAATAACAATTCCCTCAGGTTATTTACTTTATATCCTTCAATATACAATATGGAAGCTGGGATGAATAGTATAATTAGGTGGAGTTTGCTCCTTATGGCTTGTGCAGCTTCAAAATTGCTTAAATTTATTTTGCCACTTTTTTTTTTCAAAGCAGATTTAGAAGGAAAACTTGCTGAATATGTATGTACATAAATATTTGGAGAGTCATTTTGTCAAAAATGTGAAGTTATTTATTCTAATTGTGTCCAGAAGTGATCCGAATGACTGCACTTTCATTTAATTAGTTATACACATATTTTTTTTGCAGCATTTCTTCCCAAATAGGAAACACGGTCTGAATATTTAACATGTAGAGTTTTTTTTTCTGTTTAGGTTTTTAAAAAAAGAAAGACGCGACTAATTTATATTCTTAATTACATCCCAAAATGTCAATCAGCCGACTAGATCTGTGTATTTTGTTTCAATTTATTTGACTGTTTTAGGATTTTACCGTTTATAGTCTGTCAACATTCGAAAAGGAAGCTGGTAAGAATAGTGCAAGTCTGTCAGATTCCTTCTTTCTCTCCTGTGCAACGTCCTCTTCGCAGCCTTTCCCAATAAAACAATGCAGGAAACCCTAGCCTAACATGTAAATACATGACTAATTTGACAGTGCATTTTCAGAAATGTGACTTCCTCAATGCATTGCGCAACACCAAAACAGCAACTGTCTGTCGAGTGGTTTAGCCTGCATGCGAGGAGCTAACATGGAAAAGTCCGGCACAAATATCTGACGGAGAGACTGCTAATTGGCAGAAGATGGCAGGGGATCTGTCTTGCGCTGACAACGGCACAAACACAAGCTTTCACTTGGAAGACAAGAAGCACACTTTGTTTCGCCAGGCAAACCCCAGCACCTTAATTACATTCATTTCCTTTCGCGCGCAAAAACTGTGGCACTGGAGTTGGCAACACGCGCATCCGCTGTTCTCTGCATTCAGTGCGGACTCACGCTTTGATGAGGTGCCGATAAAAGAGGGGGAAAACGCGATGTATCCAGAAGACGGCAGAGATAAAGCCGTAAAACGCAAGCTTTAGTGCCGCGTAGAAAAATCAGGCCTATCTGGCATACAGCAGGTTGCAAAACGGGAGCGTGTGAATTACTTTGACTTGCTAGAAACACAAAGGCCCTGAGCCTTTGAGCTTTTTTGTGAGGATAAGTACGACACCGTCCCTGAAACACGTCCCGAGCAAAAAAAAAAAATCCTTAGTTTTGATGTTCTTGAAAGCCTATTGAACGCCTGCTAACATCGTAATCGGTTGAAGTTACGTTGTTTTTTGATTCGGTGCTGAGTAAGAGACGTCAGCGAGAGAACAAGAGTAGAAGAGACGCTGGAGTCTCTCTCTTTCTGACCTGCATACGGGCCGATCAGGTTTCCTCTGTCTTATTTAAAGCAGTGGAGCATTGCTGGAGCCCCCTTGATTAAAAGCCATCTGAAGAGAGCCTGACCTCATACACAGATGGCCAAAGTGGGGCTTCTGAGAGGAGCTAAAGTCAGTAATTAAATTTATCCCACAGTCCTGCCAGGGCAAAGAGGTGCGGGCCAGCAAGCACAGTCACTTCATCTAGACAATAACACTGCTACCTATCGATATTAGCTGAAATGGCTGGAAAAGAGCATTCAATTATGTGTGGGTCGTCAGAGAACTCAAGTACACTATTGGAAGAATAGAAATAAGTCAGTTGCACTACCCTCCTTCCCCTCCTACACTCCAAAAAATGATTTTGCTGTTGTCCAAATTACTTATTTAAAATGAGCTGAAACGACACAATTTTGGACATTTTTTTGGGGAGAATTTAATTGTTTTATGTTCAATCCACTGAAATTTGTTAGGTTAATTGAATTGTGTTGGAATAACATGAATGAATTGTGTGGAACCCAGCATTTTTACTGTAAATGAAGGAATTCCTTTAGGATTCCTACAGTATGTTCACTAAGGTTTAGCGTTTTTTTTTTCTGTAGTAAGTTAAGTTTGTTTTCCATTTAAATTAATTCAATATTTTCCAGTATTTTATTATAATATTCTGTACTTGCTGTACTAAATTTCAGAACTTTCCTCATAATATGGAAGCTTAAGTTAGGATCAATCAATTCTTTCAACATTTCCCCATTGTATTTTAAGTTGAAGTGTAATTTTTTATTCACCAGTACAGAAATCTTAATTATTATGTCTTAAAATTTGGTAAAGTCTTAGGTAATGGATTGGAAGTTTTAAGTAATTGCCTCAATTTCTTAAATCCGTTCTCATCATTTGTCTTATTCAAATTATTTTGTTTTACCTAAGCATTACTTTTAGCATGTAAGATAAAGTTCATAATTGTCAGTACTTTTAAACATTTGCACACCCCCCCCCCCCATATATTTCTGTGACTGTATTTCTCAGAACCTGTCTTTTGAAAATCCCTTGTTCTTATCTCAGTAGGTGCGCGGTTCATTATTTTAGTCAGACGTTATAAATCTCTTAACAGAAAGTAACACGAGAAGCAGAAAAAGAGACAAAAGTGCTGTTGGCTGAGGCCTGAGGACTCGCGACCATGGCTAATTTACGGCAGGAGCACTCCACACGTGGGAGAGGTCACGGCTTAAGATGTTAGGGTCATGACCCCATCTTCAAGGCATTTGACCTCCTAGATAAACATCCACTCCCATTAGCAGCCAGTCAAGCGGAGGGCAAGCTTTGGTTTTGGGTTGCCCCCGTGACCTCCTGTTAAAACAGGTGGTTTTGTTTGGGCCACAGAGTGGCGTGCCATTTAAACCAGCCGATAGAAGAGGCTAATGGCCGTGGAGACCCAGACTGGCATTAGTTTCCTTTATGCATTAGTTTTGGGAACTACATGAATTCTGCTACTGTAACATCTGGATATTATCAGTTCATTTATTACTGTGATTATTATATTTTAAATATTTTAATTCACAGATTAAGTTAATTTTATACAATTTATTTATTTATTTGCAATTTTTACATAAAGATAAACATGAAAATAGTAAAGTAAAAAAAAAAAAAAAAAAAAAAAAAAAAATATATATATATATATATATATATATATATATATATATATATATATATATATATATATATATATGTGTATAATGTAAAATTAAGTGAGATTTTTTTTTGTGATGTGGACAAGTTTCATTAACTTTTTTTAATGTGTTCATTAAGATTCCATATTGACACGGGTTAATATAATATATGGCTTATTTAGTTATTAGAAGTCAATATGCAAGTAATAATGCGAGAAATAAGTTAACATGTTTTCAGTGTGTTTGAATTACTTTAATCGTGCATTTCTTAAAGGCACAGTTCACCCAAAAATGAATATTATGTCATTATTTACTCACCCTTGAATGAGTTTCATGATTCTGTTGAACACAATTGACGATATTTTGAATTAAGCTGGAAAGCTGTAACCATTGACCTCCATAGTATTTGTCAGCTATGGAAGTCAATGGTTACAGGTTTTCAGCTTTCTTCAAAATATCTTCTTTTGTGTTCCACAGAATAAAGAAACTCTTCTCACTCTAACCACTTGTTGATGGTATTAATTTTTGGTTGAACTGTCTCTTTTAATCTTTCATGTCTTCAGCATTTGCACAAACATTTTTTTTCTATATGTATTTTTTTCAGAAGGTGTAGGTCTATGTTTATATTTCTCAGTACGTAAATATATTTTTCTCATAATATTTATCTATTAAATGTTTCAGTTCTGTTTATACGCAAATCAAAACAATTATTGTTGGATGGCAAAAATGAGTAAAGTATTAAAACGATGAATTAATAAGTCCTTCTTTTGCTGAAAAGCTCAATTAGGCCCTTATCATGATTGATATACGTCGACTTGATGTCATTCGGCTTGTTGTGAACTCCAGTTGTCTCATTGCAGTGTTTTCAGTCTCACCACACAATGGAAGGATATCGCTGGTGCAGATAGATAACAAACACCAGCCTGGGTCCATGTGTACATTTCCAGCCAGGCTGATAGATATTTATACTGGACTTACCTTAATTGACCCGGAGGCGCGTTGAACAAACCGTTTGCGTGTGTAATGTTTGTAAAGACGGCTGACCTACTTCCATGTGAGCTCTTAAACAGATTTACAGTACAGTGTGTCTTTCAGAACTAGTTAGCTTTGATGACGCATGCTCTGTCATAAGTTTTGTACATTCGTATTAAGTTCTCAGAAGTTGGCTGAAACTTTTTATTTTGCCAAGCCGACAGTTCATAGATTGATTTTTTTTTTTCGCCAGTAACCGAATCTGATATCTTCAGGCTGACTTTTGGCACATCTTGTGTTACAGCCGTTTTATATTCCTCTTCCTTTCCACAGGCTGAGGAATAACAATAATTTGGATCTATTTAAGGCGATTGTGGGATAAACCACAGCCTTTGTTGTGGTTACTGCAGTACACATTGTGGGCTGGGACCTCCCCACCCCCTCGCACCCATCCTCCCCTGCTTTCTACTCGCTAAATCCCACCGACCGGCCCTGTTACCGCAACAATGACCCCGCCACTGTGCTCTTTCACACAGTACCATTCATTAAAAACAAGCTCGTCCGCCATTCATAAAAAATACAGCATCATATTTTTTTGGCCGGATTGCGCAAACTGTTTCGCCACCCTGGCACAGCCCCTCCAGAATCCAGTGATGGGATACAGCTCAGTCAGTTTTAATGTCATTGCGTTTGACCTCCTTTTGAACCATTTTTCCTGCTGCAACGTGATTGGATTAAACCAAGCAGATGGTTCTGGGATGGGGAAACACTGTAAGATGTTTTGTTGCCCAGCCACTTGCCTTTAGTGGGTACATTTCTCCTAAACCTGATTGCGAGGCAAATTCGTGTAATCCGTTTAATGCGTATTGTCAGTGGTGATCTTTCCTTGCAGATTTGGACTACGTTTTTAAGATCTCCGCCATGTTTTTCTTGTTGACTTTGGTGTGTGGTTCTAAACCGATCGTCTTTTTTCCCCAAGATTGGTTCACGATGCAGCTCATCACACTTTGTTTTCTTGCTGACATAACGATGGCCTGGGGAGTTGGGTGAAGGGTTTCAAGTGTGGAGGCAGTGGGCAGTAATCTATAGTCACCTGTGCTCTGGGCTTACCGCTGTCCCCTTGTGTAGTCAGGAAGGAAAGAAAAAGGAGGGGGTTGGCACCAGTCAATTTTTGCTAATTAGTTTTGTATTAACTCTTCAGTCGTCCCAGCGCAGAGAAATGGGCCCCGTGATGGGAGCTCGGCTATTTTTATTTTTATCCTGCTTTATTCACACATTTATTTAATGCTTCTCGCGTTGGAGTTGTTACAGTTGACTTTGGTGGATGAAAACGTGTTAAGTAGGCCCGCATGGAATACATGCTTTTTTTTTTGTCCGCGTACTGCAAAAAAGTTGCATTTAAATATTGTGAAATGTGTTAACTGTTGTTTAAATGGGGAAATTGACCTTAAGGTGGAGAATGTGGGAGATTTGACCAGAAAAATGTATACAAGTATCATATTTTTGGGATTACAAGTTTTTTTTTTTTATCATTGTAAATTGGGCATTTATTTTACCCTAGTATATTAAATATATATTTTAAAGACATGGCAGGGGAAAATGAAATTAATGCGGTGCTTCTTGTACATTCTGAGAGCCACTTTATATCGTATATCACAAAGCCAGTGGAGAGCGCTGATTTTTAAAGAAAACAGACCTTAACGTGCCGATTTTGTAACGGCATACAGTTCACTTGAAACGATTGACCCTGGTTACTGACAAAGTAAAAGTCCTTCCGCATACTTCTGCATATACCCTATAACACAGATAATGAAAATACTTTTATGTTTGTAATCAAATGTCAGCTTAAAATGTTTACAAAGTGTCTTGAACAAGTTATGCATGGTTTCTGTTTGTAAACAGGTCATGTTTATTTATATAGCACTTTTACAATGTATATTGTGTCAAAGCAGCTTAACATAGACGTTCTAGTAAATTGAAAATGTGTCAGACTAGTTTTCAGAGTTGAAAACAAAGCTGTAAGATTTCAATAATTTTAAGCATTATGCAAATTATTTGTCGTAAAAAAAGTCAGCTGACAGAGTTTAAGCAAAGTGGAATGGTTTTAAAGGAATGGATGCAATATTTCTGATGTTTATCCTGAGATGCTGGAATTTGAACACTTGTAGTATGGAACAATTACAAAAGGCGTTGAAGGGTTTCATTGTTAATGCTAGCGTAAACAAATTAAAATCATGGAAAGATGTTTATCTATTATTGCTTTTGTGTAAACAAAGCAGTACATTTTCAGTTGTTTTCGCATTTCATCCTAATCTTTAGTCATAAGAAGTTTGCCATTGAAAATCTGGGTGAATTGCAAAGTTTTTAAGGAGCAGATGCAATATTTCTACAATTTGTCTTGGGTTGCTTTTAAATCGACACATCGAACAGTTTTGTTTCAAACACCAGCTAAAATAGGCTTGAAGTCAC
Organism: Danio aesculapii; assembly: GCF_903798145.1. Lineage (NCBI taxonomy): Eukaryota > Metazoa > Chordata > Actinopteri > Cypriniformes > Danionidae > Danio > Danio aesculapii. Next base: position 17,536,786 of record NC_079456.1, on the reverse strand, counting down.
ATTGTTTAAAAAGTATTTAATTGTCTAAACATTTTCTACAAATCCTGTGAGATGAATTATGCCGTCAAATATTTTGAGCTTATTATACCTTGGAAAAATACCAGAAATTTTTCTAACTGATAGTTCAAATACTTTTGGTAAGTAGCAGAAAAGCCGTAACTCAAATGGTTTCAGGTTGATCCTCCAACAAGGGCTCAATGGATAGGAAGATTCTAGACTTTAAACACCTGTAGTATTAGTATTTTTAAAAATGCTGAACAAAATGTGTAAACAAAGCTTTAAAATGCGTTTACAGGAAGACTTTGTTGTAAAAAGTCAGCCGTTGAAGAGTTTGAGCCAATCAAAAAGATTTGAAGCACTACAAAAAATGTTTCTGGAGGACAACAGTGGACCTAATAAATGAAACAAGTCCAACCTGGTTTACCGTTTCCCTTTCATCCACGTTTTTTGCAAACTCATGGCTCGCAGTGAGCTTAGCCGTATCAGGCACTCTATACGCCGTGTCTGCTAACGGATCAGACTTTTTCCCGAGAGCAGACATCTCGTTCATTACAGAACAGCAACTTTGGCTAACTTCTGAGAATGGAGCCTTTGTGCGCGCATGCCATTCAACAAGAGTGCCATTGTCTTAAAGCCCCAGCCGGCAGCAAACGAGGCATTGCGAGGCCTTTGCCGGGAGAAACTTTGATTGTGTTAGGCCTTCATTTTGAGAGAGACATCGAACGGGAGTAGGAAATGCCATAAACATGTCAACTAGCTTACATATGAATTATGAATTTATGTCAGATTTTATGAAGAAAGGCAAATCTGCGCTGAAGGGGGGAGAAAAAAAAAGTATCCTCATCACATTATTTGACAATTGATCTCCATTATGGTGTTCAATCAGCACGTCACTGCCTATCGATCAGCGTGTTTGGCGTGTTGAGCAACACGCGTCTGGATCTGGCTTTATGTTTGTAAACCATTTCAAATTGGACTGTTTGCCATAGCTGGCGCCCTGGTATCATGAAAGCCTCACTCCCACTGCCAAGAGAAGAATGCAGGCCTGGTGATTGAGGCACGGGGCGGCATTGTACGCCTGAATATAAAGGAGTGCGCAGACATGAAACGGGACAGCTGTGAGTGTCTGTGGGGGAAAGTTGCTACAGATGGTAAAAGAAGTGGAAAATAAACTACCGTATGGCTGCTAAAATATAGAAGAAAGGCTGCTAGCCCGTACAGGATCCTCTCATGTCGTTGTTGTGTGCGTGTTTCTGGGAATTTTTTTTTTAACGCGTGTCTGCGTTAAAGGGAATATGTTACCTCAATTGCTTGTCTGTCCCAATACCCCGTTATGCCCATCTGCTGCTGAGCAATGCGCAGATTTATCACTCGCCGAGGTCTGTGACTGACATGTGCTAGTCGCGCAAAATCCCTCACTTTTCATTACATTATTTCTGGATTAGGGATATTAGCACGGTTACAGTGGATTTGAAGATTATTTGACTTTAACAGGGTTTGTAGGAGTGTTTGACTTTAAATATAAGTGTTAAGATGTCAATATTTGCAATTTAACCACAAATATTTGTATTTTATAATTTATTCTGATGTGTTAGATTGGATTTAGTTTTATTAGGTGAGGTTTACACAATTCTTTGACACGGGTTAATATATTATATGGTTTATATAGTTAGTAGAAGTCAATATTATATGTATGGAAACAAATATGAGGGTTATGGCGTTAAATTTAAGATCGAATAATATCTATGATAAAATCTATAATAGCAATTAGTTACAGTGCCTGATATAAATAATTATTGTAGTTAATTAAAACTAAAAGCGTTTAACCAAAACCATTATTTTGCTAATTGAACTAGGGATGCACGATATTGGAAAAATAGCACATTGCGATTAGTTTTTTTATTCTATCTTTGCGATATGAATACGATTTCACTAGATGAGTTGTGTTTATAAATAATTTATAATGTTTGATTGATTTAGGAAGATTCTGTAGGGGAGTGCATAAAATATAATAAACAATCTACCAGCAGAGATAAATTCAGTAAAGAAAAATATGCTAATTAAATGAACAGCGTTTTATTGTTTTTCAAAGAGTCGAAATGTATTCGAGTATACAGTAATTGAATAATCAAATGTAAAGTAATACTGCATACTAATCGTTGTATAGACAAATCAATATGATTAAATGTTATTAATTTGTCAATGTTACAAATCCAGATTCAACATTACGTATACTCACAATGTGACAATTTCGAATGATCACATTGCGATATCGATGCTAAATTCAATATCGCATAATTCGAAAACAATATTGAAAACAAACTAAATTATTTTTTTATTTAAATTCAAAAAATGTTAAAACAAATATATAAAACATTTTAGCAAATATTAAAAGGAAATAAGTTAATAAATAAATTTGTTTAAAATTAGAATAACTTAAAAAAAAAACAGTTAAAGTGCGCGTCTATATGCGTGAATATACATGTATTTATCAGATGTTATTATTGTAACACCATTGTGTCCTGAACACTAGTATTGTACTACGTTTGGCATTTTAATCATTAAAAAACAATTGGTTATAGTGAAAAGCACATGAAAAATATCAGTCTGTACTTTTTAGAACTTTGTAATGTTTGTCAATATCTCTCAGACTCCATATCCACATACATTTATAAATAATACAACTTTCTAGTATTTTTCCTAAGAGTTGCAACACATTTGCCAACAAGGCTAGTGCTCTCTAAGCAAGGTTATGTTTGCTATTTGTTGCGTTTTTTTTGCATTCATATCATCAGATGTTGTTTTTAATTATTGAATGTAGGGGGAAGGGGGGAGGGGGTCGGGCTAAGTATGGAATTGACTTTAAATTATTGAACTATTTCTCCCCAGTACTGCCCCTCGGTCCCTCCATCTGTCTGTGTTGCAGAAAAAATAAATAAATAAGCAAATAAAGATAATAAGGCTATGGCGCACTGCAAGCCAGACCCCAAGTTCTGGCACGATTCTGCTCCTTATTTCTCCAGCGCCCCTGTGGAAAAAAAAAAAAAAAAGAGAAAATCTCCCAATTAGCCTGCTTCGGATTTGGATAGAATGTAAACACCGTCCTTTTAGGGGCTCGTGAATGATCACGTTTGGACAAATTTCAAATGGCGTAATGAAAGAATGGCAAATATTTTAACCTCTGTTCATTAGGCCGCTGTCCTTCAACTCCCAGGCTAACATGGGAAGGGATATTTTTCAGCCTTCATTCGGATGCTAAAGATACTGTTTAATTAGCAGTGATTAGAGCAGAATCACTAAATCAGGCTCTTTCTGTCTAGTCGCTCCCGGACTTGTTGTATGAGCAAGAATCACACATTAAGTCAAGGCACTTTTTTGGGGGGGTGGTCAAATATTAGTCATGATTAATCGCATCCAAAATAACAATGTGTGTATATATATATATATAATATTATTACGTATTTGTAATGCATTACCCCCAATATATATCTATATATATATTGGGGGTTACGCATTACAAATAACGTGAATTACGTAATATTACTTTTCTAGGTAACGAATAAAGTAACGCATTACTTTTCAAAATTAAGTAATAATATTTGAGTTACTTTAAAAAAAAATGTAATGTGAGTTACTTTTTAGTTTAGTTAATTCGCTTTAAAAAAATATCTGAATTAAAATAACCATAGTCACATAGTCCCGCACGCAATGAAAAGTAACGTAACGCATTACTTATGACTAAAAGTAACTAAGTAACACAACTAGTTACTTTTTAGGGGAGTAACTGAATATTGTAATGGAACACAAAAATAAACTTTTTTTTTTATTTGCACAGCATAATATTTTAATGTAATATAAGCATCTAAAATACACTTAAGTGCTTGTTTTGTCGCACTTTGATGCCTTAGATTTCAATTACAGTACATATTTTTAGCTGCAATTTTCTCTCTTTTTTGGCAATGAGTTTTTTTTCCTCAAATGTTTACTTCAGCATACTGTAAAAATGTAAGGACAAAAAGTAAAGACAACAAATATTTCTAGATTGCTTTAACTTACTTCAGTAAGTTAATCTGGCTTCAACCACGTTTTTTAAGTTATACAAAGTTTAACTTCATATTTCATATTTTTAGTCAGTTTGATTGAAGTTAAGTTGAAATGACTAGAAAAGCCATTTAAAAAATATAAGGCAGCAAGATTTTTTCTTGCAATACAGCTTTAAATACACAAAACTGCACACCAAAATTCAACAAAAATTTTGAAAGTAAATAACTTTTTATGCTTTTTGTGAAGTATTTTTTGAATTAGGGAGTAATGTAATATAATTTCTCAAGAGTTCCCTCTTAGAAACCTGATTCTAATATATCTATTGTGATTGTAATATCAAAATATAACCCCCCAACCCCCCAAAAAAACAATAATTCTGGATATGACTTTATCCAGATTTTAAGGGCTGGGTATGCAAATTAGCATAGATTCTCATTTGCATATTTAAATATAACATTTCAGAAGACTTAACCCAATGGTTTTGCCGTTCTTAATGTAATCAATCAACCAGGAAAGTATCGTGAGAACAATTTTTAAAAAGTTTTACCCCGTTCACCTGCCGTGCCTTTCCTTAAGAAAGAGTTTTGGGAGCATCGATCCATTAGTCAAGCATCTGAATTACACGAACACAGAAGTTTTTTTGTTTTCGCACCAACAAGGGATCGTCACAACTCGTTAAATTGATCACGATGCACGTATTCTTCACCCACACTTCCCAAAACTGTTTTCACAGACAAAACAAAAGCACCACTTGATTAGCTGCGAACCATCTGGGAACGGCGAGCTGTGTGACCAAGCTAATTGGTCGGATTTGAAAAAGAATGGGACAGACCCTCTCGTCGCATGCATGTCTGAAAGAGACCCCCCTCCCTCGTCACTTTTGTTGGGACGGTCCCAGTGACGAGCTCTCGTCCGGCTCTGGGAAACGTCCCCGCTCGTGGGGTTTGTGTTACTTCACAGTTTGGGAAACAGCTGGCGCGCTAGAATGCAGCACGGTGTTGTGAAATATAGAATATTGTTTAGAGATTCTTTTGTCAGTGCTGGGTGAAGTTCACAGCAGTTTTAATGGGCCGACAGGCAACGTATGAGTAGAAGGCTTCAGTGGCTCATTGTTGAGAAGGCTTAAGTGCCACCTGTTGGATGTGGTATTACTGCATGCCATTTACTACAATTTTTTTTTTTTGCCAGTGCATGTTTCAGAATTCAGTTGGTAGGCTGTTCCAACTTGTGAATTTCATGTACAGATTACTACAATATCACGTATACTTTTCACAAAATAAAATAACATTTTAGAAAGCCAAATTGGGTCATTGAATGGTAGTTGTGTAAGCAAATTTTACAGTTACGTGGCTTTTTTATTATTAACTGTAGTTTAAAGGGAAGACTTTTTTTATATAGTGTAGAAATATTTTCCCTACACGGTTTAGTTTTGATTTTGAGCAATTTGTTTTATTTTGTAAATCTTTGTTTCTATTGAATATTTTAAAATAAATGTAAATGTCATTGTGTATTAATTATGAATTTTAAGAGGTAGCGTTAGGTTTAAAAATACATGTATTTAGATTCATTATTTACATCTATCTATTTAAATTTCATGTAAACAATTTTTTGTTACATCTTTTATGCTGGAATATAACTGTTTATCTATATACACACAATTGAAGTCAGAATTATTAGCCCCCTTTGATTTTTTTTTTTTTTTCTACTTTTTAAAATATTTCCCAAATTATCTTTAACAGAGCAAGGAAATTTTTTCAATATTTTTACTTCTGGAGAAAGTCTTATTTGTTTTATTTCGGCTAGAATAAAAGCAGTTTTTAATTTTATAAAATCCATTCTAGGGACAAAATTGTTAGCCCATTTATGCTATATTTTTATATAGTCTACAGAACAAACCATTGTTATACAGTAACGTGCCTGATTTCCCTAACCTGCCTAGTTAGCTTAATTAACCTAAATGAAGCCTTTAAATGTCACTGTAAGCTGGGCTAATAATTCTGACTTCAACTGTATAAGTACACCCCTCAAATATCTATCTTTTAAATTCATATTTTTAATAGGAAGCTATACAATATTATATCTGTGCATATACATTACATTAGTCAGTACTGAAGCCAAATCTGGAGCTTATCTAACAAAATAACTAACGATAACGGTCCAAACACACCCAATTTATATGTTATAGAAAAATATTAAGTAAAGGAAAAATCAAGAGAAGTAAAAAATTTAGTTAAAATTTTGTAGGTTGTAATTATTTTTGCAATATTTTGTTTGAATTTAATTGTATTCTCTTTTAGTTTTTAAATGTTTGGTGACTAAAATATTATTTTAATAAATATATCTGTTTAATAAAGCATTATTAGACTGTTAGGTCATTTATTAATATAAAAAATCTGATGTAGCTGAATTTTAATGCTACATAATAACTCAAGTGGACCTTGAAAATAGCATGTCTCTATTTGCTTTTTAAAAATATTTATTGTACTTTGCCACATCCACATGTGTACGGAAAAGTGCCCAAGAAGCCCAGTGCTGGGATTGCATTATCTGTGTTAAAGGCTATCACTGTCTGCCATTCTCGTTAAATACACATTTCAGCAGATAAAAGTCAATATTCCAAGAAACGGTACAGGTATGAAGCACTTCCTGAGGGAGATGCCAGACATGGGCCTCCCACTCATGGCTGAGGCTCACATTTGCTGGCGGCCATTGCTTTGCCCCACTGTTGGATTGGGAGGAGCCAAAGTACAGTTCAAAGTCAGGCGTATGGAGATAAGACAACAGGCAGACTGAGCAACTGTGCACTGCAACCAGCCCAGTGCTCCTCAGCTGACCACACAGGCAAAAATGAGCTGCTAGCATTTTTACGAGCTCTTGTCAGTCACTCTTTTTCCCCCTCCTCTGTTTGTTTGGTTTAATCACTGTGAGATATGAACAAAAGATGAATTGTAGATTCTCTCTTTAGCTCATTAATTTATGTTTAAAAAATGCACTTTTAGTATATCATTAAAAATGCTGTAGATGCTATGAAATATTAGGCACTTTTGGTGGTGATGAAGACAAAATATAAAGCGTGACTTTTAATTTGTATTTGCTAGTCTTTGTTTTTAAAATACAGCCACTTTATTTAATTCCTGACAAAAGAAAAGTTAATATGATAAGATTTAACTATATAACATTAGAAGAATATGAACAAATTATTCGGTCACGTGACTTGTGTATATGTATACAAATGTGTTTCAATGTTCAATTAGTTTGATTTATCTGAGAAATAGGAAAATATAGCTACAAGCTAGCATGCTAAAAACAATCAAAATGGTGTAATCAACAAGTCAAAGCCTACATAGATCAGTTATAAGTCCACCAATGATAATTTTCAATTATCTGTGACTTATTGGTGTGTAGATTGTATAATAATCTTCAGTGGTACATGCTAACATGCTAAAACGTTCAAAATGAAGCCATTAAATCCTTACTAAGAGTGATTAGCTTGAATTCTACTTTGATTCAGTTGAAAAAAAAAATGATTTATTCGCAATTATCTGTGAATAATACATCGACTACTAGCTTAAACCAGCCCAGGCTGGTTGGCTGGTTTTAGCTGGTCGACCAGCCTGGTTTTAGAGGGGTTTTGGCCATTTCCAGCCTGGTCTTAGCTGGTCAGGCTGGAAAGTGACCAGTTATAACCAGCTTGACCAGCCTGGTTTAAGATTGACATAGCTGGTTTTGGCTGGGCTCCCAGCCTGGCTAGGCTGGGCAAGCTGATTTTAGCTGGTAATTTCCCAGCCTGATCGGCTAAGACCAGGCTGGAAATGACTGGAAACCATACTGGAAATGGCCAAAACCTCTCTAAAACCAGGTTGGTCACCAGCTAAACCAGCTAACCAGCTTAGGCAGGTTTAAGCAGTTTTTTTCAGTAGGGAGAACATGTAATAATATTAACATAGTGACATGTTAACATGCTAACAGCACCAAAAATGAATGATTGGCTGTTTGTTATTGTATATTTTTCACGATATTCTGCGAATAATACATTGACCAATTGGCTTTGCCTACAATTATCAACTGTAATTACACTATTGACTGTAAATCTTGTCGGCTTGTAAGTCTTAAAATGAATTTGTCATGCTAACATGCTAAAAACGTTCCTAATGCCATTAGCAACAAATGCTTATCACCTATCCGTTTTTAATTTTTCACAATTATCTGTGATTAATACACAGTTGCACAATCAGAGAGTGTCTTGTTGTATCTGTTCTCCTGTGGCCAAAACACACACGCACACACACACACAGGGATACGCGCTGCTCTGCTGTTTCCTCTGTCCTGGGGATTCTTCAGGCCGGCGCTCTGCGGCTTCCTGCTAATTAAATTCCAACGCTGTCCATTAGATGGATAGAGTGAGCGTGCTGCTGACTCAACACAGGTAGGGCAGCACGCCGTAATGGGAAGAGGAGCTCAAGTGCCCAAGCAATTCATTTGGACCCCATTTTTACACATCTCTGGGTCACCACATGCTTTCAAGGGTGGAGAGAGGGAGCGGAGAGGGGCGGATAAGCTAATGTCTTCCAAATGCTTTAATTCAGAAACGGACGCCACGCGAGGCTGTGTCCTCTAAAAAACGTGGCGAGGTCGGAAACGCCTTTGCTTGCGTTTATGTACGTCCATTGTTTGTGTTCGACGTCTGCTGTTTTGTATCATCACTAAACGTTTAAGTGAGCATAGTACACTCAAAAAAAATTACCTACTTATTTAAAATGAGCTTTTTTTAAGTCTTTTATGTTCAATCAACTTAAATTTGTAAAACAATAAAGTTAACTTAATCAATTTGGGTTGGGACAACATGAAGGAATTGTGCGGAACCCAGCTTTTTCACACTGTATTTGGGTTGGGACAACATGAAGGAATTAAGTTATCTCACTAGTTTTTACAAATTTAAGTGGATTAAACAAAAAACAATTAAGTTGTCCCAACAAAATGTCAAGAATTGTTGTTTCAGTTTGTTTTAAATAAGTATATATGATTTGAGTGTACAGTGTAGCAGCTTTAAAAAAAAAAAAAAAGATTATTTTGGGCCTGAAAATGGTCCTTTTAACTTTTTCCCCTACTAGATTAGCCTGAAGGAGGTCATCGAAAGGGCTTAAATGAAAAAGCCTGTGACCAGTATAAGGGAGCGAGCAGTGTCGAGATGAAGTCTGTAATTTGGTTGGTCAGAGTTTGGATGGAGTCCCAGACTGACTTGGTTGGATGCGGTGCCGGATACTACGCCAGGCATGGAGGCAGGGCCGTCGATATGTCATACGCTTTTACACACTTTCATGTCAACAGGAGTGTTTGCTTTGGTCGGAAGCTGAGCTGACTGTGTTAAAGGAGCACGAGGCAGGAGACTGAATTGTCAGGGTTGCGGCTTGAAATATCAGCTTGTTTCTTAGTCTAGACGCAGACATGAGTATTTGGCTGTTGATAGTGAAGTAAACAAAGCATTTTTTCTCTCAGTGCAGCTGTCGGACAGATGATTATGTTACTGCAATCAGACTTACAGATAATCTTATTGTCTCTTTTTACTTGCGTTTTTTTTTTTTTTTTTTGATAAGGGTCTGCAAAAGTTGAAAGCCATTGATAATTAAGTAGTCATCAATGGATTTGATTACTGGTTTGATTAGTCTTCCACATTATCTCAGCCCTTAATGAAAATTATTTTTATTTATTTTAATTTCCGATTCAAATGGACATTTTATTTTATTTTGGGGTTTAGATGTTATTCAGTGTAGCATTAGATTATATTTTGAACATATGGGCATATTTAGAACTACTTAAGGATCACAGTGCATCCCCAAAATACTAACTAATCATGCATTTTAAATATTCAGCAAGTCAGAAAGACTTTTGTTTAAATATTATTTAAATATTTATTAAAATAAAAAAATCTTTTATTTATATATAATTAAATAATTCTAAATATAATAAAATTTAGAATGATCACTTGTTGTTTTATATATTTAAATAGGTATGGGTCCGAATAAGTGTTTCATTTTTACATTAAAATATCAGCATTTTATTTTGATGTGGACACCAAAATAGTATAGCACAGTCATTTTCAGTCAAATTTAGGGTTTTAATTGAGTAATTCAGGTTTTTAAATTGACACTAACTTAAGAATGACTCCATAAAAACGTGCAAACTTACTTAGTTTACGTTAATAAATAACGAATTCTTTTAGCATTTTAATGACCGCTTATTATCTTTTGCTCTTTAGCCACCCTTTATGCATCCTCATGAAAGAGTTAAACAGGAAACTTGCGACGAACAAAACGCTGGTTGAGCGGGCTAGAAACATCGAAAAAATTAGAAAAAACAACAAAACTTTCCCTTTCCTCCTCTTTTCGAATTAGCATGTGAATCGCCATTCATTCATTTATGTTCCATTATAACCTCATGAGTGGCCGTTTCTATGGGGCCGGCCCAGCAAGGGTTGCACACTAAAGCTTTGGCGAAGATTTATTGTCAAAGCAAAAAGAAGCAACTTTTTTCCGTGCACACCTTTTTCTCCCTTTAACACCGGTCAGGCCGAGGTGACATTATGCGTCAGGCTATTGCTCAGGCAAAAGCCACAATATGTCAGTGCCCTGCAGGGAGGCACAGGGCACAAGTGAATTTGGGAGGTTTTTCAGCGGTGATTGAAGAGGGAGGGGTACAGCTGGCTCCCCCAGCCTCCCCATTCCCACACTCCCATTCCAATGGGCTGGTTTGTACTGGTATATTCTAATTCACCATTTGCCTAATTAACATCTCATTTGCATAACTTGTTGCATCCCCCCCCCTGCCACTTTTCCAAAACAATGTAGGCTGACTGAAGAGACCTAATCCTAAGCATCTCTCGTCAAGATAAAAGCAATCTGCAATTTTAACAAGCCTTTTCTGTGGCGCAATTAAAAACTGTCTGGTGTTCTTCGTGAGAAGAAAGATGTAACACACTAACCATACATCAGATTGGAAAACCTTACCTTGACCATTTTATAGTGCTTCCCACACTTGTTTTATTCATTTCTGCCTTTCAGTGGTCAGCAATAGGGATTTTTTTGTTTCCAGTCAGGCCAATAGTTCAGTGTTTCTGTTGCCTTGCCAACATTTTCATTGGTCCCAACAACTTTTGTTGTGTATACATTTGAAGTAAGACATCAAAAAGTTACTAGAATTATATAGGACACTCTGAGGTTATTATTTAGTTAATAAATTGCAGTGTTTACCGTCACTGTAAGAGTAAAACAACAGCAACAAAAAAAGGTATACCAGCAACCCATTTTTACGTGAAGTAAACTAATTTCGATAGGAGCACATGATTATGATTGAACACGGCTGGTCTTGCATTAACTAACGCATGATTCACCAATCAGATGATTCCTAACTCTCTGTAAATAAGTTTCTTACTATAGCTATCTTTGCTTTGAAGAATCCTACCTTCCACCCCTACTCCTCCACCTTTCCCTTTATAGGGTGGCATGGTAGCCCAGTGGTTAGCACTGTTGCCTAACAGCAAGAAGGTCCCTGGTTCAAATCCTTAACAGGCCAGTTGTAATTTCTGTGCGCAGTTTACATGCTCTTCCTGTGCTCGCGTTAGTTTCACCCAGGTTTTCTGGTTTCCTCCCACAGTCCAAAAACGTGTCATAAGTGAATTGATCACTCAAAATTAGCACTATAGTCAAGTTCTTAACCAGCAGTAAATCTCTACATAGTAAATTATAATCTGTCATCAGCCCTAAACAAGGGTTCTCGAGACCTACCTGAGCTCAAACTCCCCTTTTGCTCTGCAAACGGGAGGGAGCCCCGTGCTTAGGGTTCTTTCCCAGGACAGCATGCCAAACTCGCTTTATTTTCGATCATCAGCTTAGTGTGAACTTTTGAATTGTCATTTTATCCAGATTTATGCTCGCTGCTAAGTTTTCAAAGTTGCCAAGAACAATTTACGTCCAAATGTTGAAGTTTGCAAGCCGTAAGAATCCTTATTGTTATGTTCTGTCTTCTAAATTTAAACTTGTCTTGGGTGTGAAATGCGTGAAAAGACTAACAAGAAAAAACGCGTTGTTCCATCTACTTGGGACCAAATGCCGCTTTGGCTGTGATAAGTATGGAATGCATAAGAAGTCTGAGCGTTCTTGTGATATAAACCATATGCGTAGCCCTTCGTTGCTGGCGAACTGTCATATCCCATAATGATGCGACAGGACCACAGTGCTTCTGGCTCCTCAGTCTTTAAACTCAGATAAACCTCAAATTTACTCCAAAACATTGAGATGTGCATACTTGTTTTTGGATGCCACGTCTCGATGCGTAGGCCTCAGAGCGCTTGAGGTTGTGCTCAACCGTGCGTGCATGCATATTTCATCAATCAGAAAGCTGAGAGCATCGCTCAAGTCCGCTAGACAAAATAACTGCCGCGTTTGTCTTCTGTTGCATTAAAATTTTGCGCTCTCTTTTTTTCCTCCTCCTGCGGTTATCCCAGGGCGAATGCCACAGTAATATTTATACCCCAGAAACGAGGAGCAGATACATTTGTTCCTCCGGCCTCTCTTTACGAGTGTTGCACAAAGACTGGTGGTGCTTGAGGTTTTGGAAATGAAAGGGAAATGAGAGGGGAGTGTTTTGGTCAGGCCTGTATATTTTCGCAGGCCTTCTGCACGAGGACCGCTGTGCTTCTTGGTGTTACCACAAAACACATGAAGACAAGTGCTCGGTTCCCTGCCTCCAACTTTCCAGCTTCTGACACAGCCACAGTGATTCAGCAGTGGGCCTTTTGGAGAAGGAAAGAGTTTCTGTTTGGGGACAAATGATAGGCCTCTAGATTTAACGTCTTAGCCTGCAGAAGTCCACAGGACAAAGACAATGAGTCCGCATGGCCAAGCCAGACAACCCTAATTCTGCTGGCCCGATGTTTGTTTACGTCCACAGAGAAATAGCTTTGATTTCTCAGCTTGCCTTCATGACACCAAGAGTTGCTGCATGCTTAAAAGCTGAGCTAAGCAGTTCACGGTGTCGCCTTCAAGCAGGAGCTGCAGGAGAAGACGCGTTAGGTGCAGTAAGACCAATTAAACGGCATCTTTCATGGCTAGCTTACGTAAACTTCCGAAAGCCTTTCTAGGGTCCAGCAGCTTCCTTTTTGTGGCGCTAATCAAACCTCAACACAAGCAGCATTGAAATGCTCAGTGTTGTGATGTGTTTCACAATGGCACTTCATTCAGTCCCAACTTCACACGGAAATAAAGCACAGTCGGCTTCAAGGATTCGCTTTACATGTCTTAAATTCACTTTTTTCTCCCATGTTTCTCTTTCTTTTCAAGATAAGATACATTAGCTTGATGGCTTCCACAGTGCCAGGCCTCGATACGGGACTTTCTTGTCGGATTAACGGGATATGTGGGGTCTGTTCAAAGCAGTCAATGGAATGACTGAGTCTTTGTGTAATGTGAATTCATGTATTCAGTTATCAGAACAGCATGAGTCATTGATCTGTTTACGGCTATATGATTCGGGACGGTCGTCCTAGCGAGAGAGGATTGTACTGTAAATATCTGTCAGCTCAACTGGGAATATCCGAGGCAAATTTATGCACGGCTGGTGAGATGGACGTGGCACCAGGATGACCGGTTCACCCTGGAGTGTTAAAGAATGCACACAAACGCTTGATTGTTTCGTCCATTTAAAACTTAATTGATAGTTTTTACAATTTGACCTGCCTTTAGTTTGTTGAATAGCAGTGGCTCTGTCTTTCCTTTTAAACAGAGACAGTAGAGAGTGATTGGAAATTAAAGACAGAGGGGCCGAGAGCCAGAATCAAACTTTAAACATCTGATCTGATGGATCAGTGAAGGATTTCAAGTGGTCCGCAAATGGATTGGCTTAATCTAATTATATTTATGAGATAAATCAATGTAATGCTGGCTCTGTGTGTCAGTTGTAATGTATTTATATAGGTCTGTTTTTTTAAGTAAACAAATTATAATTGACAAAAAGAAACGGCAGTAATTAAATATTCACATAAAAATAATTATGTATCTAAAACATAATCATAATATTATTGCTGATGTTGTTGGTGTTGTTCACTCAGGACTTGGTTTCCACCCTATTTTGAGGTGTTAGGTGGTCTGATATTTCAACTACAGGAACTTGTCATAAAATGTTACCAGTTCACTAGTTGCCTCCCAGTGTGCCCGTGCTGTTTGCAATTCACAGTTGCCTAAAAATAAAAGCGTTTGCATAGGAAAGCCCATAAAGTGAAACATGAGGACATTATTTGAGTCAGTGCGATGTCATTAGATTAAACTCCATAATTAAACCGTGTGCAGCAGTTGAGCACGCCGGGGAAGTCACAGAGGACAGATCCGCAACAAACAATGGTGAGAACGAGAGAGAGAGACACCTCTCTGGAGTAAAGGACGGTGTTTGAGGAGACGCTGCTGTTGTCCCGCTCGATATTTGCACTATACAGAGGTCTGTATCCTCTCAGCTCTCACCTTATTTGCTCGGGAAACACGGAATTATCTCCTTTTCCCCCCTCCATCCCCCTGCGCAGCACATGATATTTAATCCGTCATCTTTGTTTTCAACAAACACGGCGCAAGCTGTTGCTGGCAGGCCATGAGGCTCAGGGCCCATCTGGAAAGCGGGCCGTGTGCAGGGGAATTAGAGGGGAATTTAAGTAGGGGTTTGCTTGGGAAAGCCTGATAACAGTGCGGTACCATGGCCTGTTGGCATCGCCGTGGCTTCTCTCCACCCCCCCCTTCCCAGTCTGCAATGTATTATTGATGCTGAATGAGGGGGGGGGGGGTTGATAGAGTCTGCAGCCTTTTGTTTTTGTTTGTTGACGTTGCCGCGTCGTATTGTGTTGGGCTTACCATTTTTCAATAGCTACTGATGGCTGGGGAATCCCTGGGTTTCTCGTTCTCAAGATATTGTGGAGCTAAAAGGGCTTGGGTGGAAGTCGCAGCGGCGCATTTGTGTGCGATCGATCAGCTGGCATTGGATTCCCGTCCCTGTCCTGACAGCATCCGTGCATGTATCTCACCTGCAGTTGCTGGGACGGACCACAGCCGTAACACATGCATCTCAGCTGTAGGCTTTCCCATGACTTTGAGTGCTCGATCTACATGCTACATGTTTCTCAATCTGTATCAGGATTAAATCTATAAAACATGCTGACGGTGGGCTCTTGAAGTCCGGGCTTTAGTTCGGATTCAAAGGATTAGCTTTTGATTTGTTGAAATTGATTGGAATTAGAACCATTGCGACTCGGCGCACAAATAAATATGGAGCTTGATTCTCACGGTTTAATCCGGGAGCGAGAGAGAAAGATTATAACGGTTTATTTGAACATCTGTTAGCAATGAGGTTTTGATTGTAACTAGATTTTTTACCTTATTACAAGGGAAATGCTGTAAATGCCTATTAGAGGACATATAATCTCCGTCCTGACATATATGATGCAGATGGCAATATTAGCAAGATACAAATTGTTGTTAGTACTTTATTTTGAAATCCAAGATGAAAATATGTTCATATTTACAATGTAAGATATGTTTATATGCGTTTAATTTAAAATACATATTTATTTTGGGCTGTGTAAATTGAGAAAATAATTAATTAAAATGGTTTAAATGGAAATACTATTGGAGTTAAATATTTTGATTGGAAACATTACATTTTTTAATATTTTAAACTAATAAGCAAACTGGAACATATGGAAAAGTATAAGTAAAAATAAATCTAAATGTAATATCCATTTTTTTAAAAAAAACATAGCCTTGAATTCATTTCTTGGCTGTCGGTCCGCCATTTTTACGCTTTCCATGAGGTGCAAGAAATACCCATCATGTGTTACATTTTTCTCTGCCTTGGGGCTCAAGCTACTTTTGTTCTTGTGGCGTGCCATGCCAAGTTAACCCATCTGCATCATAGTGTTATCTCTGTGTTTCTGTCCTGAGCCTTCTGGCATTGCCAGGTCATTAAACTGTATCTCCATGCAGCTGAGCCTGTTCTATAGCCATAATAAGCATCACAGCTATTTATTAGAGCGTATTTCTGCTTTGTTTATCAGTAATCAGTCATGAAGGTGCTAGCTTGAGCCTCACATAAAAAAAAAAGAACCATATGCAGCGCTCGTTTTTTTCTGCTGTAACATCTATAGTGTTGTTTTATTGACTTGCGTTGGTTCTTCCGAGACTCGTTCTGCTCGTATCAGCAAGTGATTCCTATAAAAGAGCCGTGTGAAGTAGTAGACGTTCTGGTGAAGAGTCCTGCAGGGCTGTGAAACTTTAGAGGCATACGTGACAAATCCCCCAACCCTCTCCCCCCTTGTCTCACACCCCTCCTTTTCCTTCCCTGCACTCCTTCACCCTAAGAGGGGATAAGTCTCTGATGAGAGCCAGACCAGTTTAGCCTGCCCCACCAGGAAAGCTTTTTCCCATCCTTCTCTTTCTCTCTCCCCATGTGTCTTCCTTGTTCATTGTTTCTCGTTGGGTCTCATATGCGTCGAACCTTCAATAGGGGAAAACTGGGTAGAGCAGATGCACTCCTGGAAGACGCCCAACTCTTTTCGCAATGGACTGGGCTGCTGGGAGCTGACTTTTCGACTGGTTTTTACCCCAGCCACATGTTGCCTTTTCCATGCGTGTATACGTTTTTCTACGCATCCCACGTTTCCAGCTAATTCTTTTAAGCTGGGATTAATTTAAGTCTTTGCTGAAATATCATTGCGCACTCCAAAACAACCATCGCAAAGAGTAAATGTTTTGGAAGAACGTCTAGTTGATTCAAGTTTGGTTTTGGATTCACCATGTCAAATCCATTTTTGGTGGGTATTTACACAAGACGCGCTATTATGCATTGAAATGCCATTGCGCAACCAATCAATCGAGATTGAATTTTTGTTGAAATATCAGCGTTTAGGTCATTTTAAAACAACCTTTGCATATACAGTAAATGTTTGTGAAGATTGTATAGTCTGATCATGATTCAACTAACCTTAATTGGATGCATTTTAGGGGAGATTTATGCAAGTCACAGTCTTGCGTTTAAAATTGTGTTGAAATGCCATTGCGCAACCAAAAACAACTTTTATAAGCTGTATAAACATTTAGTCAAATCGAAAATACCAAATTTTTGTTGAAATATCAGCGTTTCGGTCATTTTAAAACAACCTTCGCATACACAGTAAATTTTTGTGAAGATTGTATAGTCTGATCACGGTTCAACTAACCTTAATTGGATGCATTTTAGGCAGGATTTATGCAAGTCACAGTCTTGCGTTTAAAATTGTGTTAATAACCATTTTGCAAACCACAAGACACGCTATTATGCATTGAAATGCCATTGTGCAACTTAAAACTACTTTTATAAGTCGTATTTAGTTAAGTCGAATTTTTGTTGAAATATCAGTGTTCCAGTCATTTCAAAACCTCCGCATACACAGTAAATGTTTAGGAAGATTGCATAGTCTGATCACAGTTCAACTAACCCTAATTGGATGCTTTTGAGGGGGATTTATGCAAGTCACAGTCTTAAAATTGTGTTTAATACCATTCTGCAAACATGGCGAACAGTTTAAATGTTTAGGAACAAAACCCATTTAAAGGAATAATTCACCCCAAAATGAAAATTCGAGTTTGGTTTTGGATTCACCATGTCAAATTCATTTTTGGTGGGTATTTACACAAGACGCGCTATTATGTATTGAAATGCCATTGCGCCACCAATCAATCGAGATAATTTTCTAACCCTCAAGCCATTCTCGGTGTGTATGACTTTCTTGGAGTAGACTAAAATTTTATCCTGGCTCTTCCATGCTGTTTAACAGTGTTGAATAGTGACTTTTATTTTGAAACTTCCAAAAGCGCATACATTCGTTATCAAACTAACCGATAAGCAAGCAAGGGTGTTAACGAATGTCATGCGAAGCAGATATAATGTGTTTTTGAAGCAGATAAAAGGTCTAGTTTTTAAAATTTAAACTCAAATCATTGACTTCGTTTAAACTCTAAATGTGTGACTGACATACAATGTGTTTAAAAAAAAAAAAAGTAATAGTATATAATACAAAAATAAAACTGCTTATGGTCCTAAAGGAATAAGAGTAACTAAATTTTGTACAGGAGTAACAGCGCAATCTGTACATTAGAGTAATCCTTACATTTACTTTTCTTGCCGATGACGCAATGATGACTTATTTTTTGTTAGCTGCATAAGTTTTTATATGTAGTGTTTTCGAATGAAGATCAAGGGTTTACGAGAACTGAAAGGCTACAGTGCTTCACGTTTTCTTTGTGAATTTCCAACTAATATCAAGACAAAATGTGGATTGAATTATTTGTTGGCGAAAATTTATCGCACTGGATTAGTATGTCATGTGGCGGGGAGTGGTCGTCCACGCACTGCCCGTGCTGTTGATCGAAGACATGGTACTGAGCCAAGAAAATGCAGAAGTAGTAGTTAACGTGGTGATATACATCAGGTGAGGTGGAAAACATATAGATATCATATAATTCTTTATATTTGCCATCTAATTACAAAATTGTATAAAAGTTGGAGGTATTTTGACGAATTTGAACACAGGAACACGACAATTTGAGTAATATACCGTATAACATTATACAGTAACATCAGATCAACTAGTTTCTTGTTTTTCATCATCTTCTGTGGTAAGCAAACTGTGTGGTAAGGGGTCTTACATCATGCGTCATACGTCGTATACGTGGCAACCTAGTTTTTCTTACAATCAACGCCAATTTTTGGTTCAGCTAACTCCTATCCAATGCATTTTTGCTTATTTCTATAAGATTTCTGTTATAGAATCACTTGATACATTAAAGTCCACTCCAAAACAACCCCAGGAAACACTGTAAATATAATAAAGTCTAGTTTTGCACACAACAAAATGTTATTGAATTGATTTCAGGGGGTTCATGAACCAAGGTTTCATGATTTTTTGCTTTTCTGTTGTACGATTCTTTTACTTTTCAGGCAGGCAGCTATATCTCAGAACACTAATTAAAAGGCTAAATCTCAATCTGCATAACCAGGTTATTGACTAGTCAGTTGCTGGATGGCCCTGTGACCTGTCCCTATTAGGAAGTTAGCCGTTCAATGGCTGAACGTGGTTCCACTGGCAATTAGAAAATGAGAAGTCCTCTGAACGTGTTTCCAGGCCATTTGGAGTCAAGATGATGCACTTTAGACACACACTCAGACACCCATCGCTCACTGTAAATCCTAAGCACTTTAAGAATGCCTGCCCGTGGTGGGGGGTGGAAACATAAAAGCAGGATCAACAGAAGGGTTGCCTGGTAACAGTAGACGGCGGTCACAGTAGCTCATGGGAGCCCAGACGAGGCGCGGGGTCAACCCTGTGCCCTGGCGTGACTCCCTATTGACTTTATATGCTGACAAACAGTGCTCTACGCAGAGCTAAAGTTCAGCATGATTGTTGACATGTAGTTACTGTCATGTGGTTCAGTCGTCATTTTAGTTTAGTTCTAATTTGTGTCATTGTAGTTGTGGTTGTTGTTTGTTTGTTTGCTGTCTGGCAATGTAAGAATATATTATTAATATTATTATTATTTATTAATATTGTTTATTATTATTATTATTATTATTAATTATTATTAATATTGTTTATTATTATGATTATTATTTATTATCATTATTATTTATTATTATTATTATTATTAGTAGTAGTAGTAGTAGTAGTAGTAGTAGTAGTAGTAGTACTAGTTGTAGTAGTAGTAATTAATAAATAAGTTGTTGAAATTAGTAAAATAAACAAGTTTAAATTGCAAAAATATAAGAACTTATATCGTATTGTAAAGTAAGGCTAAATATACATATGTATATATTTATTTATTTGTGTTTGCTTATTTGTAGCTATATAGTTTATCTATTTATAGATTGTTTTTTGTTTTGTGCTGAAAAATTAAAAAATAAATTGTTAATTATATCGTTTATAGGACTGTGATTTATTTTTTTTATATTTAATTTCACGTATTATATTCAAGTTATTTTGTATTTTTTATTACTGTCCTTTCAATAAACTTTGACATGTTTACATTTCATTTTAGTCATAATATTTTATTAATATAATAATAATTTGTGGTAATTTATATATAATTTTTGTTTAGATTATTATTATTTGTCTTTGAATTGGAAAAACATAAGGTTTTATTTCTATAATAACTTTAATTTATTTATTTGAATTTTATTGATCTATAATTGATTTTTTAGCTATTTTTATTGTAAACTTATTTTATTAATGTACAATATTCTTTTTTTTTTTTTTACTTTGACATGTTTTGGCCATGAATTTGCAAATGTAAACTTATTTAATGGATTTAAAGTAACCATTCTGTATTTGTTTCCCTGTTATAGCTGAATTATTGTTTATTTAGCTTTTAATGTTCAGTTGTTTATGGTATGTTTTAGTAGTTTATGTTTATTATTAATTTAGTCTTTTTCGTTTTAGATTTCAATTGGCAAATTATATTATTATTATTATTATTATATTTATTATTATATTAGTAATAATAATAATAGCAACAACAATAATATTAACAATAACAAGAGCAACATTAATAATAATAATAATAATGACAATAATAATAATAATAATAATAATAATGACAATAATAATAATAATAATAATAATATTAATAACAACAACAGCAACAACAACATTGATGATGATGATGATAATAATACAAAAATTTAAATAATAATAATAATAAAAAACATAATTATTATTGTTGTTGTTATTGTTATTATTAATGATATCTGCTTACAACAATTGTTTTAATTAAATAAATAATAGTATTTGTCTATTATAAGTACTAGTATTTATTTATTTATTTGAGTTGTTTACTGTTTGCCTGCATCAGTCCTGAGGTGACTGTGACATTGGACTTGTATTCTAATATTTTCTAGTGTGAGTTTGTGTCCTCCAGGAACAGGTAGGGTTCTGGAGCCGCATGTGTGAACGGCATGCACAGCAACAGCTGGCCGGCCAATATTAAGACCCTGCTGTCTTCCTCAGCACTGCTCCTCTCGCAGCTGTGATTAGTGGCCGTCCGGTCTGTGCTGTAACCTTAAGCTCATAGCCAGGACCTCTGCGGACAGGAAGTGAGGCTAGTGTGTGTATATAAAAAAATGCAAAGCCGATTGATTTGATAGTTTGTTATCATTGGCCTGGGGATCAGCATGCTGGCAGGTCGGCTGGTGGAGGGGTGTAGCTGATCCACCCGGTAAGCTGATAAATATTTAAGAGCGTTTGGAGCCAGAGGATGGTACAGTTGGAGCTCCTCATCTGGGTTCTTTAATTAGGACGCATTCTGCTCCAGTGCCCTCTGCCTCCCGCATCCAGAGAGACGTGGGGTAGAGAGAGAGGGGCAGCAGGGCTTCTCGCCCGGACCCTCATCCAGAGAGAGAGAGAGAGGAAAGATCAGCGCAAGTCTGCCAGCGTCTGCTGGGTGACATTAAACATCAACAGATGCTGTGCACATATTGCGGGCTGAGATGCGGCGCTTCCACAGAAGGCCCTCTTTTTTTTTATTTGTCGTAATCACAACATCCGTTCAAACAAATGACGAGGAGCAAAGCCCTGGAGTAAACAATTAAAAAAAATGCAACTGAAATGAAAAACAAAGGCATCGGCGACCAGTGAAAAACCTACAACCCTGTCCAGCTGTGTTGCGCTCGCTATTTCCGTCCACATTTTTGAATGGAACGCTGTAAAGCCACCCTGGATGCGTGTATGTGGCTGAGTTATAAATCCGCCATGCGAGTGTCTGCGTGGTGGGGATTTTCAGAGAGAGCAGACCTGTGATGTGTGGCGTAGAGATCAGTGGCGTCCCACCTGCTGCTGCTGTTGTCACAGAACCTGCTTGATCACAGGGTTTGATTCTGCCCACAGATGGGCTGCTAGCTGGCCTTCACTCCTTTTAACTGCCACACACAATCTGTCTATCTGTCTATCTGCCGGACGATCCTTACTTCTGTCTTTCTGCTCTCATTTATTCTTCTATCTGTCTGTTGTTTGTTATTTTATCCTTTAGTACTTTAGACTGTTTCGTGTATCAATCTCTCTTCTGTCCGTTCTGTCATTTTATCTGCTATTATTCTGTCACATCGCCTGTATGGCTGACATTCTGTGTCATTATATCTTTTAATCTATCTCTTGTTCTGTTATTCTGCATGAGTCTATCTTCTGTTACTGTTCTGTCATTATACTGTATCTGTCTGTCTAATCTATTTATGTAGTTTATTCTGTAAAAAATATTCATAAATTTACAGTTTTGAATTTTGAGATTCACTTTTGATTTGCATCATAAGACCTTGATCTTTCCTCCAACAACTTTTTATGTTGAAAATTTAAAAAAGGATTATATTGGCATTTAATAGTTGAAAGTAGTAGCGATGTATTCAATTATGGTCCAAAAACCTGGTATTAAACTGACTAATACTACCTAAACAAAAACATATATTATTTCTTATATGACATATGTCAAGCCACTAAAATGTCTAATAAAATCACTTAGTTAACCTGCAGAGTTTAATTTTCAACATCAAAAGTCAACAGAGCAGGCATCAAGATCCCATAATGCAGTGATTCTTAACCACGTTCTTGGAGGACCACCAGTTCTGCACATGGCTGCGTCTGAATCGCATACTTCTATACTATATAGTATGCTAAAATCAGTACGTGAGCCGAGTAGTATGTCCGAATTCAAAAAATCAGTATGCGATAAGTGCCTGCATGACCTACTACTTCCGGTGAGGTTCTGAAGTATGCATCTAATGGATGCTACGTTTTCCTATGACCCCGTGCGAGAGAATTCATGTATGGGAGTGAAGCGACGCAACTGACGCTGGGAGGTCACATGATCATGACAAAATGGCGGATGTAAATCTGAGTTCCATTCGTATTACACATTCATTCTATATAGAATGTACTTTTATTACGGCCAAGTAGTGTTTAAATTCAACTGAGTAGTGGGAGATTTCGGACGCAGCATATGTCTCCTTAAGCGTGCACACCTGATTCAGATCATCAGCTCATTAGCAGAGACTGAAAGACCTGTAATGGGTGTGACAGACAAAGGAGACATACAAAACATGTAATGCTAACAGAAAATAACAGTAAATAAACAGAAATAAAAAAAAAAACATGAATCTTTTAATTAGCGGATATTTTTACAGTGAGATTGTCAATCTATATATTTTTCTTTTTATCTATCATTTAGTGGTATCATGCTATCTGAGAGCAAGCTTTAAAGGGATAGTTCACCCAGAAATGAAAATTACCTCATTATTTATTTTCTCATGTGATTTTAAACCTACAGTAACAGTTTAAACACAAAATATAAGATTTATTTGTAGAATGCTGGTTGCTGAAAACATTGACTTCCATAGTAGGAAAGAAATTACATGGAAGTTAATGGGTGCCATATAAAATATTTTGATGATAAACAGATAAAAGAAAGTCAAATAGCTTTTTATTAGTAAAGGGTGAGTAAATAATGGCAGAATTAACCATTTTTTTCTGGGGAACTATCTCTTTTAGACTTTTTAAACATTATTTTGTTTGGTGAAGCATTCAACAATTTCAAAATTGTATGAATTAAACTCTACCAATTTTTCGAAGGACTGTGTGAAGTGAGCATTCTCAGTGCAGTTGAGTTCTCCTCGCACTGAACCTGAATGTCGCTGCCCTTCACTGCCGCCCCGCTGTGATGACCTCACACAGTCACTGCGTCTGTAAATAATACCGCTGCGCATTGCTTTGAAATGACAGCGTCCCTCTGCGTCTCATAAATGATACTGTCACACGCCTTCTATTATTGAGGAGGCTTTGCGGTACCACCTTCACCTGCGGATAGACTGCCATACAGTCTCTGCTTCTCAAGCCTTAGTCAGTGCACGGAGAGTCTTAGTCAGGCTCGAAGCGCTGTAATGCGCGGCCAGCAAAGCTATGGGATGTGTAATTAAACAGAAGCCTGCACAAAGGGCCCAGGCAGTGTGTGCATGTGTGCGTGCCTCTGTGCCCCGTCACGGAGCGCAGGTGGGTGGCAGGGAGCACAGATCTGCGAGAGGAGGCCAGGTTAAGCTTGCATTACAACTCATGAATCTTTTAGATCACCCTGCTCAACAAGTGCACAGCGTTCTCCCTTTCTCTAGCGCACGAATATCGTTTTTTTTTTTTTTTTTTTTAATAAATAACAGCTGAAAATGGAGGTATAGCAATTTAAGAACTTTCAGTAGGATCAGGGTGTTGTGTAAAAACGAGGATAAGAAGGAAAGAAATAAATGCAAGCCGTATCCTTTGAGGTGTGCCCCTGACCTCCCTGCATCACTGTGGTCGTATTCACCGCCTCGACTGCAGCAATAAGGAGGCTTTATGTGCACTGAGCCCGGGGCCATAGCGTCAGGAGCTGAGGACCTCTGCACCAGGAAATGCTTAAGGGATCTGCTCTTTCGCACAGTCAGTCTCCCACGGACTCCGGGAGACCATTTTATCTCCAGTTGCTAGGATAACAACTCCAAGCTTTAAGCAGTCAGAAGGCCTGCCGGGCCCTTTTCTGTCAGACAGAGAGAATGCAGCGTTTTTTTGAAGGGGTTTGTTATTAAAAAAAAATTATTTTAGCGGTTCATCCCTGATCTGAGCAGATCCTTTTTTTTGGGGTTTGTTCAAAAATATATTTATACCAAGTTTTTTTAAGGATATATTTTTGGAATAGTCCAAGTTAGTGTAGGGAAGTCAAGGTTTAGTGCTTTGGTTATCTATCTATCTATCTATCTATCTATCTATCTATCTATCTATCTATCTATCTATCTATCTATCTATCTATCTATCTATCTATCTATCTATCTGTCTATCTGTCTGTCTGTCTGTCTGTCTGTCTGTCTGTCTGTCTGTCTGGAAATTATCATTCTATCACTCTTCCATCCATCCATCTGTCTGTATGTTAATTATCTTTCCATACATCCATCCATCCGTTTACCAATCCATTCATTCATCCATCCGTTTACCCATCCATTCATCCATCCATCCGTTTACCCATGCATTCATTTGTTTAACCATCCACCCATTTGCCTATCCATCCGTTTACACACTCATCCTTTTGCCCATCCATCCATCCGTTTGCCCATCCATCTATTCATTTACCCATCCAACCGTTTACCCGTCCATTCATTTGCCCACCCATCCATTCGTTTGCCCATCCATCCATCAGGTTTGCCCAACCATACATTCATCTGTTTGCCCATCCATCCATTCCTTAACCCATCCATCCATTCGTTTACCAATTCATCTGTTTACCTATCCACTCATTTACCCATCCATCTATTTACCCAACTATCCGTTTGCCAATACATCCATCCATCCATCTGTTTACCCATCCATCCATCCATCCATCCACTCATTAACCCATCCACCCGTTTACCCAACCATCCATTTGCCCACCCACCCATCCATCCATCCATCCATCTGTTTAATCATCAATCCCTCCTTTTATCCATCCTTTTATCCACTTAGTTTTTCATTCATCCACTCATCCATCTGTCTTCTCTGTCCGTCCATCCATACATACATCCATCCATCCTTTTGCCCATCCAAACACCTGATTGCCCATCCATCCATTCCTTTACACATCCATCCATCCTTTTACCCATTCATCCATCCATCCATCCATCCATCCACCCATCCATCCATCTATTGGTTTACCCATCAATTCCTTCTCTTATCCATCCTTTTATTCACTCAATCTTTCATCCATCCACTCATCCATCTGTCTTGTCGATTAATCTGTCCACAAATCCAACCATTCATCCATCCATCCAGCCATCCATCCATCCATCCATCCATCCATCCATTATATCTTTCTGTCTGTCTGTCTGTCTGTCTGTCTGTCTGTCTGTCTGTCTGTCTGTCTGTCTGTCTGTCTGTCTGTCTGTCTGTCTGTCTGTCTTTCTGTTCTTCTTATTGGAATATAGTTTTATATTTGTATTAGTACTTAAAACACTTTTATATTAGCTTTGTATGTAGTTCACGTAAATATGATTTGTTTATTTAATTTTTTGTTCAAAATTATTATTTTTTATTATATCTTGGTTTTGTCCAGGTTGGGGTGGGGTGCGGAGTTTGATATTAGTTGCAAACATATAGGAAAGGCCTTTTTTCTTTGAGAGAATTAAAAAGAAAAAGAAATCAAGATTGGACAAGAGCAGATTTGGAAGAATCCCTAAAATAGATAAATGAAAAGTGCGAGGGCCACAGTGACTCTGACTGACTGCGCCCCGTCAGGATTAAGTGGACTCCTCCTGTTTCCTTTGTGCACTTTTCCCAGCAGCACAATCGGGTCTGAGTCGCAAGCACAAGTGCTCTGCAAAAAGCTGCACAGCGGCCACTTTCGGGCTCCATTCTTTGGCTACGGCGAGACATGCTGGCCTGTAATTACAGAGCTCTTTCAGTCGCCCACAGACCCTTCAGTCCGACCCTAGACACCTGAACAACCTCAGCCTAACAAGATCTGAGAAATTCTTTTTGTTAAACAGTCACTACGCCTGACTTTATCAGACGACTTTCCCACATACATACACACACACACACACACATACACACACACACAAGTTTATTTGGTGTTTGTGCAAATATGCAGAGGTTTGAAAACTTATTAGAAGTCAATTAGTGTATTGATTTGTATAGTATTAGCAAGAAGTTGACTTGCCTATTTGTCTGACTGTCTCAAAAGACAGAAATCAATCAGCATTTTGTATCATTCTGTCCACCCTGATATATGTGTTCCATCTAGCGTTCTGTTGATTTGTCAGTGTGTGTCAACCAATCAGTCAATCAAATTAGTTTGTTTATTCTGTTGTTCATTCTTTCTGTGGTTTTAATATAGATCTATATTCTGTTTTTATAATTCTATAACCCATTTTATAATATTTTTCATATATAGTTCTTTTTAAAAAATCTTTTTATTGTTTTTAGAAAATAAACAATAACATAAACGGAACAAAAAAAAGGAGGGTACAAAAGCCATTTCACAATACACAAACATTCAGACACAACATAATACCAAATCATCCAGAAAGCATAAGAGAATTTTTTTTTTTAAATAAATAGAAAAAAATAAATAGTTTACAGAGAAATGTGTAGGCTCCACAAATCGACATATGCCAAACCAATCCCACCTTATGATGAGTTACAAGTCAGCATTACTAATGTAAAAAGTCAGCCATTTAAAACGTTTGCCAAAATGAACAAATTTTATTAATATATAGTTTTAACATTTGATCTGTCTATCATTCAATTATTCTATCTAGCATTTCCGTCATTCCAGAATGTTTACTATCCTTCTATTGTTCCATCTTTTGATCTGTCTATCATTTTGATGTTCAGTTTATCAACCATTCTGCATTTAAAGCATGTGATAGGCCTAGCTATCAGTAGTAGTTCATTGTTTCGTCTGTTTGTCTATCTATTTTTATTTAAAATAAAACAGCTAGCTCTCTGAAACTCTTACATGGTCACCCACTGAAGCTAAGCAGGGCTCCACCAGGTCAGTACCTGGATGGGAGACCACATCGGAAAGCTAGGTTGCTGCTGGAAGTGGTGTTAGTGAGACCAGCAGGAGGCACTCAACCTGTGGTCTGTGTGGGTCCTAACGCTCCAGTATAGTGATGGGGACTCTATACTGCTCAGTGAGTGCCGTCTTTCGGATGAGACGTTAAACCGATGCCCCGACTCTCTGTGGTCGTTAAAAATCCCAGGAATGTCCTTTAAAAAAAAATAAATAAAAAAAAAGAACCTAACATCCTGGCCAAATTTGCCCACTGGTCATTAAAAATCCCAGGATGTCTTTCGAAAAAGAGTAGGAACCTGATATCCTGGCCAAATTTGCCCACTAACCATCCTCATATCATAATTGGATATCCTCTCCACCAATCAGCTGGTGTCTGGTGTGCGGTCTGGCGCTAAATGGCTGCTGCCGTGTCATCCAAATGATTGCTGCACATAAGGAGGAGGAGATTCACCCCCAAAAATGTGTAAAGCGTTTTAAGTTCCAGAAAAGCACTATATAAATGCAAAGGTATCTATTATTATTAATATTATTATTATTATTATTATTATTAGTTAGTTTTTTTTCTGTTGAACACACACACACACTCAAAGTTATTTTGAAGAAATATAAATGTCAATGGATACAGTCAACCAGCATTTTTCAAAATATCTCCTTCTATCATAAAGGTTTAAAACCACATGAGGGAGAATAACTTTGATTTTTGAGTGAACTATGCCTTTAAAGTTGCATTTCTGCTAGATGTTTAGATTTTTACTGGATTGTTTTTAAAGCAATTTGTTCAAGTCAGTTCAGAACCCTGCTGTGTAGACTTTTAAATGTTTGTTGTTTGGCCACCGGACTGTTTGGGGCACACATGATAGAGCAGCCCAGGTTAGTGTGTCACACAGCCTGTGCTCCAGGCTGCTTACGTGGCCTACTTCCCACCGTGGTCAGTGGGTCGGCCGTCCCAGAGTGAACCCTTTTCCACTCCGTGGCCTTCCTCCGTCTAATGATACTTAAAGCCTAATCGCTCTGGACTTTCCAATTACGCCAAGGCTTTAGTCCACTGCTCCTTTTGCAGCATGAAAACACTGGAGTTTTTCTTCCCCTGCTTTAATCCAGGCGCTGAAAACGGAGCCATTGTTGCTAGAATTGTTGTCAGATTTACAGTGGTACAGTACATCCCCAATTGCGAAGCCTGTGGGCAGGGATCGTTCTCCCTAGAAAGAGGTGGAGAGGATGAGAGAGGGAAAGAAAGAGGCTGCTGTTGGCCCATGGGGACCGAGGGGTCGCGGCGGAGCAGACAAGAGGAACACACTTTTTTTGTGGGGGTGTTGTGTTGGTGGAGGGGGGGTCAGCGTGAGGGCAGCGCTGAGGGAAGATGAAGGATACGCCACAGGCTGACAGCCACACAGGAAGTACATCACAGTCAAACTTAGCGAAGACCCCCCAAAGTTGCCCCCCCCCCCCCTTTCTGCCGTATATCGCCCCTAGCCCACTTTGGGATCTTCTCAGCGTGGTTTGTGCCTTGTGATCTCCACTATGATGTGATGGGGGAGGCGGGGGGTTCAGCCGAGGATATCCAAAACACCACAGGAGGCATCATTGTCTCATATGATGTTAGTCAGTGTGTGTGTCAAGGCAGCTGGAGACATTAAACATACCTATACAAAGAACAAAAGAGACGTAGAAAAGTTCCTCAAATGGTTTTACTCTTTATTTGGTGTACCTGGCACATGACAGATGGGTTTTCTTTTTAATCCTCATTAAACGATTAGAAATGAATAATTGTTATGTTTACACCTAGTGGTATGCAAATAATTGTAAAAACTGAAGATTAATATGCTAAATTAAGTTGTCTGATTAATTTTTATCTTATATATTTTACTATTTATTTAAAAAATAATTATTGGTTTTTAAAGTTTATTATTTTAATAAGAAAATTATGTATTTTCTATAAAAGTTATTTTCTATTTTAACATTCATTTATTCATTCATTTTCTTTTCGGCTTAGTCCCTTTATTAATCAGGGGTTGCCACAGCGGAATGAACCGCCTCTGTTTTAACATATTTATGAATATTTAAATAATTTATTTTTAGTTTAATAAAGTTTAATAAAATTTAGTTTAATAACATTTTATAAGTTCTAAAAGTTTTTTAGTTTAATAAAAACATTTTTTTATATATTTGTAAAAAATTATTTTCTGTTTTAACATGATTATTTATATCAATTTATTTTTGATTTTATTAACGTTTTAATTTGTAATATTTTTTTATTTGTATTTTTATTCATTTAGATAGATTTTGGGGGGACTTGTATTATTTCTACTTGTTTTATTTAATTAATTATCTATTTATTTACATTTTTGCAATACTTTTCTTGTTCATTGTTTTTTATAAACTTGTAATTCATTAAACATAACCAACTCTGTGTTACTGCCTTTTTCGTTAAAATATTATGTAAGCGACTGACCAGTTTGTTGTTGTTTTTGTTATTTTTTGTTCATGTATAGCTGCCAAGTCAGGCAATTAACACTCATACAATCACCAACAATCCTTCTCAATAAAACTTTTTATTGAAAAATAGTATAATTCACCATAATTATAATTAATAATGTTTTAATTACTTTCCTTAAAGTAACATTTGTTGAAACGTTCTCCATTTATTTACTGCTGAGGATACTGACCTGACATATATTTTCTGTTATTAAATTATTAATATTGAATTATTACATTTATTAAATTCCAATAATTTCTTTGATGGGACAAGTGAAAATCTTTTCCAACTGGGATATCCGAAAAAAATCCTTAGCATTTAGCCCTGAAAGTCTAAAATTTCATTCATAATAGTCTTAAAAAGGTCTTTAAAAGTCTTAAATTTTACTTTGTGAAACCTGCAGATTTAAACACAGGCTGTAAATAGCCTGTCAGCAGGCCCTAAAATATCTTCTGAAGCCTGTCACTTTCTGCACCAACACGTGTGTCGACACACGTGACTCTGTGTGGGGCCTCCGGGAGAAAGTGCTTTCTTGGTGTTCAGGTCACATTTTAACACCTAGGTCACAGGGGTCAGACATCCCTGCTGTGGAGCAATCTGGGTCAGTGCGGCAGTGACGGAAAGAGGCGTAGAGGTTGTATGTCACAGGAACAGGTGGCCCTCTTTGACACCGCGCTTAGTTTAGAGCGGGGCCGAGGGAACCGGAGTTTATGACAAAGCTTCAGTTCGGGACAGCTATTTTATCCAGCAGCAGGTTTTTCCAGCTCGCCTGGCCTTTAGCTCGACGGGCTTATGTAGCTGTTTAGCCTTTATCACAAGCTGTGTAGCTAGTCTCGGTGCCTGGAGCTATTATTATTCACTGAGGGAGATCCGAGTATGTTGGGAAGTGTTTGGGGGTGGGGGAAGCTCACAGGAGTTCACTTTGGCTTGCAGATTAACAACAAACCGAATCTTGGAGTGAGCCACTGTTCGCGGCGAGGAGATGTGGTTGGCTCTACAATTCGGGCCATGGAATATTTGATAGGGAGGCTGGGAGGAAAGCCATGCCTGGTGCTGGCAGTCAACTTAAGAAGCCTGTAGGAAGAGGAGATCGGGAGTGAAAGAGAGGGAGAGAACATTTGGCTTACCCAAGCAACTGTGATGTGACCCGAACTCACACCTTCTCTTCTGAACGCCTGTTAAAATTAGTGCGAATTTAATTTAGAAATAGGATGTATCCAAAAAGAATCAAATTCGATGATTTATATTGATATACAACAAACCAGACCAGTTTTTACGAGTCTTTCATGCCAAAAATCATTAGAATATTATGTAAAGCTCATGTTTGATGAAGGTTCTTTACTACTATTAAACAATATACGTTTCAGCATCGGTATCACAATGTGATCATTCGCAAAAGTCACATCGCGAATATGTGCAATGTTGAGTCTGGATTATAATTTATCATTTGCAAGTGTTTTGTGGCCGTGTGAGGGTTTTAAAAGTATTCAGACATAAGAAATTGTACCGTTTGTAACTTTGACAAATTAATAACGATAAATTTTCTTGAATTGTTTATAAAATGAGGACTTTGCAGTATTATTTTACGTTTGATTATTCAATTAATACTGTTAGACTCCTCAGAAAACAAAGCAACCTTTTGCTTTATTGACTTTATCTACGCTTTTAGGTTATTATATTTTATGCACTCCCCTACATAAACACCCCAATCAATCTAAAATTATAAATTCTTTCCAAATAGTTATTCAACTCATCTAGTGATATTGTATTAATATCGCAATATATGTATCGCAAATAAAAAATATCGCAATGTTAGATTTTTCCAATATCTTGAAGCCCTACTACTAAGGATAATTAATACTGTAAGTATATCAAGCCTCATTTTTTAATAGTAATGCACATTGCTAATGACTTAATTCGGACAACATATACATGACTTTCTCAGTATTTAGACTTTTATTTTGTATCTTAAATAGTTGTTCATTCATTCATTTTCTTTTGGCTTAGTCCCTTTATTAATCTGGGGTTGCCACAGTGGAATGAACCGCCAACTTATCCAGCACATGTTTTACAAAGCGGATGCCCTTCCAGCTGCAACCCTGGGAAACATCCATACACACACATACACTGGACAATTTAGTATACCCAATTCACCTATAGCGCAAACTCCACACAGAAACGCCAACTGACCCAGCTGAGGCTCGAACCAGCGACCTTCTTGCTGTGAGGCGAACGTGCTACCCACTGTGTCACCGTGCAGCCTTAAATAGTTGTATCTCAGCTAATTATTGTTCTAAGCTTAATTATCCATCTCTAGCTAATGCATACATCTCAATTTCTAAAAACTGACAATTCTGGCTAAATTTGTGATCCAGGGTCATTTATATTGAGTTTAATTCAGATTCATACTCTGCTATCAGGGGATTAATCATAATTCTGTTTGATTCTGATACACAAGCTTGATTTAATTATGTTCACATTTAGATCTGGTTTGATTTTGATACCAATTCAAGTTTTTGATTGGATGTAGTTCAGATTAACCACTGTATTAATACGTATTCGGATTAAATTCCAATTAATTGGGGTAAATGTTATCTTGTCAGATATGTCAGATTATTGATTCTGAGTTTAAAACTGATTCACAAGCTTTATCTGATTTTGTTTGGTTTACATTTGATCCCAATTCAGAAGCTTTCAGTTTGATGAAAATTTCCTGATTTCCTGAAAATTATATAATTCTGATTCACCAGCTTGACTTGTCTAGGCTTCATTTCCAATTTATGGTTTCCTATCAATTAGTGCATTTCAGATACTCTTGATAAAATTTACAGTTATATTTTAATTAATTTGGGTAAATTTTTTATGAGTATGTCTGTAATAATCCTGATTTAAAGCTTAATTTAATAAAAGTTTAACTTGATTCACATTATATTCTGGTATTAAATCATTATTTTTACTTTTTTGGTACTGTCTTGACAAACACAATTTAAAACTCCAGAGGTCAAACATGACGGAAAATTCCTCTTGCTATGGAAGAGTTGTGGCACTGTCATGGCTAACAGCAGAGGATCAGTCAATAGACTCTCATTAACCTCATTTGCACTGCTGAGGGATAATAAGACTGCTATTCCTTCCATCTGAAACCTGAGCTCCTGTGCATTTTATGGACTTTTCGCCATTAATGCTCGGGTTTAGTTTTAGGCCTGGTTTTTTGCTTGTTAATAAGGCGTATAGAACAATGGTCCATTCAGCAAGCTGCGAAAGAGAAGAACTTGTGCTGGTAGCATATGGATATGGCCATATAGAGCTTGTGTTTTGAGTTTCTGGGCTGTTTTGTTTCTGTTGGAAGGAGCTTCATCCTGGCGCAGTGAGAATTTGAAAGGTTCTTGAGCTGTGAGGAAGCCCCCTTCCATAGACTGCGATCGTTAATGTGAGGTCGTCCCCCTTCCCAGCTTTCGGCCAGCATGTTATTTATTATTCAGTGAGAGCTATTACTGTGGATAAGAGGCTCCTCTCAGGCCTGTATCGATTGCTTTAATTGCTCCAAAACATTGTCAACTCTTAAGATAGATATTAAAGAAAGAGGCTTCCAGCATGCATGACAATAAGACACGGTGGAAGGGAGGGCCAAGTCAACGCCGTTCAAAAAATGTCCCTCGCCGCCGTGTTTCTCTGATAACGTAATCAATAACATCTTGTGAACATAAGCATTCGCTCTTGCCGAGAGGAGACTAGAAGAGCGGCATACAGCGTCTCTTCTCGTGCTGAATCGATACATTTTGGAAAAGAGATCCGCGGTAGGATGGTCAGTGATGTAAGCTTATGTATACCTTATTTGAAAACATGTTACCAAAAAGCATATGAATTATTTTTTACTCTTTATTTGGGACACTGTTATGCGTCATTTACCCAGTGAGCTTGTGACTGTTTTAAAGGCAACTGTGCTTGAGTGTGACTGCAGCACCTGTAGAGCCTTAAATCACCCAATGCCTATGATGGCTAATCCAGGCTGCTCTTGCTTAGTCTATAAACCCAGATGAAGCACTGCAAGCATTTGCTGTCTGTTATGTCCCCTCTGATCTGATTTCCAAACTAAGCGGAGGTCAGCTGAGGCTACGTACCCAGTGAGACTCCCATGCCAGCAAGCGCTGTATGACGTCCTCCTCTGTGGCTTTCCGTGCTCCTTGTGCGTGAGCCGTTAATGGAATGCCAAAGAGAAACGTTTTGAGAGTGCAGAGAGGGAAGGAGAATAAAAGTGTTTAAATAGAATCGAGGAGGTGGAGATTAACATTGACTCTCCCAAGTAGCACAGAGCAGCTTAAAACTATGGTCCGTCACACTCGCTGTCTGAACGATTTAAGAGCGGCAGAAGAAATGCTATAAAAGCAGTGGATTAAATGCACAAATTTCAACTAATGTAACTGTGACTAAATCCACGCAGAAAGTGTGTTGGTTTGATACGACTGTCGCCATATTCAGTGGGGAACGGATGTCGAACTTTTAAGGCGAGACAAAGACCCCTTTGTACGCCAGATCTGGGCTAAAGGCGCATGTTGGACCTTGCATTATCAACTGGGTCGTTTAATTGCATTACGTTCCTCAGAGGACCAGCCCTGATGGAACCCTGGCAGGCTGCGGTCCTTGATTAATCCCTCAGTTAAACACAGTCCACGTCCTGCTCGTGTTTCGCTTCCAGCTGGCTGCTGGACCCATCCTGCTGCTCCCGCTGTCCTCGATTACCCACTTTGAGAGCGAGAGGAAGTGCACAGGTGCGATTTACTAAAGAAAATCCATGGGTAATCCAGCAATCCCGTCTGATTAAAGCTATTAGCTTGAGTTCCCAAGACAGGACAAGATGGAGAGGCCCGACTCAGTCTCCCAAACCCTAACCTCACACGCTTCTGCGCGCACGCACCCTCAAAGGTGCACCAAAGGCCGGTCGGCTCGGGTGGCATGCCTGACCCCATCTGGTCGTGCGGTGACCTTGCTCACACTTGGATTAGCCAGCACAAAGCACAGTTCCCTCAGCCCGGGATTGTTCTTACCCTGCAGTGCCCCCTCCTATTAGTTCTCAATCATATGGTCCGTCGGTCATGTGATTAATAGCGGGTCAGCTGTCTCTAAGAGGGGCGGTCTTGTGGAATGTCAGATAGTGGACTGTCCATGGGGGGCGAGTGGGCCAGGGACTCTCTCTCTCTCTCTCTCTCTGTCGCTTTTGCTCTCCATTGCCTGAGGACAAAGTTAAGTGGCGTGGCTTACAGGGTTCACAAGCGTGCCATGGTCAAGTTTCCAGACAGTTTAAACACCTTTCGCCTAGTCTCATGGCCACAACACTAGCGTGAACCATTTGTTCTTGCTGTTTCAAAGGAACTCTTTTTTCCAGTATAGAAGAAGGGGAACAATATATCAAACTTGCTGTACATGCTTTTGTCCTTTTGTAATTTTGGTTTTGAACTTCAAGAACACTTACATTGTTCTACGTCACTTGCACTTTGAATTGGATCTTTTAATGTCCAATAAGTGGAGTAACTAAACAAATTTGCTTGGCTGCCTAATGACTTGAGCTTTTTTCTTTTGAACATTTCTATTTTTGTGACCAAAAATTGGCAAAATGTAGAAAACAATCTAAACTTCTTCACAGCTCCTACAAGCATGTGTAGCCGTTTCCTCTCTTGAAAGAGACTCACACCAAAGCCCTGTTTTCTTACATCAAGTCAGCTCAGAAGTGCACATCAGCGGTTTCCTCCCACTCAACCATTTTTAACCGCCAATGTTCTCTTCACCCCACGATCCTCAGCACTCGCTCTCCAAACCCAAAGCATCCAAAATATTTGAGAATGACCTTGTGGAGTTGCTTGTGTGAGTGCCTGGGATAATTTATATATAAAATGTGGGGTTTGAAAAATTGCCATTTCCATCTTTAGGTGGCCGGGGCTCTCCATTACCAAAATGGGCTGAGTCACCACACCATGTGAATCTTAATAAGCCTGCCCACAGCCTGGACCGCCTTGTCTCTATCCCCCCCTCTCTCGCTCTCTCTTTCTCTCCCTCTCTTGCTCTCCAGATCAGATGAAGCTGACTAGCTACTTTTTCTTTTACTCCCTTTGATTAATAGTTTTACGGATATCTGGACAGAGCAAAGTTTCTTGAACAATACCCGTTTCTGTTGAATTCTTGTTGCATTTTTGCGCATGTGCCATTGTTTCGGTTTCAATAATAGATTAGCTTTTGTTTTTATTTATTAAGAGCCTTTTAAGAGAGTGTGATGTCAATGTTTAGTGTCGATGTTTACTTTTTATCTAATGAAAAGGACCGAAGCTTACTCTGCCTTTGCAAAAGGCTCCACAGAGCTGGAGAAACGTGGCAGATTCCGATATGGTTTGAATTAGGTTGCTCTGTCTTGTGTTTGTGTGTTTTTCAGCATGTTGGTGTGTGTGTGTGTGCACATGGTAGAAGGCATCGGGCCAGCTCTGAGACAAAGGGCTCTGGAAATGTGTCGAACACAAGCTGTGGTTTTCCCTCGTCTCCCACTTTCCCTTTCCCATTCGCGGCTGCCTCCCTGACCACACATTTCCCTCGTCACCGCAGCTTAAACGAGACCCAAACACAAACAGCTCCCCTTGCGCTGCACGTTTCCAACCTAGAACCGGTTACAAACGAATATATCGTGGGCTGAAAGCAGGGAATACTCTCTCCATTCTCAGCCCAGACAGGAAAAGCAGTTTCAAATCCCTTCCACAATAATGAGCCTAACACTGGCGGATCAGCCGCCTTATCCCGGCTAAGGTCATTAGCGTGCCGGAACAAGTCGTTCTCTGCGCTGTAA
The DNA here is from genome assembly GCF_903798145.1 of Danio aesculapii. Lineage (NCBI taxonomy): Eukaryota > Metazoa > Chordata > Actinopteri > Cypriniformes > Danionidae > Danio > Danio aesculapii. Next base: position 17,499,819 of record NC_079456.1, on the reverse strand, counting down.
GTACTTTACAAGGGAGAGCAGCTGTTCAACAAATCGTTGAAAGTATTTCTGTCGTAGGTCCTTACTTAAATAAGATATTTGATGGATAAAGGAGGCCCCGTAATATCCGCAATTAATAGCTAATTGCCATAATTTCCTTGCAAGTACTGCGTCATTGACATCTGCGTCCAACAGGCGCTCCAAATTTGGTCCTTCACCCTGGGGAGGTGGCTGTTTGCGGCAATTTCATATTTTTAGCACTTTGTTGAGATGTTCCCATGTCATACGCATGTTTCCGAGGAAATATTTGCTGTATTTGTCCCATAACATGACACACTGTGTAATCCTACTTACTGAGCAAAGCCAGGCCAGACGTTCTGATTTTAAAGCAGAGAGAGAGAGAGAGAGCGAATGTCACTGTAGACTTTCCTGCTACATCAGTTAGCATACGCTTGCCCATTTCCTCAGCTTGCAATAATGATTTAGCACTAACCCAAAGGAGTGCACTGGCAAAAGAAGAAACGAAAGCATAACCTTGCTTAAGGGCTGATAGTGCAGCCGGACGTGCTTTGTGGTGGTTCAAGAAACAGAGAGAAAAAAAGGATACTGAACAGAATGATGCTGATTGTGAATTTTTACAGATAATTTACAGTGCTTTATTACTTCATGTTCAGCACTTAATAGTCATATTAATTAAATCTGAAATGACTTTGAACTTGGAATGAGTGTAATGTTTAATCGGATGAGTAGTTACAGTACATGGCTTCTGCTTCCATTGTCACTATGCATTGCATGTCTTTTTAAATTAGCATTGTAAAATGTGTAATTATTATTCATAATATTTTTAATTACATTAAATATTAAATATTAAATGTTAAATATTTGCTTAATGTTTTATTAGAAGCATTGTTAAAATAATAATTATTATAATTTCAATGCATTTTATAATTGAGCAAACAAAATAAAACATTTGGATTTAAAATGATTTTGTATCGCTAGTTATTATTCATTATTTTTGCTAATTATTATTTCTTTTTAATTAGCAGAATAATTTATATTTTTGAAACTTGATTTATGTATAAAATGTATTTCAAAATCAAAGTGACAAACATATTCTGACTCAATTTTGCAATGCTAAAAATTCTAATTAATTAATTTAAAAGATTTGTAAAAAAATACAATAATTTGTTAAATATTATTACATTGAAAATAATCAAGTTGATATTGTTACTTGTTTAACTTCGTTAACATAATTTCACATTTCAAAATATTAATATTATACTAATTTTATTAAACTATTAGCTATTTATTAAACTATTAACAGTTTGCAGTTCACCTTGTTACGTCTTCACCATGAGGGTTTTGGGCACGGTATTATCTGCTTATGTGAATGTTTGCACGAGCAAAGATGGTCGTAGCTGTTATTGTCAGCTCCTGTTGTACAGATGCAGCTGCAGATGGGTCTCCTGTACCTGCCTGCATAGCTAATGAATCCGAATGGCATTCCCCCTTATAAAGCATAAATATGTAATTTGTTCAGCTGTTGTAATGAAATATGTATGTGTGAAACAGCGATTGTTTGGGTCATTAACAGCATGCCACAGTGTATTAAGAACTTAGTGCTCAAGAACAACGGAGAAAAAAAAACATAATAGCTTGAAAAATTCATCAGAGGGAATGCATTGTGGACGGGGAGACAGACTGCATCCCATCTCTGTCACGCTTTGAGTATTCTGTCTGAACTGAGGGCATGAGGAGGAAGACAGAGATCCCTCGATCAGATGCCATTACGTCTGCCGCAGGGGAAGATGACACTGATGTCCTCTGTGGAACGGGACCAACTTACGACTACACCAAGCAAAGGTCTTGTAGCTGCTTCTCCATTCAGGTGTTTACCTGAAAGTGGCACCCTTTGGACCTGACCTATGGTCATCTCCAGACATGTGGCAGAAGTAAAAAGAGCAGAGGTGCGAGATCATTTTATGAGCATCTCTTTTAATAGCCCTGGTCTTGTCGCGAGGCCACTCTGAAAGATAATCAGTTTGACCTGGCCCCTGCGGTTGGTGGAGGGGATCTATGGCAGGGTTAATTCCAACAGGCACAGGCCTCTGGGAAAAGAACATTCCACCGTGATCCTCTTTCATATGAGTCACTGATGCCTGGGAAGCCAGAAGACATGATGCGATTAGTCCCTGCACCTCTTAACGCCACTGCCACTCCCCCAACAACAAAAAAATACCAAAAAAGAGGTACCTTTCCACCTGGTGTCTCTCTTGACCTGGGCTAATGCCTCCAGCTGGTCCAAGAAGTTGCCGTACAGATTGCTAAATCAAATTAAGTCTCTATAAGTCGTAATCAGACTTTTCCTGGCTTAGTCTTTGCATAGTGCGTCAGAATATATTTAGAAAACCTTGCAAGGACACAAGTTGGTCTGTCAGGTGTTTGAATATGCAATGGCTTTCCTTAATGATTTCACCATCATTTACCTCATTAAAGGTGTCCTCCTAGGATTGGGTGGGTTTGGCAGCAGCATCTACTGATCTCTTGATTCCATCCCCCAGCATTTGCTAGGCCACTGGTTGGGAAAAGGTTGACATAGTGCATAGGTTCCAGAGGCTTGGAGGAGCCCTTAGTGGAGACTTGGTATGCCATCGACCATTGAAACTCCATCCTAAATATTTTTACTGAAACAAAAACATTCAACTCAACCAGACAAAACAAGACTACTTAGTGAGTAGTCATATCAGTTCCAATACATTTTAGCTAAATCAAAAACATTCATTCTACTCAGTCAGTGAAGTCCCGTTGACTTACAAATTACTTTAGAAACTAGTTTAGAGAAAACAGAGTATAACCAGTGACGGATGGATTTGCAGTCAAATAATTTCATTTTAGTGAATCACTAACTTGGACCACAACCAGTCTCTCATCTAAAGTCGGAGTCACATTAGAGTTTAAGCATGTGTCATTTTGTCATACTTTGATGTGACAAGAGATGGGATAAAACGAGATGATGTGACCCTGATAAAATGAGCATATTTAAAATTCCGAAACAAGAAACATTGTGTTTTGATCTTCTATTGGTCTCACAAATTCATGTAATTTGAATTTGCAGGCCAGCATTCACCAAGCTTTAGAATGCAGCAAAATGCAAAACTAGTCACACAATCTTGCGCATTCGCCTGCATATGAATGGAAGTCAATTGGACGAAAAGTGCTACATGACCACGGCTTTAGTGAAACAAAATATTACAGTGCAACCAATGTGGTTGATTTCGACTAATTTCAAGACTCTTATGAGCTGATTACTTATAGGAATCAGAAACTTACAGCACAATCAGAGATGTCTGATTCATTACTGTATAAACCATTTCTTTTCAGCTAATGGAAAAACATACAAAATAACCAGTGAAGCACAATTCATTATCATATAAACTGGTTCTTTATATTGAATCAAAATCTACAGCACAACCGGTGAAAGTCTTAACCATTGAAAATTCTTTAACGAATAACCCAGTATTTTCCAGTATTGATTCAGTATTCAATGACTGCCTGAAACTATACCAAAGTCAAACAAATCAACAATTTGATCCAGTATTTTAACGCCTGCCTGAAACTATACTGAAATCAAAGGCTGTTAGATTTATATCAATACCTAGCTCTAGAAATGTTTCTCAGCCACCTGTTACTGCATTTCTTTTGTCTTAGCGTGTCTGTTTTGGTCTAGATGTTGATGTAGCGTCCGTCCTGAAGTCACCCCCCTGGACAGGGACTAAGCCTGTTAACGCTAGCACTGTGCTATGCCAGCCAAAGGAAAGTGTCCTCCTTCCCTTCGGCAACTGAGACTCAGCCTGCCGGACACAGCACAGTTAATGTTTTTTCCTGGCCCGCTGTCAAGTTCCCCCTTAAACTGCCTGTACCAGCCACTGCTCGACAAAAAACAAAGCCGCTTCATCTGTTTCTACTCAAAGCTGTCCCATTCTCCTCTTTGCCGTCTTTTTTGGATTAAGAAAATAGTCTCAAAGAAGCATTTAAAAGAAAAAAGAGCATCAGGTTCGCTCCCTTTTTGGCAGACTTTTCCCCCCAGCCGCCATTTTAAGACTGGAATAAGGGAGAAGGGAGGGAGGGAAGAGAATGTCGCTTCCAGCCCTCCTTACATGGCGGACGAATTTGCTCTGCTTCCTGACCAATAGGAGATGGTCTTGATCATGTGATATGCCACGATAGCAAGGAGAGAGAGTCTCCATCTAGCACTTTGGCTCTGTCCCGTATGTCTCCCCCTCCTCTTGTTCTCTCACTCGCTTTGCTTCTCTCTTTTTAAACACACCAACCCACTCATTACTCTGTCACAGAGCAATTAGATAAGCTAGTTTTCGCCTAGAGGTTGTTAGCGATCCTCCCTCTGAGGCTGGCAAAAATTTCGTCCCGTCGTAGGGATTCATTGGAAAAGTTCAGTGCAGTCGTGCAGCTCTGTGCCGTTCACATTCTTCATGTTTCATGGATTTCCCTTCCTGGCCTGTGTCCAGAAAGCAAGGGATGGGGCGAAGGTGGAGGGACGAGCAAGAGAGAGCGAGCAATCTCAGTAGGACAACATCAGAGGCCATGAGACACTATTTATTTATATTTTTCAGAAATCAAGCTGAATTGGTGAGGCTCAAACAAGTTACTTTTAAGAGTTTCTATCGGTGATGCAAATCCCTACCGTAAGATCCGTGTAGTCTGATTCCTGTACAAGTACAAGTGACTCCTATGATGCAGTTCTGTTTAGTGAAACATAAATATACCATTATATCAGATTCAAAGTACTATTACAATCCAGTCCAAATGCCACCATGCCTGTGATCGAGTAGGAAAAACTTTCTCTAAGTGCATGTGTATCCAGCTAAACCTGAGGGTTGAACATACAATCTCTTTTCCTCAACTTTCTTCCTTTATTTCTTCCTCTTTGTTTGCCTGCCAAGCCCCTCACCAGGATGGCTACGGAATTGTTTGGGAAAACAAATTGGCTCTGTCTTGGCTGGGAGGTGGAGATAACACAGGGTTAAGAAGTCAGGACAGGGCACTCTAGTATTCCCCCAGAAAAAAGAAGAAGAGGGAAAACGATTACACCTGGGCCTGCAGATGTTTTGCTTCAATATCTGATCATCTCTAGTCCAATTGCTTTAATCTCTCTCTAATGCTCAATGAAGTATTGTGTGGCGAAAAGGCATTAGGATTGATTTTTAATGGAGTACGGAATCGGATTGGAGTGGAAACTGTCTGTTCTCCGTTTCCTCTGCGTCTCTTTATCAATTTTGGTTTACTCTCATCTACTTCCAGTTTACAATTGTTGTATTGTTGCATACGGCTGGCAAGCCGCCGGTTCTTTTGCTGATCTTCGGCGCGGGTGACAAACAAAGGCTTGTTTTTGTTTATGTGTCACATTGTATTCATTTTCACCCCAACCAGCTCTGTCTCTAAGCAACGGCACACGAAAAAGCATTTTAAATGAAAATAAAACCAGCCATCAACCTTGTTGTTGGCCAATACCACATTTTAGAAGCTTTTTCGTCACTCGGTATCCAAAAATGCGTTGGCTCTCCTCAAACCACAAACTGGGAAACTTTTCCAACCCCGCCGCTTTCCTACCATTTTTCATGGCGCAGGCCAAACGGAGGTGAGGAGATTACAAATCTGATGCCCCAGATGAGGTTTTGGCAGCATTTCTGCTCTCTCCCCTCTTACCTCTATAAGAAAAGCTTAACTAGAAATACCAATTGATCTCCCATGATCCTCTCCAATGGATAATCGCACTCTACAGTGACCATCCCTACAATCCTGCTCCCGCCTGATAGCAGCTAGCGGATGATCATCTGCTTTGATCTGTTCGTTTACCTCAGAGTCCTCTCGGGTTGCGTACGGCGTGAGTGGCCCTGTCTGCAGATTGCCTGAGGTGCTTTAACCGTGGAGCTGCTTAAGAGGATTACAAAGCCACTCATTAATATGATCAAATTCAGGGATTGATGGATAAGCCTGTGATGAGCACCTGTCAGTGAGGAGCACCTCGGATAACTGTAACACAGTAGTATGATAAATCGATTCAATCGCTAGGCTGACTTTACATTTTGGAGGTTTTTGATTGATTCCTTGAAGGTGATAGTTCCTTCAGTTTTTTTTTTTTTTTTTTTGGAAATAGACTTCTTGAGTTAATGGGATTTCTACTCCTTTAATTTTTTTGTGATTGAAAGATAAAGATATGCCAATTTGATTTTGATTCTTAAATTTGCAAGCTTTCATCATAGTTGATTCTCCTTTGGTTTAGATTGATTATTGATTTATAGATCGTTTTAATTGTTTATGATGCTTAAAACAAATATTTCCCTGCCATTTTTTTTCTATTGTCATGCACTGTGTGTACATCAGTGGAGGCATTTCAAACTTCCAGAAACCGCTGCTTATGGGTTCTAGCCACAGTCTTTCCTCTCGTTTCACATCTGGACCGTTCCTTTCTCGGTCTGTATTCCCAACACAAAATGTGTTCCCAGGATTAAAAAGAGGAGGAGGGTGAGGAAAAGAGGGGGAGAGCGCGAGAGTGATCTGTGGTCTAAACATGCCCAAACTCTTGAGTTTAGAGGCTGAGCTGCTGGGGCCAAAATTGTGGAAACAGAAGCCAGGCCTGGCCAGCCTGAACATGAACATGCCGCCTGCGTGTGCGGATGGCTGTGTTACTGTCATTCCCCAGCTCCATCCATAACCATGTCTAATAGCAACACGGTGGCGGCTGAAAACACAGCTTTTTTGGCAGCGCGGTGAAGCCGTACGTTAAAAAAAAACAGACAAGCAAAAGGGCTGCTTTTTTCCACCGCTGTGAGACAAAGAGAGAAGCTTCGGATAATGCAAAATATCCTGAACAAAATATAGATTTTTTGTCCACTCTGCACCCAGCGCATCTTGGATAAAATATTAATTAAAGGAAAAGTTTAAGAGTCTCAAGCTCGAGTTGGAGTACTGACTGTGGAAAGCTATTATTGGGCGCAAATGAGAGGGAGGGCGGACCCAATTATGGATGGAGGTGCTGCCTATTTGCTGATTTATTTGTGAAATGGCAGACAGGGTAATGACTTCAGCGAGGCCCTGGGCCTCTTCAGTACGATAATGATTGGGGTCATCAGACAGCCCACATTCTCCTTATCATTGACCACACGCACACTCGCCATAAGATGAGCTAACATATGGCTGGTCACAATTTGAAAAACACATCCCAACCTTTAAGAGAAAAAGTATCTTTATGTGGCAATCAGAGCAAATGGAGATGTTTTGGGAAATCAGTCCAAACTTTTTTCCTGAGAGGATAAAAGTAATCTCATGTTTCTTTTTTAGAGTTCAAGATCTCAGCCGTGTCTAAATTCGCTGCAGTAAAAAAAAGGTGAAGTTTTCAATACAAATTCAGATATTCCACTTTACATTCATCACTGCAGAAATCTGACCACAGTTTCAGACATCTTCGCGGTCATCAATTTGTGGGAATTATAGCACTGATTCATTTAGTTCTAGTTCCAAAAAACCTAGAAAATTGCTTTAATTTCGTGTCTGATCGGAAGGAAAGTCAAAAAAAGTAATGCATTCTTTGTATATATAAGTGAAAAACATGATGGAAAAGTCAAAGCATGCTGTTTTCAGTTGCACACAGAGAAAGATCTGCTACAAGGAGATGCATTTCTGATACCTGTATGGAACTTTAATAGGCAAGATTGTGACTATTATGAGAAAAACTGGAACCCATGAGCATTATGTCCTTTTTTTGGTCACGTCCGATGGCATTGCACAGATCATTTCGAAAGTTTAACAAGAAATATCGAGGAAATCTCTGATTTGGATTGCAGAGTTTGATAAACAGAGACATTGCTGAAGTTTTTGCTGTGAAGAGTCAATTTAGGGGGCATGATACTAAAGTTAATGTGGAAAGCGATTTGTGCATTTTGGCTGTGCAAATACAGTTTTCGTCCACATGTAAACTACAGAAACGTGCTGGACTTCAGGACTGTATATGAACAGTCACATAGCTTTTAACAGTGCTATCTACTGACCTGTCACCTTTTAACAACATTGTTCTGTATGCAAATCTTTTCAAGAATCATTTCCGTATTTATTACAGTTGTGTAACCACTCTTGTCTTAAAAGATTCAATGAGAAATGCTCAAGTTCTTATTGAACTTTCATGTTTTGTTAATCCAAGCACACAGTGGAAACAATGAACTATGGACTATCAACATTTCTCATCAACTTCTCCCGTTAGCTGAATGATACTGCCTGGATGACACTCAACAGTCACATTGGTATACAAAGACTCTGAGACTAAGTTGATCCATAAATCAGCATAGTACATGAGCGATAAAAGCAGAACAAGCAACAATTTACTATCTGAGCACGCTGGTTTGGTATCGGTCCCCACTGGACACATATACAACTTGACCACCTGTGTCTCACAAATATGGCTCTCATTCATGAGGGATTAAGGAGTGTTGAGGAGAAAGTTTTGCGGTGGGCTTCGAGGCTGCTAGGCATACCTTTTCATTTCTGCCGACTTTTACTATTGCCGTTTTCCCTTTTCGACATAGCTGGATAATGAGAGATCTGTAAAACTGCTGTAAGGAATTAAAATCCTTCGCGTAAATGAGAAACACATGCACACGCTTGTCGGTAACAGCAACTCCAAAATCACAGCAAGAGGCACACGTTTTTTTAAGCATATATATATAATCGCAACGATAGCATGTGTTTATCTTTGGTTTTGGGTGAAGCCGAAGTGTTGTACCTTGGTATTTCAGCTTTTTCCAAAATAGAGTTTCTGCCGTTTGAGGGTTTGTCGTGTTGTTGTTTTTTTCCTTTTCCCCCCTCTCTGATTATTTCATTTTTTCATGCCAAACCACAGATCCTCAATCCCTCCTCTTTAATTCATTTAGCTCAGGCTTGCAGAAGGAAACGCAGACGAGGGACTCCGAAAAAAGAGCGTTCTTGATTATACGGGCTGGAGGATTAGACGTGCTCCCTGAGTGTTATAAAATGCTGTGCTCCGCGAGGCCTGCGGTCAGGAGAGGACGGCGCAGATCAGAGAACCTAACCGCTCTTTTCAAACAAAAACAGCAGGGAAGGAAGAGAGAAAGAGCAGCATTTTCACTGGCAACACCTTGTCCACTTTCTGTTGGACGCTTGGAGAGCTTGTTTGTGAGTTCAGGTAAAAGAAAGAGAGGCTTATTTCAATCTTAAACAAAGTTTTAGTGTATTTATTCATACAAATTGAGGACACGTGGGATATGTTAAAACTGGTTTCTCTATTTTCTTGGGAAGGTTACAAGTGGGTCAGTGAGTTGATTTAGCTCATTTAAAAGCCATTAATCAAACTTAAGTCCTCTGATTTATGGAAGACACCCCCTGAAATGTCATTTAAACTACCAATAGTTTATATATCGATTAAATCTTGTCATATTTAGAACGAGAATCGTTAAAAGTACTGGAATCTGTTGCTGTTTGACCATTTAAATCATTTCCGCCATTTTAAAAATAAAAGAATCAGTCTATATGGTAAAATACTTAAAGGTGCAGTATGTAGAGTTGACACCTAATGGTTAAACTAGATACTGCAGTCCTAAATTAAAAATAATTTAAAGAGTATTTTTCATCCGGCCCCTCTGATGACGACTCTACGCAAATGCAGGTTGCCAGATTGACGACACCATTAGGAGCGAACATGAGTGATGATATAGCCTTACAATGTAAGCTAATATTAACACTTGTAAATTATATTATTTGCTAATTAAAACCATCCTATATGGACTTTCTAACTCTGAATCTGCGTCTCATTTCGAAGGCTGCTACTGTCCTCTGGAGGTCTCATTTCCATCTGCTTTGTCATATACTCAGCCAGCCTTTCAGGACTGAAATGAAATAAGCTGTTTTCTGCTGAAATATAATTGATAAACTGGACTGGTTATAGAGACCAAACAAAGACAGAAGTTGCATCCGAAAACGCAAACTTCCATACTATATAGTATGCTAAAAACAGTATGCGAGCTGAGTAGTATGTCTGAATTCATAGAATTCGAAAAACAGTATGTGAGAAATACCAGCATGAGCTACTACTTCCGGCGAGATTCTGAAGTGCACATTGGATGGTTGCTTCGATATCCGAAGCAAATTACGCGGGCAGGTCACATGAAGATAACAAAATGGTGGAGTGTAAGTGGCTAAAAACCGTATGCGAGCTGAGCAATATATCCAAATCATAGAATTCGAAAAAACTGTATGCGAGTACCCGCATGAACTACTATTCCGCCTAGATTCTGAAGTATGCATCGGACGGATGCTACGATATCCGATTGCAACTGATGTGGGTAGGTCACGTGATGATGGCAATATGGAGGACGTAGTACATCCGAGTTCCATTCATCCTTGAGCGTACTTTTCTAACGCCCAAGTAGTGCGTTAGAATTCAAATCCATCACCTACTGAGTAGTAGGCGATTTCGGACGCAGCCAGACATTCTAACAAAGGTCACACATTTTTAAACAAAAATAACTGACTTTAGCATTGTTTTTTTCAGACAAACCAGATAAACATCATAAACAAACGAATATTAACACAAATCACATAAATGATTCTTAAATAACTGCAAACATATTATGGTATTTTTACACTTTGGAAGATTAAAAATCACACAGCACCTTTTAACATAACATAAAACAATATATTATTTAACTTTAGAATGAATATAATATTTCTAATATTGCTCAACTAGAACAGTGTTTTGTATTTTAGTATTTGGCCAACAAATGCAGCCTGTATGAGCAGACAAAACTTTTCCAAAGCCATTGACAGTTTTGTGATCTAATAACGAATATGTTCGATTCACCTCTCAAGTCCGTGTATTTCGCAATAAAGGAAAGATGTTGTTTTTAATTCTCGATGAAAAAAATCAACGACATGCCGAAAGAAGACTAAAGAGGATCGACTTTGGCAAGACCGTCTTAGTGTGCTGCCTTTCATTCACGCTGTTAATTGGGGTGCAAAAAGCTAAATTTTCTTCACACACTCCAAAATAGGTTATCAGAATAAGCGTTTGTCTTTTTTTTTTCTTTTTTTTTTTTCAAGAGGGACCTTTCTGTAACATGCATCTTAATACATGACACAATAAATAAATCAATCCATAATGTTCCTTCCCCCTTACTCGCTATTAATAGTAAAGAGGACAGCTATGAATCCAGACAGGATTAAAATCTCTTTTGATGTGGTTCCACTTTTTTTTTTTTACAGAATGTAATTTTTATTTATTTATTTCATATATTTATTTTCTCCAATGTTTATTGCACAGAAACTTCAGAACGGAGGCTGATGATTTGGATGAGTGTGAAAACAATACAAGCCTACGAGAGAAATGTGTGTGTGTGTGAGTGAGTGGAAAAAAAGGCCTGTGGAGGATCAGAGGAAGAATTTAGCAGATTCGAGTGGATTGAATGATCAGAGGAATAAACGGCGCTCAAGATGGAGAGGAGAATCATTCGGCTGGTACAGCATTATATGCGAGAGATATGATGGGAAAAAAGCACGCGTCAGATATCAAAAGAGCATCCGTCAATGCTTTATTCAGACGGAGCACAAATGTTGATCTGCCAAACGATTCTGTTTGTTTGAGCGTCTTTTGATTCCCTTAAAAAAAGATTCGTTTCTTTGAGATGGATTTTTTTTTAATGAATCGCAAGCTGTTCGTAAATCACTGTTGTTTGTTTGCGAGTTAAATGATTAAGTGAGGATGTTAAAGTCATTATTAACTCAAATAGACGCTAGATTACATCTGGAAAAATAGATACAAGTGTTTCATGTAGGCTGACAGAAGAAACTGGTAAGCGTATTTACATTAAAGGAACGTGTTTTACCGAATGTACCTTTTAGAATTAATTATCAATAAAAATGTGAGTAAAATACTTGAGGTTGATTAACACTTTTTAACCAAGACAATTGAATTTCATCAATCAACAAGTTGTTCAGTCAATACTCCATGTACATACTGATAAATATTGTGGAACACATTACATTTTAGCATATTGCTTGGGGATTGATTGATTCAGACATGTCAGGACTTAAGTCATTATTAGCTTAGACTTAAACATTTATTTATTTATTTATTTTATTTTGTATTTATTTATTTATTATTTATTTATTTATATTTGTATTATTTATTTTATTATTTATTTATTTATTTTTTATATTTATTATTTATTTATAATTTAATTAAATTTTGTATTTATTTATGCATCTATTTATTTAGTTTAATTTATTTATCTGTTTATGTATGTATTTTATTTTTAATTTATATATCTATTTATTTATTTTATTTTTATGTATTTATTTATTTATTATTATTTTATTTATGTATGTATTTATTTATTTTATTTTTTATTTATTTATTTTATTTTATTTTCATATATTTATCTATTTATTTATTTATTTAGGCACATAAAACAGTAAAGTAAGTCGAAGTCCTTAACTTCCTTCTAGAAAAAACAGATTCACATGGCTGACAATATACTACAAGATGTATTTGTTACATTTAAATGTAGTAAAAAAAACTGGATGCCTTAAAGCCTTTAATTGCCTAAAATTTAACCAAACTTTACTTGAACTGTACGTTAAACAGTTTGAGTTCTTAAGCAAATCCATACATATTTCCTAACACAATTTTCCAATTATTCAATTAAATTCAATTCATCTTTATTTCTATAGCGCTTTATAATGTAGATTGTGTCAAAGCAGCTTAACATAGAACTTTTAGCAAATTGAAACTGTGTCAGTCCAGTTTTCAGAGTTGAAGTTGAACAATAATCACAATCTAAAAGCCTCTTTTTCATCCGTTTTACACACAAATTTGTCAAAATCCAAACAACTTCAGTAGTTTCCCCCCATGTAGCTTCTCTCCATTGAATTTTTAAGACTGGAAGTCCAGACGGGACACACGCGACGGAGTTTCGCAGTCAAAGTCTGTGAGATTAGCTCCTTTTACAAGCTGTAAGACTCTGCCTGTAGGACTCAGACAGAGAGAAGGGTTCGCCACAAAAGGATAATAGCCAAACATTGAGCTGTGACTGAAAGAGCCAACCTGCCCCTCGCTCACCAGGGGGGGGGGGGGGGGGGGGGTGTCTGGGTTGCTCCAGTGTCGCGCTGGGAGGATTTCGGGGAGCCGCTTGACCCCCTTAAAGGGCCTCTCGTCCCTCCTTGTCTCCAGACTTCTTGGCCCTTTTGGCACATTTATCGATGGCGCGGTCAAAAGTGGCTGCGTACGGTTCACAGTGGTGCTCTAATTATCGGCGGCGTGTGGAAGCGCAGGCCACAGGAACCGGAGGAAATTTCCCAAGGCTCATCAGCATAAAAATAGGAGGCTTTCAGGGGGAGCACAATTCCACCATCAGTGCTAAAACCAGATAATGATTCGGTAATGATGGCATATTGTACATACCTTAGACACACAGGGGCTGCAGGAGGGTGAAGGGTGGACTACTCTGTCAAAGGTTTTTCTTTTGTCGTTGTTGTTTGGACAAGATTCAACATCTATATGATTGGATCTGAAAAACTTTTAAACCTCTGGAGAACTTTTTAATAAGATTTGTCATCAAATTGATTATTAACATTGAGAAATGTATTAAAATAGAGAACCGTTCCTTTGAATTGTCAAAATATTTTGTAAACGTACAGTAAATTGATCACATGAATCCAACTTTGGTCTTTTAACATTAAAAAATGCTTCAGAATTCCAAACTTTTGACCAAGTTCAGAGTGCAATTGTTTTTTTTAACAGGAAAGTCAAGAACATTGGAAATTAATCAACATTATACCTGAGTTTACTTTCTACTGATCCAAATACAAATAAGCCTTTAGATGCCCGAAGAGCGTTTAGATGCAATTTTAGGCGTTTATTCATTGTTATCGGACATATTCTCTAAAATAAAAGTGATCGATTGATTAGATTCAAACGTTCATTCTAACTATTCACAATGTACAGTGGTGAATTGTTGTAATACAAGCACTGTTGAAGAACATTGTGAGCATTTTCAAATATAATTTGTTTCTGTCATCGTGTTGCTAAGTACTATCTTACCCATTTTGATGATTTTTGCTGCCATTTTATACATGTATGTTTATTTCTGGAGGTCTTTGGTGTGTGTGTGCGCGTGTACATCAATGGAGCAAAGAGGGAGGGTTCGTCTTCGCTGGGTGCAGACAGCTGTGAAGCGGGGCTTGGCGAATCCTCCTCCATATGTTCTGGGAGCGTTTCACACAAGCACAGAACCTGATTTCGGGCCCCCATAAACCTGGAACACAACAGCAGGGGATTTCATGTTTTTCCTCCTCTTTTTTTTTTTTTTTAAAGATCGTTTTCAAGGCGTACGACTCAAAGTTCTTCTCGTAAGCATTTGCAATCGATATTATCCACATCCGAGCGAGCTTATGGAATGGAACAGAGGGTCCGCTTGGGACTTTCGGATGCCATGGTGATGGTGTCCCAGCATGGCGGCACGGGCACAGCTGGCATTTTGCTTTTTTTTTTGGTGTCTTTTTTTTTTTTTAAAGGTCCGAATTGTTAATTCGAAAACAACCAGCTTTCTTTGCTTTTTCACATGCGTCCTTCGAACCTTGAGGGAGGGCATATGTCGGACTTTTGCGTATTAGCAGAAAGAAAGGGAGACGGAGAGAGAGATCGGCACCTAAAAAGGCGGCGACGGGAGCCATCTGCATAGGGCGGTGTGCCAGTGTCTTGCCAATGTGCCCAGACCACCTGGCCACGTCGCTAGCCAAGTATGCCAGCCTGGGCCCTGTAGCCTCCAGACTGCTGCCCTCTTTCACTTCTTTGAAACTCCAGTGGCCCTGGAAACAGGGGCTGCTGCCGCTCCCTTGCCAGTAGCTTTGTTTGAAGTGAGACAGGCTGCGCGGTGCTGGGGGAGACCAGACAGTAAACAGTGCCCCCTTTCAGTACCCTCAACACCCCCACCAAATGCACACTACCCTCGCCTTTGTGTGACTTGGTGCTGTTTTGGTGCATGTTTTTGGGGGATGGGGGTGGATCACTCTTGGTATTTTCTCAACATCACTTCACTCGATAGACTGAGGGTCAAAAGTTTGGGAAAATGAAGGCTCGCCGAGTGTTTGAGGAGAAATACAGTCAAATATCTGGTGTATTAAGTTAAATGTGACTATTGCTTAACATTTTTGTGTGAAGCAATGCATTTTTAAGGATTAAACTGTAGAGACACAACATTTGCAGCATTAAAAATGTGTTTATTGGCATTTTTAAGTGATGTAATAGATAATCCACCTAAAAATAATTGTCAGTTTATTATTCTAACATAAATAAGAAATTCTGAAGAATCAGAAATCGGTAGTCATTGACTTTTATAGGTATCTTCCATTTAAACTATGCAGTGGCTACTGGTTTCCAACATTTTCTGCTCTTCGTTTTGCAGAAATAAAGAAATTCATAAAGGATTGTAACAACTTGAGCGTGAATAAATAGTAAGTAAATTTTTAGACGACATAAATAATAATAATAATTGCATATTAGAATGATTTCTGAAACAGCATGTGACTGCAAGAAGCTGAATTTTCAGAGGGCTTCACTCCAGTCAATGAAATAAATTACATTTGGAGATATATCAAATGAAAACTTTTGTTTGATCAAATAATGCAGCCTTGGTAGCCTTACAATTTTCTTTCATTACATAAATATATAATCATTTCAAACATTTGACCAGCAGTGTATGCTTTTATTTTGTTATTTTTTGTTGCTGTGCCTCCTGCATGCTCCCCTCCTCCCTCGTGCCCGCAGCCTTGGCATGGGCTCCCTGACAACCCTGGGAACCAGTGATTCCGAGTGGCACTCGAGGGCCGCAAACACTGGCTCGGCTGCCCGCTTCTGCCTTTGTTCTGTTTGTCTGTGCTTGAATATCAATGAGTGCACACTTGTGTCGTTTATTCACCAAACATTTAGTCAGCGCCGACAGATTTATGTAAATGCTCGTTTGCAATTACCGAAGCGCACTTTGAAATTATGTACGCGCCCAATCGATACCGAGAGGAAATGGGATTAGGAGGTATTTTAGTTTAGGTTGGTAAATCCAAAATGAAAACCTGTTTTGTTTCAGACTCGATTATACACGTGCATGTGTGAGAAGGGTCACAAACGGTGATTGTACAGAAAAATCTCTTAAATTAAGAAAAATGTGTGTGGTGTTTGTTTTGAATGAATGTATTTAATTATATGATGCTTTTATATTAAGTTTTTCAATTTTTTATTTGCTTTATTCAATTTATTTATATTTTTCTTTGATTTTAGTATTTAATTGTTCATATTTTATATAGATTATATTAATATTGGTTTTTCTCTTTTATTTGTTGTTTTCTATTTTGTTTATCATTATTATTATTAGTAGTAGTATTTTATAAATATTTTTTTATTTTTTTATTGTTGATTTTGTAGTAGTTCTAGTCCTTCCTTGTTTTCTAAGTCTAAAAAGTTTAGTTTTTTTGTCCATTTTATCACCCACAATCCCCTAAAACTCAGAAATGCTGTATCTGTCCACAGCAAACTATTTGATTTGCGCTATCACTCATGTATAGCTGCGTTGATCCTTTACTGACCCTTCCATCTGCTGATAACAGACCCGTTTTACCCCGAGCAGTGGCTCAGTTTGCTGGCCGAGACAAAAGGAGGAGAGAAAGAGAAACCAGAGAGAAGTTCAGGTCTTGCGATTCCAGGAAGGCAGGCTGTAACAGGTAGTGCCAGGCCGGAGGGGCCAAGTACGCCCACTGAAAGACTAATTGATTACTGCGGGTACTGCTGGGTGATAAATAGCCTGATGCATTGCCTCCCTCCAGAGACACTGTCCAAAGGCCAACTGAGGATATTCTGGTTAAAGCCAGCGAGAGAAAAAGGGAGCAAAGAATCTAAAGAAACAAGTCTGACATTGAGATGTTGCCTCTGCTGTGTAGCAAGATGGTCAGCCGAGTTTGATCCATATGGAAGTCCATGAACTCAGGTGAGGGGGGGTTCGACAGCTCTGAAAGTGGGTGAATGTGCGGTTTAGGGTGTCACGAGATGTGCAACAAAACAAAAAAACAATGTTGTCAATATTTAGTCACCTTAAAGTTATATAAAGTGAGCTATAAGAATTAAAGATGTTTATAAAAGTGCCTTGAACCACTTATTCATGTTCCATGACAGTCGTTTATGTAAACGCAGCTCAAACAAATAATCATTTTTTTGAAATCAAATAAAGAACGAAAAGAATACAAATTTGAAACTATTTAAAAGAGATTACGTTTTTGGCTCAATAGCTGTCAGTAATCTACATTACAACGTTTTTTTCTTGCAAAGCTAGATTTCTGTATTAATTCTAACCACAACGTTATCATCACAACTATAATAATAACAGCAATGAAAATGGCTAAAAAAACTTTTGCAGCCAATCAGAATACTGCTTTGAGGAGCAGAGTAGCAGAGAAAATTTGAAGCCAATTTGAACTTAAAGCCAATTAGATTTTGAAGCCAATCAGAATTTGAATATGAAGCCAATTAGAATTTGAAGCCAATCAGAATTTGAATATGAAGCCAATCAGAATTTGAAGCCAATCAGAATTTGAAGCAAATAAGAATTGAATTTGAAGCCAATCAGAATTTAAATATGAAGTCAATCAGAATTTGAAGCCAATCATAATTTAAATATGATGCCAATCAGAATTTGAAGCCAATCAGAATTTGAAGCAAATAAGAATTTGAATTTGAAGCCAATCGGAATTTAAATATGAAGTCAATCAAAATTGAAGCCAATCAGAATTTGAAGCCAATCAGAATTTGAATATGAAGCCAATCGGAATTTCAAGCCAATCAGAATTTGAAGCAAATTAGAATTTGAATTTGAAGCCAATTGGAATTTAAATATGAAGTCAATCAGAATTTGAAGCCAATCAGAATTCTGCCTGGATTTGGATTCATTTAGAGGAGTAGACATCAAAACTGACTCATGCTTAAAGAAACAACTTTATCATATGCTAGTCTGGCTAATACAGTTATCATTATGGTTAAGGTTTTCTAACAAGAGCATTCTCTTAACTACTAGCTACTATTAGTGTATTACTAGCTTTCTATTAGCTACTACATAACTATTAGCAATAATGTTATCATTTGCTGTTCTGGATGCTAATTCTTTGATTTGATGTTGACTATAACGTCTAGTTAATAATATAAAAGCAAATTGTAATAATGAAAACGTATCAGAAAAAAAATTGCTTGCTAATAATAAGTGTGCGAATGCTAATGTAGTTTTCATTCTTGGTGTACATTGACCTTAAAAGCCATGTTTTTTTTTGGTGAAATTACGACCGTAATACAGCCGAATCCTCCACTGAATCTTAAAGGCCCTCCAAGCTAATGTCAAAAACAGATTTTTGGGCAAATTAAAAAAAAAAAAAAGAGAGGGAGTCCCAGAAAACAGGGAGGGATGGAGAAATACCAAATTTTTGTTGAAATATCAGCGTTTCGGTCATTTTAAAACAACCTTCGCATACACAGTAAATTTTTGTGAAGATTGTATAGTCTGATCACGGTTCAACTAACCTTAATTGGATGCATTTTAGGCAGGATTTATGCAAGTCACAGTCTTGCGTTTAAAATTGTGTTAATAACCATTTTGCAAACCACAAGACACGCTATTATGCATTGAAATGCCATTGTGCAACTTAAAACTACTTTTATAAGTCGTATTTAGTTAAGTCGAATTTTTGTTGAAATATCAGTGTTCCAGTCATTTCAAAACCTCCGCATACACAGTAAATGTTTAGGAAGATTGCATAGTCTGATCACAGTTCAACTAACCCTAATTGGATGCTTTTGAGGGGGATTTATGCAAGTCACAGTCTTAAAATTGTGTTTAATACCATTCTGCAAACATGGCGAACAGTTTAAATGTTTAGGAACAAAACCCATTTAAAGGAATCACCCCAAAATGAAAATTCGAGTTTGGTTTTGGATTCACCATGTCAAATTCATTTTTGGTGGGTATTTACACAAGACGCGCTATTATGTAGAAATGCCATTGCGCCACCAATCAATCGAGATAATTTTCTAACCCTCAAGCCATTCTCGGTGTGTATGACTTTCTTGGAGTAGACTAAAATTTTATCCTGGCTCTTCCATGCTGTTTAACAGTGTTGAATAGTGACTTTTATTTTGAAACTTCCAAAAGCGCATACATTCGTTATCAAACTAACCGATAAGCAAGCAAGGGTGTTAACGAATGTCATGCGAAGCAGATATAATGTGTTTTTGAAGCAGATAAAAGGTCTAGTTTTTAAAATTTAAACTCAAATCATTGACTTCGTTTAAACTCTAAATGTGTGACTGACATACAATGTGTTTAAAAAAAAAAAGTAATAGTAATAATACAAAAATAAAACTGCTTATGGTCCTAAAGGAATAAGAGTAACTAAATTTTGTACAGGAGTAACAGCGCAATCTGTACATTAGAGTAATCCTTACATTTACTTTTCTTGCCGATGACGCAATGATGACTTATTTTTGTTAGCTGCATAAGTTTTTATATGTAGTGTTTTCGAATGAAGATCAAGGGTTTACGAGAACTGAAAGGCTACAGTGCTTCACGTTTTCTTTGTGAATTTCCAACTAATATCAAGACAAAATGTGGATTGAATTATTTGTTGGCGAAAATTTATCGCACTGGATTAGTATGTCATGTGGCGGGGAGTGGTCGTCCACGCACTGCCCGTGCTGTTGATCGAAGACATGGTACTGAGCCAAGAAAATGCAGAAGTAGTAGTTAACGTGGTGATATACATCAGGTGAGGTGGAAAACATATAGATATCATATAATTCTTTATATTTGCCATCTAATTACAAAATTGTATAAAAGTTGGAGGTATTTTGACGAATTTGAACACAGGAACACGACAATTTGAGTAATATACCGTATAACATTATACAGTAACATCAGATCAACTAGTTTCTTGTTTTTCATCATCTTCTGTGGTAAGCAAACTGTGTGGTAAGGGGTCTTACATCATGCGTCATACGTCGTATACGTGGCAACCTAGTTTTTCTTACAATCAACGCCAATTTTTGGTTCAGCTAACTCCTATCCAATGCATTTTTGCTTATTTCTATAAGATTTCTGTTATAGAATCACTTGATACATTAAAGTCCACTCCAAAACAACCCCAGGAAACACTGTAAATAATAAAGTCTAGTTTTGCACACAACAAAATGTTATTGAATTGATTTCAGGGGGTTCATGAACCAAGGTTTCATGATTTTTTGCTTTTCTGTTGTACGATTCTTTTACTTTTCAGGCAGGCAGCTATATCTCAGAACACTAATTAAAAGGCTAAATCTCAATCTGCATAACCAGGTTATTGACTAGTCAGTTGCTGGATGGCCCTGTGACCTGTCCCTATTAGGAAGTTAGCCGTTCAATGGCTGAACGTGGTTCCACTGGCAATTAGAAAATGAGAAGTCCTCTGAACGTGTTTCCAGGCCATTTGGAGTCAATGATGCACTTTAGACACACACTCAGACACCCATCGCTCACTGTAAATCCTAAGCACTTTAAGAATGCCTGCCCGTGGTGGGGGGTGGAAACATAAAAGCAGGATCAACAGAAGGGTTGCCTGGTAACAGTAGACGGCGGTCACAGTAGCTCATGGGAGCCCAGACGAGGCGCGGGGTCAACCCTGTGCCCTGGCGTGACTCCCTATTGACTTTATATGCTGACAAACAGTGCTCTACGCAGAGCTAAAGTTCAGCATGATTGTTGACATGTAGTTACTGTCATGTGGTTCAGTCGTCATTTTAGTTTAGTTCTAATTTGTGTCATTGTAGTTGTGGTTGTTGTTTGTTTGTTTGCTGTCTGGCAATGTAAGAATATATTTTAATATATTATTATTTATTAATATTGTTTTTATTATTATTATTATTATTATTAATTATTAATATTGTTTATTATTTATTATTATTTTTATTTATTATTTATTATTATTATTATTATTAGTAGTAGTAGTAGTAGTAGTAGTAGTAGTGTAGTACTAGTTGTAGTAGTAGTAATTAATAAATAAGTTGTTGAAATTAGTAAAATAAACAAGTTTAAATTGCAAAAATATAAGAACTTATATCGTATTGTAAAGTAAGGCTAAATATACATATGTATATATTTATTTATTTGTGTTTGCTTATTTGTAGCTATATAGTTTATCTATTTATAGATTGTTTTTTGTTTTGTGCTGAAAAATTAAAAAATAAATTGTTAATTATATCGTTTATAGGACTGTGATTTTTTTTTATATTTAATTTCACGTATTATATTCAAGTTATTTTGTATTTTTATTACTGTCCTTTCAATAAACTTTGACATGTTTACATTTCATTTTAGTCATAATATTTTATTATATAATAATTTGTGGTAATTTATATATAATTTTTGTTTAGATTATATTATTTGTCTTTGAATTGGAAAAACATAAGGTTTTATTTCTATAATAACTTTAATTTATTTATTTGAATTTTATTGATCTATAATTGATTTTTTAGCTTTTTATTGTAAACTTATTTTATTAATGTACAATATTTTTTTTTTTTTTTACTTTGACATGTTTTGGCCATGAATTTGCAAATGTAAACTTATTTAATGGATTTAAAGTAACCATTCTGTATTTGTTTCCCTGTTATAGCTGAATTATTGTTTATTTAGCTTTTAATGTTCAGTTGTTTATGGTATGTTTTAGTAGTTTATGTTTATTATTAATTTAGTCTTTTTCGTTTTAGATTTCAATTGGCAAATTATATTATTATATTATTATTATATTTATTATTATATTAGTAATAATAATAATAGCAACAACAATAATATTAACAAAACAAGAGCAACATTAATAATAATAATAATAATGACAATAATAATAATAATAATAATAATGACAATAATAATATAATAATAATAATATTAATAACAACAACAGCAACAACAACATTGATGATGATGATGATAATAATACAAAAATTTAAATAATAATAATAAAAAAACATATTATTATGTTGTTGTTATTGTTATTATTAATGATATCTGCTTACAACAATTGTTTTAATTAAATAAATAATAGTATTTGTCTATTATAAGTACTAGTATTTATTTATTTATTTGAGTTGTTTACTGTTTGCCTGCATCAGTCCTGAGGTGACTGTGACATTGGACTTGTATTCTAATATTTTCTAGTGTGAGTTTGTGTCCTCCGGAACAGGTAGGGTTCTGGAGCCGCATGTGTGAACGGCATGCACAGCAACAGCTGGCCGGCCAATATTAAGACCCTGCTGTCTTCCTCAGCACTGCTCCTCTCGCAGCTGTGATTAGTGGCCGTCCGGTCTGTGCTGTAACCTTAAGCTCATAGCCAGGACCTCTGCGGACAGGAAGTGAGGCTAGTGTGTGTATATAAAAAATGCAAAGCCGATTGATTTGATAGTTTGTTATCATTGGCCTGGGGATCAGCATGCTGGCAGGTCGGCTGGGGAGGGGTGTAGCTGATCCACCCGGTAAGCTGATAAATATTTAAGAGCGTTTGGAGCCAGAGGATGGTACAGTTGGAGCTCCTCATCTGGGTTCTTTAATTAGGACGCATTCTGCTCCAGTGCCCTCTGCCTCCCGCATCCAGAGAGACGTGGGGTAGAGAGAGAGGGGCAGCAGGGCTTCTCGCCCGGACCCTCATCCAGAGAGAGAGAGAGGAAAGATCAGCGCAAGTCTGCCAGCGTCTGCTGGGTGACATTAAACATCAACAGATGCTGTGCACATATTGCGGGCTGAGATGCGGCGCTTCCACAGAAGGCCCTCTTTTTTTTTATTTGTCGTAATCACAACATCCGTTCAAACAAATGACGAGGAGCAAAGCCCTGGAGTAAACAATTAAAAAAAATGCAACTGAAATGAAAAACAAAGGCATCGGCGACCAGTGAAAAACCTACAACCCTGTCCAGCTGTGTTGCGCTCGCTATTTCCGTCCACATTTTTGAATGGAACGCTGTAAAGCCACCCTGGATGCGTGTATGTGGCTGAGTTATAAATCCGCCATGCGAGTGTCTGCGTGGTGGGGATTTTCAGAGAGAGCAGACCTGATGTGTGGCGTAGAGATCAGTGGCGTCCCACCTGCTGCTGCTGTTGTCACAGAACCTGCTTGATCACAGGGTTTGATTCTGCCCACAGATGGGCTGCTAGCTGGCCTTCACTCCTTTTAACTGCCACACACAATCTGTCTATCTGTCTATCTGCCGGACGATCCTTACTTCTGTCTTTCTGCTCTCATTTATTCTTCTATCTGTCTGTTGTTTGTTTTTATCCTTTAGTACTTTAGACTGTTTCGTGTATCAATCTCTCTTCTGTCCGTTCTGTCATTTTATCTGCTATTATTCTGTCACATCGCCTGTATGGCTGACATTCTGTGTCATATCTTTTAATCTATCTCTTGT
Source organism: Danio aesculapii (assembly GCF_903798145.1). Classification (NCBI taxonomy): domain Eukaryota; kingdom Metazoa; phylum Chordata; class Actinopteri; order Cypriniformes; family Danionidae; genus Danio; species Danio aesculapii. The sequence continues at coordinate 17,476,298 of NC_079456.1, read as the reverse complement.
TCTGTTATTCTGCATGAGTCTATCTTCTGTTACTGTTCTGTCATTATACTGTATCTGTCTGTCTAATCTATTTATGTAGTTTATTCTGTAAAAATATTCATAAATTTACAGTTTTGAATTTTGAGATTCACTTTTGATTTGCATCATAAGACCTTGATCTTTCCTCCAACAACTTTTTATGTTGAAAATTTAAAAAAGGATTATATTGGCATTTAATAGTTGAAAGTAGTAGCGATGTATTCAATTATGGTCCAAAAACCTGGTATTAAACTGACTAATACTACCTAAACAAAAACATATATTATTTCTTATATGACATATGTCAAGCCACTAAAATGTCTATAAAATCACTTAGTTAACCTGCAGAGTTTAATTTTCAACATCAAAAGTCAACAGAGCAGGCATCAAGATCCCATAATGCAGTGATTCTTAACCACGTTCTTGGAGGACCACCAGTTCTGCACATGGCTGCGTCTGAATCGCATACTTCTATACTATATAGTATGCTAAAATCAGTACGTGAGCCGAGTAGTATGTCCGAATTCAAAAAATCAGTATGCGATAAGTGCCTGCATGACCTACTACTTCCGGTGAGGTTCTGAAGTATGCATCTAATGGATGCTACGTTTTCCTATGACCCCGTGCGAGAGAATTCATGTATGGGAGTGAAGCGACGCAACTGACGCTGGGAGGTCACATGATCATGACAAAATGGCGGATGTAAATCTGAGTTCCATTCGTATTACACATTCATTCTATATAGAATGTACTTTTATTACGGCCAAGTAGTGTTTAAATTCAACTGAGTAGTGGGAGATTTCGGACGCAGCATATGTCTCCTTAAGCGTGCACACCTGATTCAGATCATCAGCTCATTAGCAGAGACTGAAAGACCTGTAATGGGTGTGACAGACAAAGGAGACATACAAAACATGTAATGCTAACAGAAAATAACAGTAAATAAACAGAAATAAAAAAAAAACATGAATCTTTTAATTAGCGGATATTTTTACAGTGAGATTGTCTCTATATTTTTCTTTTTATCTATCATTTAGTGGTATCATGCTATCTGAGAGCAAGCTTTAAAGGGATAGTTCACCCAGAAATGAAAATTACCTCATTATTTATTTTCTCATGTGATTTTAAACCTACAGTAAACAGTTTAAACACAAAATATAAGATTTATTTGTAGAATGCTGGTTGCTGAAAACATGACTTCCATAGTAGGAAAGAAATTACAGGAAGGTTAATGGGTGCCATATAAAATATTGATGATAAACAGATAAAAGAAGTCAAATAGCTTTTTATTAGTAAAGGGTGAGTAAATAATGGCAGAATTAACCATTTTTTTCTGGGGAAACTATCTCTTTTAGACTTTTTTAAACATATTTTGTTTGGTGAAGCATTCAACAATTTCAAATTGTATGAATTAAACTCTACCAATTTTTTCGAAGGACTGTGTGAAGTGAGCATTCTCAGTGCAGTTGAGTTCTCCTCGCACTGAACCTGAATGTCGCTGCCCTTCACTGCCGCCCCGCTGTGATGACCTCACACAGTCACTGCGTCTGTAAATAATACCGCTGCGCATTGCTTTGAAATGACAGGTCCCTCTGCGTCTCATAAATGATACTGTCACAAGCCTTCTATTATTGAGGAGGCTTTGCTGGTACCACCTTCACCTGCGGATAGACTGCCATACAGTCTCTGCTTCTCAAGCCTTAGTCAGTGCACGGAGAGTCTTAGTCAGGCTCGAAGCGCTGTAATGCGCGGCCAGCAAAGCTATGGGATGTGTAATTAAACAGAAGCCTGCACAAAGGGCCCAGGCAGTGTGTGCATGTGTGCGTGCCTCTGTGCCCGTCACGGAGCGCAGGTGGGTGGCAGGGAGCACAGATCTGCGAGAGGAGGCCAGGTTAAGCTTGCATTACAACTCATGAATCTTTTAGATCACCCTGCTCAACAAGTGCACAGCGTTCTCCCTTTCTCTAGCGCACGAATATCGTTTTTTTTTTTTTTTTTTTTAATAAATAACAGCTGAAAATGGAGGTATAGCAATTTAAGAACTTTCAGTAGGATCAGGGTGTTGTGTAAAAACGAGGATAAGAAGGAAAGAAATAAATGCAAGCCGTATCCTTTGAGGTGTGCCCCTGACCTCCCTGCATCACTGTGGTCGTATTCACCGCCTCGACTGCAGCAATAAGGAGGCTTTATGTGCACTGAGCCCGGGGCCATAGCGTCAGGAGCTGAGGACCTCTGCACCAGGAAATGCTTAAGGGATCTGCTCTTTTCGCACAGTCAGTCTCCCACGGACTCCGGGAGACCATTTTATCTCCAGTTGCTAGGATAACAACTCCAAGCTTTAAGCAGTCAGAAGGCCTGCCGGGCCCTTTTCTGTCAGACAGAGAGAATGCAGCGTTTTTTGAAGGGGTTTGTTATTAAAAAAAAATTATTTTAGCGGTTCATCCCTGATCTGAGCAGATCCTTTTTTTTGGGGTTTGTTCAAAAATATATTTATACCAAGTTTTTTTAAGGATATATTTTTGGAATAGTCCAAGTTAGTGTAGGGAAGTCAAGGTTTAGTGCTTTGGTTATCTATCTATCTATCTATCTATCTATCTATCTATCTATCTATCTATCTATCTATCTATCTATCTATCTATCTATCTATCTATCTATCTATCTATCTGTCTATCTGTCTGTCTGTCTGTCTGTCTGTCTGTCTGTCTGTCTGTCTGGAAATTATCATTCTATCACTCTTCCATCCATCCATCTGTCTGTATGTTAATTATCTTTCCATACATCCATCCATCCGTTTACCAATCCATTCATTCATCCATCCGTTTACCCATCCATATCATCCATCCATCCGTTTACCCATGCATTCATTTGTTTAACCATCCACCCATTTGCCTATCCATCCGTTTACACACTCATCCTTTTGCCCATCCATCCATCCGTTTGCCCATCCATCTATTCATTTACCCATCCAACCGTTTACCCGTCCATTCATTTGCCCACCCATCCATTCGTTTGCCCATCCATCCATCAGGTTTGCCCAACCATACATTCATCTGTTTGCCCATCCATCCATTCCTTAACCCATCCATCCATTCGTTTACCAATTCATCTGTTTACCTATCCACTCATTTACCCATCCATCTATTTACCCAACTATCCGTTTGCCAATACATCCATCCATCCATCTGTTTACCCATCCATCCATCCATCCATCCACTCATTAACCCATCCACCCGTTTACCCACCATCCATTTGCCCACCCACCCATCCATCCATCCATCCATCTGTTTAATCATCAATCCCTCCTTTTATCCATCCTTTTATCCACTTAGTTTTTCATTCATCCACTCATCCATCTGTCTTCTCTGTCCGTCCATCCATACATACATCCATCCATCCTTTTGCCCATCCAAACACCTGATTGCCCATCCATCCATTCCTTTACACATCCATCCATCCTTTTACCCATTCATCCATCCATCCATCCATCCATCCACCCATCCATCCATCTATTGGTTTACCCATCAATTCCTTCTCTTATCCATCCTTTTATTCACTCAATCTTTCATCCATCCACTCATCCATCTGTCTTGTCGATTAATCTGTCCACAAATCCAACCATTCATCCATCCATCCAGCCATCCATCCATCCATCCATCCATCCATCCTCATTATATCTTTCTGTCTGTCTGTCTGTCTGTCTGTCTGTCTGTCTGTCTGTCTGTCTGTCTGTCTGTCTGTCTGTCTGTCTGTCTGTCTGTCTTTCTGTTCTTCTTATTGGAATATAGTTTTATATTTGTATTAGTACTTAAAACACTTTTATATTAGCTTTGTATGTAGTTCACGTAAATATGATTTGTTTATTTAATTTTTTGTTCAAAATTATTATTTTTTATTATATCTTGGTTTTGTCCAGGTTGGGGTGGGGTGCGGAGTTTGATATTAGTTGCAAACATATAGGAAAGGCCTTTTTTTCTTTGAGAGAATTAAAAAGAAAAAGAAATCAAGATTGGACAAGAGCAGATTTGGAAGAATCCCTAAAATAGATAAATGAAAAGTGCGAGGGCCACAGTGACTCTGACTGACTGCGCCCCGTCAGGATTAAGTGGACTCCTCCTGTTTCCTTTGTGCACTTTTCCCAGCAGCACAATCGGGTCTGAGTCGCAAGCACAAGTGCTCTGCAAAAGCTGCACAGCGGCCACTTTCGGGCTCCATTCTTTGGCTACGGCGAGACATGCTGGCCTGTAATTACAGAGCTCTTTCAGTCGCCCACAGACCCTTCAGTCCGACCCTAGACACCTGAACAACCTCAGCCTAACAAGATCTGAGAAATTCTTTTTGTTAAACAGTCACTACGCCTGACTTTATCAGACGACTTTCCCACATACATACACACACACACACACACATACACACACACACAAGTTTATTTGGTGTTTGTGCAAATATGCAGAGGTTTGAAAACTTATTAGAAGTCAATTAGTGTATTGATTTGTATAGTATTAGCAAGAAGTTGACTTGCCTATTTGTCTGACTGTCTCAAAAGACAGAAATCAATCAGCATTTTGTATCATTCTGTCCACCCTGATATATGTGTTCCATCTAGCGTTCTGTTGATTTGTCAGTGTGTGTCAACCAATCAGTCAATCAAATTAGTTTGTTTATTCTGTTGTTCATTCTTTCTGTGGTTTTAATATAGATCTATATTCTGTTTTTATAATTCTATAACCCATTTTATAATATTTTTCATATATAGTTCTTTTTAAAAAATCTTTTTATTGTTTTTAGAAAATAAACAATAACATAAACGGAACAAAAAAAAGGAGGGTACAAAAGCCATTTCACAATACACAAACATTCAGACACAACATAATACCAAATCATCCAGAAAGCATAAGAGAATTTTTTTTTTTAAATAAATAGAAAAAATAAATAGTTTACAGAGAATGTGTAGGCTCCACAAATCGACATATGCCAAACCAATCCCACCTTATGATGAGTTACAAGTCAGCATTACTAATGTAAAAAGTCAGCCATTTAAAACGTTTGCCAAAATGAACAAATTTTATTAATATATAGTTTTAACATTTGATCTGTCTATCATTCAATTATTCTATCTAGCATTTCCGTCATTCCAGAATGTTTACTATCCTTCTATTGTTCCATCTTTTGATCTGTCTATCATTTTGATGTTCAGTTTATCAACCATTCTGCATTTAAAGCATGTGATAGGCCTAGCTATCAGTAGTAGTTCATTGTTTCGTCTGTTTGTCTATCTATTTTTATTTAAAATAAAAACAGCTAGCTCTCTGAAACTCTTACATGGTCACCCACTGAAGCTAAGCAGGGCTCCACCAGGTCAGTACCTGGATGGGAGACCACATCGGAAAGCTAGGTTGCTGCTGGAAGTGGTGTTAGTGAGACCAGCAGGAGGCACTCAACCTGTGGTCTGTGTGGGTCCTAACGCTCCAGTATAGTGATGGGGACTCTATACTGCTCAGTGAGTGCCGTCTTTCGGATGAGACGTTAAACCGATGCCCCGACTCTCTGTGGTCGTTAAAAATCCCAGGAATGTCCTTTAAAAAAAAAATAAATAAAAAAAAAGAACCTAACATCCTGGCCAAATTTGCCCACTGGTCATTAAAAATCCCAGGATGTCTTTCGAAAAGAGTAGGAACCTGATATCCTGGCCAAATTTGGCCACTAACCATCCTCATATCATAATTGGATATCCTCTCCACCAATCAGCTGGTGTCTGGTGTGCGGTCTGGCGCTAAATGGCTGCTGCCGTGTCATCCAAATGATTGCTGCACATAAGGAGGAGGAGATTCACCCCCAAAAATGTGTAAAGCGTTTTAAGTTCCAGAAAAGCACTATATAAATGCAAAGGTATCTATTATTATTAATATTATTATTATTATTATTATTATTAGTTAGTTTTTTTTCTGTTGAACACACACACACACTCAAAGTTATTTTGAAGAAATATAAATGTCAATGGATACAGTCAACCAGCATTTTTCAAAATATCTCCTTCTATCATAAAGGTTTAAAACCACATGAGGGAGAATAACTTTGATTTTTGAGTGAACTATGCCTTTAAGTTGCATTTCTGCTAGATGTTTAGATTTTTACTGGATTGTTTTTAAAGCAATTTGTTCAAGTCAGTTCAGAACCCTGCTGTGTAGACTTTTAAATGTTTGTTGTTTGGCCACCGGACTGTTTGGGGCACACATGATAGAGCAGCCCAGGTTAGTGTGTCACACAGCCTGTGCTCCAGGCTGCTTACGTGGCCTACTTCCCACCGTGGTCAGTGGGTCGGCCGTCCCAGAGTGAACCCTTTTCCACTCCGTGGCCTTCCTCCGTCTAATGATACTTAAAGCCTAATCGCTCTGGACTTTCCAATTACGCCAAGGCTTTAGTCCACTGCTCCTTTTGCAGCATGAAAACACTGGAGTTTTTCTTCCCCTGCTTTAATCCAGGCGCTGAAAACGGAGCCATTGTTGCTAGAATTGTTGTCAGATTTACAGTGGTACAGTACATCCCCAATTGCGAAGCCTGTGGGCAGGGATCGTTCTCCCTAGAAAGAGGTGGAGAGGATGAGAGAGGGAAAGAAAGAGGCTGCTGTTGGCCCATGGGGACCGAGGGGTCGCGGCGGAGCAGACAAGAGGAACACACTTTTTTTGTGGGGGTGTTGTGTTGGTGGAGGGGGGGTCAGCGTGAGGGCAGCGCTGAGGGAAGATGAAGGATACGCCACAGGCTGACAGCCACACAGGAAGTACATCACAGTCAAACTTAGCGAAGACCCCCCAAAGTTGCCCCCCCCCCCCCCCTTTCTGCCGTATATCGCCCCTAGCCCACTTTGGGATCTTCTCAGCGTGGTTTGTGCCTTGTGATCTCCACTATGATGTGATGGGGGAGGCGGGGGGTTCAGCCGAGGATATCCAAAACACCACAGGAGGCATCATTGTCTCATATGATGTTAGTCAGTGTGTGTGTCAAGGCAGCTGGAGACATTAAACATACCTATACAAAGAACAAAAGAGACGTAGAAAAGTTCCTCAAATGGTTTTACTCTTTATTTGGTGTACCTGGCACATGACAGATGGGTTTTCTTTTTAATCCTCATTAAACGATTAGAAATGAATAATTGTTATGTTTACACCTAGTGGTATGCAAATAATTGTAAAAACTGAAGATTAATATGCTAAATTAAGTTGTCTGATTAATTTTATCTTATATATTTTACTATTTATTTAAAAAATAATTATTGGTTTTTAAAGTTTATTATTTTAATAAGAAAATTATGTATTTTCTATAAAAGTTATTTCTATTTTAACATTCATTTATTCATTCATTTTCTTTTCGGCTTAGTCCCTTTATTAATCAGGGGTTGCCACAGCGGAATGAACCGCCTCTGTTTTAACATATTTATGAATATTTAAATAATTTATTTTTAGTTTAATAAAGTTTAATAAAATTTAGTTTAATAACATTTTATAAGTTCTAAAAGTTTTTTAGTTTAATAAAAACATTTTTTTATATATTTGTAAAAAATTATTTTCTGTTTTAACATGATTATTTATATCAATTTATTTTTGATTTTATTAACGTTTTAATTTGTAATATTTTTTTATTTGTATTTTTATTCATTTAGATAGATTTTGGGGGGACTTGTATTATTTCTACTTGTTTTATTTAATTAATTATCTATTTATTTACATTTTTGCAATACTTTTCTTGTTCATTGTTTTTTATAACTTGTAATTCATTAAACATAACCAACTCTGTGTTACTGCCTTTTTCGTTAAAATATTATGTAAGCGACTGACCAGTTTGTTGTTGTTTTTGTTATTTTTTGTTCATGTATAGCTGCCAAGTCAGGCAATTAACACTCATACAATCACCAACAATCCTTCTCAATAAAACTTTTTATTGAAAAATAGTATAATTCACCATAATTATAATTAATAATGTTTTAATTACTTTCCTTAAAGTAACATTTGTTGAAACGTTCTCCATTTATTTACTGCTGAGGATACTGACCTGACATATATTTTCTGTTATTAAATTATTAATATTGAATTATTACATTTATTAAATTCCAATAATTTCTTTGATGGGACAAGTGAAAATCTTTTCCAACTGGGATATCCGAAAAAAATCCTTAGCATTTAGCCCTGAAAGTCTAAAATTTCATTCATAATAGTCTTAAAAAGGTCTTTAAAAGTCTTAAATTTTACTTTGTGAAACCTGCAGATTTAAACACAGGCTGTAAATAGCCTGTCAGCAGGCCCTAAAATATCTTCTGAAGCCTGTCACTTTCTGCACCAACACGTGTGTCGACACACGTGACTCTGTGTGGGGCCTCCGGGAGAAAGTGCTTTCTTGGTGTTCAGGTCACATTTTAACACCTAGGTCACAGGGGTCAGACATCCCTGCTGTGGAGCAATCTGGGTCAGTGCGGCAGTGACGGAAAGAGGCGTAGAGGTTGTATGTCACAGGAACAGGTGGCCCTCTTTGACACCGCGCTTAGTTTAGAGCGGGGCCGAGGGAACCGGAGTTTATGACAAAGCTTCAGTTCGGGACAGCTATTTTATCCAGCAGCAGGTTTTTCCAGCTCGCCTGGCCTTTAGCTCGACGGGCTTATGTAGCTGTTTAGCCTTTATCACAAGCTGTGTAGCTAGTCTCGGTGCCTGGAGCTATTATTATTCACTGAGGGAGATCAGAGTATGTTGGGAAGTGTTTGGGGGTGGGGGAAGCTCACAGGAGTTCACTTTGGCTTGCAGATTAACAACAAACCGAATCTTGGAGTGAGCCACTGTTCGCGGCGAGGAGATGTGGTTGGCTCTACAATTCGGGCCATGGAATATTTGATAGGGAGGCTGGGGAGGAAAGCCATGCCTGGTGCTGGCAGTCAACTTAAGAAGCCTGTAGGAAGAGGAGATCGGGAGTGAAAGAGAGGGAGAGAACATTTGGCTTACCCAAGCAACTGTGATGTGACCCGAACTCACACCTTCTCTTCTGAACGCCTGTTAAAATTAGTGCGAATTTAATTTAGAAATAGGATGTATCCAAAAAGAATCAAATTCGATGATTTATATTGATATACAACAAAACCAGACCAGTTTTTACGAGTCTTTCATGCCAAAAATCATTAGAATATTATGTAAAGCTCATGTTTGATGAAGGTTCTTTACTACTATTAAACAATATACGTTTCAGCATCGGTATCACAATGTGATCATTCGCAAAAGTCACATCGCGAATATGTGCAATGTTGAGTCTGGATTATAATTTATCATTTGCAAGTGTTTTGTGGCCGTTGTGAGGGTTTTAAAAGTATTCAGACATAAGAAATTGTACCGTTTGTAACTTTGACAAATTAATAACGATAAATTTTCTTGAATTGTTTATAAAATGAGGACTTTGCAGTATTATTTTACGTTTGATTATTCAATTAATACTGTTAGACTCCTCAGAAAACAAAGCAACCTTTTGCTTTATTGACTTTATCTACGCTTTTAGGTTATTATATTTTATGCACTCCCCTACATAAACACCCCAATCAATCTAAAATTATAAATTCTTTCCAAATAGTTATTCAACTCATCTAGTGATATTGTATTAATATCGCAATATATGTATCGCAAATAAAAAATATCGCAATGTTAGATTTTTCCAATATCTTGAAGCCCTACTACTAAGGATAATTAATACTGTAAGTATATCAAGCCTCATTTTTTAATAGTAATGCACATTGCTAATGACTTAATTCGGACAACATATACATGACTTTCTCAGTATTTAGACTTTTATTTTGTATCTTAAATAGTTGTTCATTCATTCATTTTCTTTTGGCTTAGTCCCTTTATTAATCTGGGGTTGCCACAGTGGAATGAACCGCCAACTTATCCAGCACATGTTTTACAAAGCGGATGCCCTTCCAGCTGCAACCCTGGGAAACATCCATACACACACATACACTGGACAATTTAGTATACCCAATTCACCTATAGCGCAAACTCCACACAGAAACGCCAACTGACCCAGCTGAGGCTCGAACCAGCGACCTTCTTGCTGTGAGGCGAACGTGCTACCCACTGTGTCACCGTGCAGCCTTAAATAGTTGTATCTCAGCTAATTATTGTTCTAAGCTTAATTATCCATCTCTAGCTAATGCATACATCTCAATTTCTAAAAACTGACAATTCTGGCTAAATTTGTGATCCAGGGTCATTTATATTGAGTTTAATTCAGATTCATACTCTGCTATCAGGGGATTAATCATAATTCTGTTTGATTCTGATACACAAGCTTGATTTAATTATGTTCACATTTAGATCTGGTTTGATTTTGATACCAATTCAAGTTTTTGATTGGATGTAGTTCAGATTAACCACTGTATTAATACGTATTCGGATTAAATTCCAATTAATTGGGGTAAATGTTATCTTGTCAGATATGTCAGATTATTGATTCTGAGTTTAAAACTGATTCACAAGCTTTATCTGATTTTGTTTGGTTTACATTTGATCCCAATTCAGAAGCTTTCAGTTTGATGAAAATTTCCTGATTTCCTGAAAATTATATAATTCTGATTCACCAGCTTGACTTGTCTAGGCTTCATTTCCAATTTATGGTTTCCTATCAATTAGTGCATTTCAGATACTCTTGATAAAATTTACAGTTATATTTTAATTAATTTGGGTAAATTTTTTATGAGTATGTCTGTAATAATCCTGATTTAAAGCTTAATTTAATAAAAGTTTAACTTGATTCACATTATATTCTGGTATTAAATCATTATTTTTACTTTTTTGGTACTGTCTTGACAAACACAATTTAAAACTCCAGAGGTCAAACATGACGGAAAATTCCTCTTGCTATGGAAGAGTTGTGGCACTGTCATGGCTAACAGCAGAGGATCAGTCAATAGACTCTCATTAACCTCATTTGCACTGCTGAGGGATAATAAGACTGCTATTCCTTCCATCTGAAACCTGAGCTCCTGTGCATTTTATGGACTTTTCGCCATTAATGCTCGGGTTTAGTTTTAGGCCTGGTTTTTTGCTTGTTAATAAGGCGTATAGAACAATGGTCCATTCAGCAAGCTGCGAAAGAGAAGAACTTGTGCTGGTAGCATATGGATATGGCCATATAGAGCTTGTGTTTTGAGTTTCTGGGCTGTTTTGTTTCTGTTGGAAGGAGCTTCATCCTGGCGCAGTGAGAATTTGAAAGGTTCTTGAGCTGTGAGGAAGCCCCCTTCCATAGACTGCGATCGTTAATGTGAGGTCGTCCCCCTTCCCAGCTTTCGGCCAGCATGTTATTTATTATTCAGTGAGAGCTATTACTGTGGATAAGAGGCTCCTCTCAGGCCTGTATCGATTGCTTTAATTGCTCCAAAACATTGTCAACTCTTAAGATAGATATTAAAGAAAGAGGCTTCCAGCATGCATGACAATAAGACACGGTGGAAGGGAGGGCCAAGTCAACGCCGTTCAAAAAATGTCCCTCGCCGCCGTGTTTCTCTGATAACGTAATCAATAACATCTTGTGAACATAAGCATTCGCTCTTGCCGAGAGGAGACTAGAAGAGCGCATACAGCGTCTCTTCTCGTGCTGAATCGATACATTTTGGAAAAGAGATCCGCGGTAGGTGGATGGTCAGTGATGTAAGCTTATGTATACCTTATTTGAAAACATGTTACAAAAAGCATATGAATTATTTTTTACTCTTTATTTGGGACACTGTTATGCGTCATTTACCCAGTGAGCTTGTGACTGTTTGTAAAGGCAACTGTGCTTGAGTGTGACTGCAGCACCTGTAGAGCCTTAAATCACCCAATGCCTATGATGGCTAATCCAGGCTGCTCTTGCTTAGTCTCTAAACCCAGATGAAGCACTGCAAGCATTTGCTGTCTGTTATGTCCCCTCTGATCTGATTTCCAAAACTAAGCGGAGGTCAGCTGAGGCTACGTACCCAGTGAGACTCCCATGCCAGCAAGCGCTGTATGACGTCCTCCTCTGTGGCTTCCGTGCTCCTTGTGCGTGAGCCGTTACATGGAATGCCAAAGAGAAACGTTTTGAGAGTGCAGAGAGGGAAGGAGAATAAAGTGTTTAAATAGAATCGAGGAGGTGGAGATTAACATTGACTCTCCCAAGTAGCACAGAGCAGCTTAAAACTATGGTCCGTCACACTCGCTGTCTGAACGATTTAAGAGCGGCAAGAAGAAATGCTATAAAAGCAGTGGATTAAATGCACAAATTCAACTATGTAACTGTGACTAAATCCACGCAGAAAGTGTTTGTTTGATACGACTGTCGCCATATTCAGTGGGGACGGATGTCGAACTTTTAAGGCGAGACAAAGACCCCTTTGTACGCCAGATCTGGCTAAAGCGCATGTTGGACCTTGCATTATCAACTGGGTCGTTATAATTGCATTTACGTTCCTCAGAGGACCAGCCCTGATGGAACCCTGGCAGGCTGCGGTCCTTGATTAAATCCCTCAGTTAAACACAGTCCACGTCCTGCTCGTGTTTCGCTTCCAGCTGGCTGCTGGACCCATCCTGCTGCTCCCGCTGTCCTCGATTACCCACTTTGAGAGCGAGAGGAAGTGCACAGGTGCGATTACTAAAGAAAATCCATGGGTAATCCAGCAATCCCGTCTGATTAAAGCTATTAGCTTGAGTTCCCAAGACAGGACAAGATGGAGAGGCCCGACTCAGTCTCCCAAACCCTAACCTCACACGCTTCTGCGCGCACGCACCCTCAAAGGTGCACCAAAGGCCGGTCGGCTCGGGTGGCATGCCTGACCCCATCTGGTCGTGCGGTGACCTTGCTCACACTTGGATTAGCCAGCACAAAGCACAGTTCCCTCAGCCCGGGATTGTTCTTACCCTGCAGTGCCCCCTCCTATTAGTTCTCAATCATATGGTCCGTCGGTCATGTGATTAATAGCGGGTCAGCTGTCTCTAAGAGGGGCGGTCTTGTGGAATGTCAGATAGTGGACTGTCCATGGGGGGCGAGTGGGCCAGGGACTCTCTCTCTCTCTCTCTCTCTGTCGCTTTTGCTCTCCATTGCCTGAGGACAAAGTTAAGTGGCGTGGCTTACAGGGTTCACAAGCGTGCCATGGTCAAGTTTCCAGACAGTTTAAACACCTTTCGCCTAGTCTCATGGCCACAACACTAGCGTGAACCATTTGTTCTTGCTGTTTCAAAGGAACTCTTTTTTCCAGTATAGAAGAAGGGGAACAATATATCAAACTTGCTGTACATGCTTTTGTCCTTTTGTAATTTTGGTTTTGAACTTCAAGAACACTTACATTGTTCTACGTCACTTGCACTTTGAATTGGATCTTTTAATGTCCAATAAGTGGAGTAACTAAACAAATTTGCTTGGCTGCCTAATGACTTGAGCTTTTTTCTTTTGAACATTTCTATTTTTGTGACCAAAAATTGGCAAAATGTAGAAAACAATCTAAACTTCTTCACAGCTCCTACAAGCATGTGTAGCCGTTTCCTCTCTTGAAAGAGACTCACACCAAAGCCCTGTTTTCTTACATCAAGTCAGCTCAGAAGTGCACATCAGCGGTTTCCTCCCACTCAACCATTTTTAACCGCCAATGTTCTCTTCACCCACGATCCTCAGCACTCGCTCTCCAAACCCAAAGCATCCAAAATATTTGAGAATGACCTTGTGGAGTTGCTTGTGTGAGTGCCTGGGATAATTTATATATAAAATGTGGGGTTTGAAAATTGCCATTTCCATCTTTAGGTGGCCGGGGCTCTCCATTACCAAAATGGGCTGAGTCACACACCATGTGAATCTTAATAAGCCTGCCACAGCCTGGACCGCCTTTGTCTCTATCCCCCCCTCTCTCGCTCTCTCTTTCTCTCCCTCTCTTGCTCTCCAGATCAGATGAAGCTGACTAGCTACTTTTTCTTTTACTCCCTTTGATTAATAGTTTTACGGATATCTGGACAGAGCAAAGTTTCTTGAACAATACCCGTTTCTGTTGAATTCTTGTTGCATTTTTGCGCATGTGCCATTGTTTCGGTTTCAATAATAGATTAGCTTTTGTTTTTATTTATTAAGAGCCTTTTAAGAGAGTGTGATGTCAATGTTTAGTGTCGATGTTTACTTTTTATCTAATGAAAAGGACCGAAGCTTACTCTGCCTTTGCAAAAGGCTCCACAGAGCTGGAGAAACGTGGCAGATTCCGATATGGTTTGAATTAGGTTGCTCTGTCTTGTGTTTGTGTGTTTTTCAGCATGTTGGTGTGTGTGTGTGTGCACATGGTAGAAGGCATCGGGCCAGCTCTGAGACAAAGGGCTCTGGAAATGTGTCGAACACAAGCTGTGGTTTTCCCTCGTCTCCCACTTTCCCTTTCCCATTCGCGGCTGCCTCCCTGACCACACATTTCCCTCGTCACCGCAGCTTAAACGAGACCCAAACACAAACAGCTCCCCTTGCGCTGCACGTTTCCAACCTAGAACCGGTTACAAACGAATATATCGTGGGCTGAAAGCAGGGAATACTCTCTCCATTCTCAGCCCAGACAGGAAAAGCAGTTCAAATCCCTTCCACAATAATGAGCCTAACACTGGCGGATCAGCCGCCTTATCCCGGCTAAGGTCATTAGCGTGCCGGAACAAGTCGTTCTCTGCGCTGTAAGTACTTTACAAGGGAGAGCAGCTGTTCAACAAATCGTTGAAAGTATTTCTGTCGTAGGTCCTTACTTAAATAAGATATTTGATGGATAAAGGAGGCCCCGTAATATCCGCAATTAATAGCTAATTGCCATAATTTTCCTTGCAAGTACTGCGTCATTGACATCTGCGTCCAACAGGCGCTCCAAATTTGGTCCTTCACCCTGGGGAGGTGGCTGTTTGCGGCAATTTCATATTTTTAGCACTTTGTTGAGATGTTCCCATGTCATACGCATGTTTCCGAGGAAATATTTGCTGTATTTGTCCCATAACATGACACACTGTGTAATCCTACTTACTGAGCAAAGCCAGGCCAGACGTTCTGATTTTAAAGCAGAGAGAGAGAGAGAGAGCGAATGTCACTGTAGACTTTCCTGCTACATCAGTTAGCATACGCTTGCCCATTTCCTCAGCTTGCAATAATGATTTAGCACTAACCCAAAGGAGTGCACTGGCAAAAGAAGAAACGAAAGCATAACCTTGCTTAAGGGCTGATAGTGCAGCCGGACGTGCTTTGTGGTGGTTCAAGAAACAGAGAGAAAAAAGGATACTGAACAGAATGATGCTGATTGTGAATTTTTACAGATAATTTACAGTGCTTTATTACTTCATGTTCAGCACTTAATAGTCATATTAATTAAATCTGAAATGACTTTGAACTTGGAATGAGTGTAATGTTTAATCGGATGAGTAGTTACAGTACATGGCTTCTGCTTCCATTGTCACTATGCATTGCATGTCTTTTTAAATTAGCATTGTAAATGTGTAATTATTATTCATAATATTTTTAATTACATTAAATATTAAATATTAAATGTTAAATATTTGCTTAATGTTTTATTAGAAGCATTGTTAAATAATAATTATTATAATTTCAATGCATTTTATAATTGAGCAAACAAATAAAACATTTGGATTTAAAATGATTTTGTATCGCTAGTTATTATTCATTATTTTTGCTAATTATTATTTCTTTTTAATTAGCAGAATAATTTATATTTTTGAAACTTGATTTATGTATAAAATGTATTTCAAAATCAAAGTGACAAACATATTCTGACTCAATTTTGCAATGCTAAAAATTCTAATTAATTAATTTAAAAGATTTGTAAAAAAATACAATAATTTGTTAATATTATTACATTGAAAATAATCAAGTTGATATTGTTACTTGTTTAACTTCGTTAACATAATTTCACATTTCAAAATATTAATATTATACTAATTTTATTAAACTATTAGCTATTTATTAAACTATTAACAGTTTGCAGTTCACCTTGTTACGTCTTCACCATGAGGGTTTTGGGCACGGTATTATCTGCTTATGTGAATGTTTGCACGAGCAAAGATGGTCGTAGCTGTTATTGTCAGCTCCTGTTGTACAGATGCAGCTGCAGATGGGTCTCCTGTACCTGCCTGCATAGCTAATGAATCCGAATGGCATTCCCCCTTATAAAGCATAAATATGTAATTTGTTCAGCTGTTGTAATGAAATATGTATGTGTGAAACAGCGATTGTTTGGGTCATTAACAGCATGCCACAGTGTATTAAGAACTTAGTGCTCAAGAACAACGGAGAAAAAAAAACATAATAGCTTGAAAAATTCATCAGAGGGAATGCATTGTGGACGGGGAGACAGACTGCATCCCATCTCTGTCACGCTTTGAGTATTCTGTCTGAACTGAGGGCATGAGGAGGAAGACAGAGATCCCTCGATCAGATGCCATTACGTCTGCCGCAGGGGAAGATGACACTGATGTCCTCTGTGGAACGGGACCAACTTACGACTACACCAAGCAAAGGTCTTGTAGCTGCTTCTCCATTCAGGTGTTTACCTGAAAGTGGCACCCTTTGGACCTGACCTATGGTCATCTCCAGACATGTGGCAGAAGTAAAAAGAGCAGAGGTGCGAGATCATTTTATGAGCATCTCTTTTAATAGCCCTGGTCTTGTCGCGAGGCCACTCTGAAAGATAATCAGTTTGACCTGGCCCCTGCGGTTGGTGGAGGGGATCTATGGCAGGGTTAATTCCAACAGGCACAGGCCTCTGGGAAAAGAACATTCCACCGTGATCCTCTTTCATATGAGTCACTGATGCCTGGGAAGCCAGAAGACATGATGCGATTAGTCCCTGCACCTCTTAACGCCACTGCCACTCCCCCAACAACAAAAAAATACCAAAAAAGAGGTACCTTTCCACCTGGTGTCTCTCTTGACCTGGGCTAATGCCTCCAGCTGGTCCAAGAAGTTGCCGTACAGATTGCTAAATCAAATTAAGTCTCTATAAGTCGTAATCAGACTTTTCCTGGCTTAGTCTTTGCATAGTGCGTCAGAATATATTTAGAAAACCTTGCAAGGACACAAGTTGGTCTGTCAGGTGTTTGAATATGCAATGGCTTTCCTTAATGATTTCACCATCATTTACCTCATTAAAGGTGTCCTCCTAGGATTGGGTGGGTTTGGCAGCAGCATCTACTGATCTCTTGATTCCATCCCCCAGCATTTGCTAGGCCACTGGTTGGGAAAAGGTTGACATAGTGCATAGGTTCCAGAGGCTTGGAGGAGCCCTTAGTGGAGACTTGGTATGCCATCGACCATTGAAACTCCATCCTAAATATTTTTACTGAAACAAAAACATTCAACTCAACCAGACAAAACAAGACTACTTAGTGAGTAGTCATATTCCAGTTCCAATACATTTTAGCTAAATCAAAAACATTCATTCTACTCAGTCAGTGAAGTCCCGTTGACTTACAAATTACTTTTAGAAACTAGTTTAGAGAAAACAGAGTATAACCAGTGACGGATGGATTTGCAGTCAAATAATTTCATTTTAGTGAATCACTAACTTGGACCACAACCAGTCTCTCATCTAAAGTCGGAGTCACATTAGAGTTTAAGCATGTGTCATTTTGTCATACTTTGATGTGACAAGAGATGGGATAAAACGAGATGATGTGACCCTGATAAAATGAGCATATTTAAAATTCCGAAACAAGAAACATTGTGTTTTGATCTTCTATTGGTCTCACAAATTCATGTAATTTGAATTTGCAGGCCAGCATTCACCAAGCTTTAGAATGCAGCAAAATGCAAAACTAGTCACACAATCTTGCGCATTCGCCTGCATATGAATGGAAGTCAATTGGACGAAAAGTGCTACATGACCACGGCTTTAGTGAAACAAAATATTACAGTGCAACCAATGTGGTTGATTTCGACTAATTTCAAGACTCTTATGAGCTGATTACTTATAGGAATCAGAAACTTACAGCACAATCAGAGATGTCTGATTCATTACTGTATAAACCATTTCTTTTCAGCTAATGAAAAACATACAAAATAACCAGTGAAGCACAATTCATTATCATATAAACTGGTTCTTTATATTGAATCAAAAATCTACAGCACAACCGGTGAAAGTCTTAACCATTGAAAATTCTTTAACGAATTAACCCAGTATTTTCCAGTATTGATTCAGTATTCAATGACTGCCTGAAACTATACCAAAGTCAAAACAAATCAACAATTTGATCCAGTATTTTAACGCCTGCCTGAAACTATACTGAAATCAAAGGCTTGTAGATTTATATCAATACCTAGCTCTAGAAATGTTTCTCAGCCACCTGTTACTGCATTTCTTTTGTCTTAGCGTGTCTGTTTTGGTCTAGATGTTGATGTAGCGTCCGTCCTGAAGTCACCCCCCTGGACAGGGACTAAGCCTGTTAACGCTAGCACTGTGCTATGCCAGCCAAAGGAAAGTGTCCTCCTTCCCTTCGGCAACTGAGACTCAGCCTGCCGGACACAGCACAGTTAATGTTTTTTCCTGGCCCGCTGTCAAAGTTCCCCCTTAACTGCCTGTACCAGCCACTGCTCGACAAAAAAACAAGCCCGCTTCATCTGTTTCTACTCAAAGCTGTCCCATTCTCCTCTTTGCCGTCTTTTTTTGGATTAAGAAAATAGTCTCAAAGAAGCATTTAAAAGAAAAAAGAGCATCAGGTTCGCTCCCTTTTTGGCAGACTTTTCCCCCCAGCCGCCATTTTAAGACTGGAATAAGGGAGAAGGGAGGGAGGGAAGAGAATGTCGCTTCCAGCCCTCCTTACATGGCGGACGAATTTGCTCTGCTTCCTGACCAATAGGAGATGGTCTTGATCATGTGATATGCCACGATAGCAAGGAGAGAGAGTCTCCATCTAGCACTTTGGCTCTGTCCCGTATGTCTCCCCTCCTCTTGTTCTCTCACTCGCTTTGCTTCTCTCTTTTAAACACACTCAACCCACTCATTACTCTTGTCACAGAGCAATTAGATAAGCTAGTTTTCGCCTAGAGGTTGTTAGCGATCCTCCCTCTGAGGCTGGCAAAAATTTCGTCCCGTCGTAGGGATTCATTGGAAAAGTTCAGTGCAGTCGTGCAGCTCTTGTGCCGTTCACATTCTTCATGTTTCATGGATTTCCCTTCCTGGCCTGTGTCCAGAAAGCAAGGGATGGGGCGAAGGTGGAGGGACGAGCAAGAGAGAGCGAGCAATCCTCAGTAGGACAACATCAGAGGCCATGAGACACTATTTATTTATATTTTTCAGAAATTCAAGCTGAATTGGTGAGGCTCAAACAAGTTACTTTTAAGAGTTCTATCTGGTGATGCAAATCCCTACAGTAAGATCCGTGTAGTCTGATTCCTGTACAAGTACAAGTGACTCCTATGATGCAGTTCTGTTTAGTGAAACATAAATATACCATTATATTCAGATTCAAAGTACTATTACAATCCAGTCCAAATGCCACCATGCCTGTGATCGAGTAGGAAAAACTTTCTCTAAGTGCATGTGTATCCAGCTAAACCTGAGGGTTGAACATACAATCTCTTTTCCTCAACTTTCTTCCTTTATTTCTTCCTCTTTGTTTGCCTGCCAAGCCCCATCACCAGGATGGCTACGGAATTGTTTGGGAAACAAATTGGCTCTGTCTTTGGCTGGGAGGTGGAGATAACACAGGGTTAAGAAGTCAGACAGGGCACTCTAGTATTCCCCCAGAAAAAAGAAGAAGAGGGAAAACGATACACTGGGCCTGCAGATGTTTTGCTTCAATATCTGATCATCTCTAGTCCAATTTGCTTTAATCTCTCTCTAATGCTCAATGAAGTATTGTGTGGCGAAAAGGCATTAGGATTGATTTTTAATGGAGTACGGAATCGGATTGGAGTGGAACTGTCTGTTCTCCGTTTCCTCTGCGTCTCTTTATCAATTTTGGTTTACTCTCATCTACTTCCAGTTTACAATTGTTGTATTGTTGCATACGGCTGGCAAGCCGCCGGTTCTTTTGCTGATCTTCGGCGGTGACAACAAAGGCTTGTTTTTGTTTATGTGTCAAATTGTATTCCATTTTCACCCCAACCAGCTCTGTCTCTAAGCAACGGCACACGAAAAAGCATTTTAAATGAAAATAAAACCAGCCATCAACCTTGTTGTTGGCCAATACCACATTTTAGAAGCTTTTCGTCACTCGGTATCCAAAAATGCGTTGCTCTCCTCAAAACACAAACTGGGAACTTTTCCAAACCCGCCGCTTTCCTACCATTTTTCATGGCGCAGGCAAACGGAGGTGAGGAGATTACAAATCTGATGCCCCAGATGAGGTTTTGGCAGCATTTCTGCTCTCTCCCCTCTTACCTCTATAAGAAAAGCTTAACTAGAAATACCAATATGATCTCCCATGATCCTCTCCAATGGATAATCGCACTCTACAGTGACCATCCCTACAATCCTGCTCCCGCCTGATAGCAGCTAGCGGATGATCATCTGCTTTGATCTGTTCGTTTTACCTCAGAGTCCTCTCGGGTTGCGTACGGCGTGAGTGGCCTGTCTGCAGATGCCTGAGGTGCTTTAACCGTGGAGCTGCTTTAAGAGGATTACAAAGCCACTCATTAATATGATCAAATTCAGGGATTGATGGATAAGCCTGTGATGAGCACCTGTCAGTGAGGAGCACCTCGGATAACTGTAACACAGTAGTATGATAAATCGATTCAATCGCTAGGCTGACTTTACATTTGGAGGTTTTTGATTGATTCCTTGAAGGTGATAGTTCCTTCAGTTTTTTTTTTTTTTTTTGGAAATAGACTTCTTGAGTTAATGGGATTTCTACTCCTTTAATTTTTTTGTGATTGAAAGATAAAGATATGCCAATTTGATTTTGATTCTTAAATTTGCAAGCTTTCATCATAGTTGATTCTCCTTTGGTTTAGATTGATTATTGATTTATAGATCGTTTTAATTGTTTATGATGCTTAAAACAAATATTTCCCTGCCATTTTTTTTCTATTGTCATGCACTGTGTGTACATCAGTGGAGGCATTTCAAACTTCCAGAAACCGCTGCTTATGGGTTCTAGCCACAGTCTTTCCTCTCGTTTCACATCTGGACCGTTCCTTTCTCGGTCTGTATTCCCACACAAAATGTGGTTCCCAGGATTAAAAAGAGGAGGAGGGTGAGGAAAAGAGGGAGAGCGCGAGAGTGATCTGTGGTCTAAACATGCCCAAACTCTTGAGTTTAGAGGCTGAGCTGCTGGGGCCAAAATTGTGGAAACAGAAGCCAGGCCTGGCCAGCCTGAACATGAACATGCCGCCTGCGTGTGCGGATGGCTTGTGTTACTGTCATTCCCCAGCTCCATCCATAACCATGTCTAATAGCAACACGGTGGCGGCTGAAAACCACAGCTTTTTTGGCAAGCGCGTGAAGCCGTACGTTAAAAAAAAACAGACAAGCAAAAGGGCTGCTTTTTTCCACCGCTGTGAGACAAAGAGAGAAGCTTCGGATAATGCAAAATATCCTGAACAAAATATAGATTTTTTTGTCCACTCTGCACCCAGCGCATCTTGGATAAAATATTAATTAAAGGAAAAAGTTTAAGAGTCTCAAGCTCGAGTTGGAGTAATGACTGTGGAAAGCTATTATTGGGCGCAAATGAGAGGGAGGGCTGGACCCAATTATGGATGGAGGTGCTGCATATTTGCTGATTTATTTGTGAAATGGCAGACAGGGTAATGACTTCAGCGAGGCCCTGGGCCTCTTCAGTACGATAATGATTGGGGTCCTCAGACAGCCCACATTCTCCTTATCATTGACCACACGCACACTCGCCATAAGATGAGCTACATATGCTGGTCACAATTTGAAAAACACATCCCAACCTTTAAGAGAAAAAGTATCTTTATGTGGCAATCAGAGCAAATGGAGATGTTTGGGAAATCAGTCCAAACTTTTTTCCTGAGAGGATAAAAGTAATCTCATGTTTCTTTTTTAGAGTTCAAGATCTCAGCCGTGTCTAAATTCGCTGCAGTAAAAAAAAGGTGAAGTTTCAATACAAATTCAGATATTCCACTTTAAATTCATCACTGCAGAAATCTGACCACAGTTTCAGACATCTTCGCGGTCTCATTTGTGGGAATTATAGCACTGATTCATTTAGTTCTAGTTCCAAAAAACCTAGAAAAATTGCTTTATTTCGTGTCTGATCGGAAGGAAAGTCAAAAAAGTAATGCATTCTTTGTATATATAAGTGAAAAACATGATGGAAAAGTCAAAGCATGCTGTTTTCAGTTGCACACAGAGAAAGATCTGCTACAAGGAGATGCATTTCTGATACCTGTATGGAACTTTAATAGGCAAGATTGTGACTATTATGAGAAAAACTGGAACCCATGAGCATTATGTCCTTTTTTTGGTCACGTCCGATGGCATTGCACAGATCATTTCGAAAGTTTAACAAGAAATATCGAGGAAATCTCTGATTTGGATTGCAGAGTTTGATAAACAGAGACATTGCTGAAGTTTTTGCTGTGAAGAGTCAATTTAGGGGGCATGATACTTAAAGTTAATGTGGAAAGCGATTTGTGCATTTTGGCTGTGCAAATACAGTTTTCGTCCACATGTAAACTACAGAAACGTGCTGGACTTCAGGACTGTATATGAACAGTCACATAGCTTTTTAACAGTGCTATCTACTGACCTGTCACCTTTTAACAACATTGTTCTGTATGCAAATCTTTTCAAGAATCATTTCCGTATTTATTACAGTTGTGTAACCACTCTTGTCTTAAAAGATTCAATGAGAAATGCTCAAGTTCTTATTGAACTTTCATGTTTTGTTAAATCCAAGCACACAGTGGAAACAATGAACTATGGACTATCAACATTTCTCATCAACTTCTCCCGTTAGCTGAATGATACTGCCTGGATGACACTCAACAGTCACATTGGTATACAAAGACTCTGAGACTAAGTTGATCCATAAATCAGCATAGTACATGAGCGATAAAAGCAGAACACAAGCAACAATTTACTATCTGAGCACGCTGGTTTGGTATCGGTCCCCACTGGACACATATACAACTTGACCACCTGTGTCTCACAAATATGGCTCTCATTCATGAGGGATTAAGGAGTGTTGAGGAGAAAGTTTTGCGGTGGGCTTCGAGGCTGCTAGGCATACCTTTTCATTTCTGCCGACTTTTACTATTGCCGTTTTCCCTTTTCGACATAGCTGGATAATGAGAGATCTGTAAAACTGCTGTAAGGAATTAAAATCCTTCGCGTAAATGAGAAACACATGCACACGCTTGTCGGTAACAGCAACTCCAAAATCACAGCAAGAGGCACACGTTTTTTTAAGCATATATATATAATCGCAACGATAGCATGTGTTTATCTTTGGTTTTGGGTGAAGCCGAAGTGTTGTACCTTGGTATTTCAGCTTTTTCCAAAATAGAGTTTCTGCCGTTTGAGGGTTTGTCGTGTTGTTGTTTTTTTCCTTTTCCCCCCTCTCTGATTATTTCATTTTTTCATGCCAAACCACAGATCCTCAATCCCTCCTCTTTAATTCATTTAGCTCAGGCTTGCAGAAGGAAACGCAGACGAGGGACTCCGAAAAAAGAGCGTTCTTGATTAATACGGGCTGGAGGATTAGACGTGCTCCCTGAGTGTTTATAAAATGCTGTGCTCCGCGAGGCCTGCGGTCAGGAGAGGACGGCGCAGATCAGGAGAACCTAACCGCTCTTTTCAAACAAAAACAGCAGGGAAGGAAGAGAGAAAGAGAGCATTTTCACTGGCAACACCTTGTCCACTTTCTGTTGGACGCTTGGAGAGCTTGTTTGTGAGTTCAGGTAAAAGAAAGAGAGGCTTATTTCAATCTTAAACAAAGTTTTAGTGTATTTATTCATACAAATTTGAGGACACGTGGGATATGTTAAACTGGTTTCTCTATTTTCTTTGGGAAGGTTACAAGTGGGTCAGTGAGTTGATTTAGCTCATTTAAAAGCCATTAATCAAACTTAAGTCCTCTGATTTATGGAAGACACCCCCTGAAATGTCATTTAAACTACCAATAGTTTATATATCGATTAAAATCTTGTCATATTTAGAACGAGAATCGTTAAAAGTACTGGAATCTGTTTTGCTGTTTGACCATTTAAAATCATTTCCGCCATTTTAAAAATAAAAGAATCAGTCTATATGGTAAAATTACTTAAAGGTGCAGTATGTAGAGTTGACACCTAATGGTTAAACTAGATACTGCAGTCTAAATTAAAAAATAATTTAAAGAGTATTTTTCATCCGGCCCCTCTGATGACGACTCTACGCAAATGCAGGTTGCCAGATTGACGACACCATTAGGAGCGAACATGAGTGATGATATAGCCTTACAATGTAAGCTAATATTAACACTTGTAAATTTATATTATTTGCTAATTAAAACCATCCTATATGGACTTTTCTAACTCTGAATCTGCGTCTCATTTCGAAGGCTGCTACTGTCCTCTGGAGGTCTCATTTCCATCTGCTTTGTCATATACTCAGCCAGCCTTTCAGACTGAAATGAAATAAGCTGTTTTCTGCTGAAATATAATTGATAAACTGGCTGGTTATAGAGACCAAAACAAAGACAGAAGTTGCATCCGAAAACGCAAACTTCCATACTATATAGTATGCTAAAAACAGTATGCGAGCTGAGTAGTATGTCTGAATTCATAGAATTCGAAAAACAGTATGTGAGAAATACCAGCATGAGCTACTACTTCCGGCGAGATTCTGAAGTGCACATTGGATGGTTGCTTCGATATCCGAAGCAAATTACGCGGGCAGGTCACATGAAGATAACAAAATGGTGGATGTAGTGGCTAAAAACAGTATGCGAGCTGAGCAATATATCCAAATTCATAGAATTCGAAAAACTGTATGCGAGTACCCGCATGAACTACTATTCCGCCTAGATTCTGAAGTATGCATCGGACGGATGCTACGATATCCGATGCAACTGATGTGGGTAGGTCACGTGATGATGGCAATATGGAGGACGTAGTACATCCGAGTTCCATTCATCCTTGAGCGTACTTTTCTAACGCCCAAGTAGTGCGTTAGAATTCAAATCCATCACCTACTGAGTAGTAGGCGATTTCGGACGCAGCCAGACATTCTAACAAAGGTCACACATTTTTAAACAAAAATAACTGACTTTAGCATTGTTTTTTCAGACAAACAGATAAACATCATAAACAAAACGAATATTAAACAAATCACATAAATGATTCTTAAATAACTGCAAACATATTATGGTATTTTTACACTTTGGAAGATTAAAAATCACACAGCACCTTTAACATAACATAAAACAATATATTATTTAACTTTAGAATGAATATAAATATTTCTAATATGCTCAATAGAACAGTGTTTTGTATTTTAGTATTTTGGCCAACAAAATGCAGCCTGTATGAGCAGACAAAACTTTTCCAAAGCCATTGACAGTTTTGTGATCTAATAACGAATATGTTCGATTCACCTCTCAAGTCCGTGTATTTCGCAATAAAGGAAAGATGTTGTTTTTAATTCTCGATGAAAAAAATCAACGACATGCCGAAAGAAGACTAAAGAGGATCGACTTTGGCAAGACCAGCTTAGTGTGCTGCTTTCATTCACGCTGTTAATTGGGGTGCAAAAGCTAAATTTTCTTCACACACTCCAAAATAGGTTATCAGAATAAGCGTTTGTCTTTTTTTTTCTTTTTTTTTTTTCAAGAGGGACCTTTCTGTAACATGCATCTTAATACATGACACAATAAATAAATCAATCCATAATGTTCCTTCCCCCTTACTCGCTATTAATAGTAAAGAGGACAGCTATGAATCCAGACAGGATTAAAATCTCTTTTGATGTGGTTCCACTTTTTTTTTTTTTACAGAATGTAATTTTTATTTATTTATTTCATATATTTATTTTCTCCAATGTTTATTGCACAGAAACTTCAGAACGGAGGCTGATGATTTGGATGAGTGTGAAAACAATACAAGCCTACGAGAGAAATGTGTGTGTGTGTGAGTGAGTGGAAAAAAAGGCCTGTGGAGGATCAGAGGAAGAATTTAGCAGATTCGAGTGGATTGAATGATCAGAGGAATAAACGGCGCTCAAGATGGAGAGGAGAATCATTCGGCTGGTACAGCATTATATGCGAGAGATATGATGGGAAAAAAGCACGCGTCAGATATCAAAAGAGCATCCGTCAATGCTTTATTCAGACGGAGCACAAATGTTGATCTGCCAAACGATTCTGTTTGTTTGAGCGTCTTTTGATTCCCTTAAAAAAAGATTCGTTTCTTTGAGATGGCTCTTTTTTTTTAATGAATCGCAAGCTGTTCGTAAATCACTGTTGTTTGTTTGCGAGTTAAATGATTAAGTGAGGATGTTAAAGTCATTATTAACTCAAATAGACGCTAGATTACATCTGGAAAAATAGATACAAGTGTTTCATGTAGGCTGACAGAAGAAACTGGTAAGCGTATTTACATTAAAGGAACGTGTTTTACCGAATGTACCTTTTAGAATTAATTATCAATAAAAATGTGAGTAAAATACTTGAGGTTGATTAACACTTTTTAACCAAGACAATTGAATTTCATCAATCAACAAGTTGTTCAGTCAATACTCCATGTACATACTGATAAATATTGTGGAACACATTACATTTTAGCATATTGCTTGGTGGATTGATTGATTCAGACATGTCAGGACTTAAGTCATTATTAGCTTAGACTTAAACATTTATTTATTTATTTATTTTATTTTGTATTTATTTATTTATTTATTTATTTATTTATTTATTTTGTATTTATTTATTTTATTTATTTATTTATTTATTTTATATTTTATTTATTTATTTATAATTTAATTAAATTTTGTATTTATTTATGCATCTATTTATTTAGTTTAATTTATTTATCTGTTTATGTATGTATTTTATTTTTTAATTTATATATCTATTTATTTATTTTATTTTTATGTATTTATTTATTTATTATTATTTTATTTATGTATGTATTTATTTATTTTATTTTTTATTTATTTATTTTATTTTATTTTCATATATTTATCTATTTATTTATTTATTTAGGCACATAAAACAGTAAAGTAAGTCGAAGTCCTTAACTTCCTTCTAGAAAAAACAGATTCACATGGCTGACAAATATACTACAAGATGTATTTGTTACATTTAAATGTAGTAAAAAAAACTGGATGCCTTAAAGCCTTTAATTGCCTAAAATTTAACCAAACTTTACTTGAACTGTACGTTAAACAGTTTTGAGTTCTTAAGCAAATCCATACATATTTCCTAACACAATTTTCCAATTATTCAATTAAATTCAATTCATCTTTATTTCTATAGCGCTTTTATAATGTAGATTGTGTCAAAGCAGCTTAACATAGAACTTTTAGCAAATTGAAACTGTGTCAGTCCAGTTTTCAGAGTTGAAGTTGAACAATAATCACAATCTAAAAGCCTCTTTTTCATCCGTTTTACACACAAATTTGTCAAAATCCAAACAACTTCAGTAGTTTCCCCCCATGTAGCTTCTCTCCATTGAATTTTTAAGACTGGAAGTCCAGACGGGACACACGCGACGGAGTTTCGCAGTCAAAGTCTGTGAGATTAGCTCCTTTTACAAGCTGTAAGACTCTGCCTGTAGGACTCAGACAGAGAGAAGGGTTCGCCACAAAAGGATAATAGCCAAACATTGAGCTGTGACTGAAAGAGCCAACCTGCCCCTCGCTCACCAGGGGTGGAGGGGGGGGGGGGGGGTGTCTGGGTTGCTCCAGTGTCGCGCTGGGAGGATTTCGGGGAGCCGCTTGACCCCCTTAAAGGGCCTCTCGTCCCTCCTTGTCTCCAGACTTCTTGGCCCTTTTGGCACATTTATCGATGGCGCGGTCAAAAGTGGCTGCGTACGGTTCACAGTGGTGCTCTAATTATCGGCGGCGTGTGGAAGCGCAGGCCACAGGAACCGGAGGAAATTTCCCAAGGCTCATCAGCATAAAAATAGGAGGCTTTCAGGGGGAGCACAATTCCACCATCAGTGCTAAAACCAGATAATGATTCGGTAATGATGGCATATTGTACATACCTTAGACACACAGGGGCTGCAGGAGGGTGAAGGGTGGACTACTCTGTCAAAGGTTTTTCTTTTGTCGTTGTTGTTTGGACAAGATTCAACATCTATATGATTGGATCTGAAAAACTTTTAAACCTCTGGAGAACTTTTTAATAAGATTTGTCATCAAATTGATTATTAACATTGAGAAATGTATTAAAATAGAGAACCGTTCCTTTGAATTGTCAAAGTATTTTGTAAACGTACAGTAAATTGATCACATGAATCCAACTTTGGTCTTTTAACATTAAAAAATGCTTCAGAATTCCAAACTTTTGACCAAGTTCAGAGTGCAATTGTTTTTTTTAACAGGAAAGTCAAGAACATTGGAAATTAATCAACATTATACCTGAGTTTACTTTCTACTGATCCAAATACAAATAAGCCTTTAGATGCCCGAAGAGCGTTTAGATGCAATTTTAGGCGTTTATTCATTGTTATCGGACATATTCTCTAAAATAAAAGTGATCGATTGATTAGATTCAAACGTTCATTCTAACTATTCACAATGTACAGTGGTGAATTGTTGTAATACAAGCACTGTTGAAGAACATTGTGAGCATTTTCAAATATAATTTGTTTCTGTCATCGTGTTGCTAAGTACTATCTTACCCATTTTGATGATTTTTGCTGCCATTTTATACATGTATGTTTATTTCTGGAGGTCTTTGGTGTGTGTGTGCGCGTGTACATCAATGGAGCAAAGAGGGAGGGTTCGTCTTCGCTGGGTGCAGACAGCTGTGAAGCGGGGCTTGGCGAATCCTCCTCCATATGTTCTGGGAGCGTTTCACACAAGCACAGAACCTGATTTCGGGCCCCCATAAACCTGGAACACAACAGCAGGGGATTTCATGTTTTTCCTCCTCTTTTTTTTTTTTTTAAAGATCGTTTTCAAGGCGTACGACTCAAAGTTCTTCTCGTAAGCATTTGCAATCGATATTATCCACATCCGAGCGAGCTTATGGAATGGAACAGAGGGTCCGCTTGGGACTTTCGGATGCCATGGTGATGGTGTCCCAGCATGGCGGCACGGGCACAGCTGGCATTTTGCTTTTTTTTTTTGGTGTCTTTTTTTTTTTTTAAAGGTCCGAATTGTTAATTCGAAAACAACCAGCGTTTCTTTTGCTTTTTCACATGCGTCCTTCGAACCTTGAGGGAGGGCATATGTCGGACTTTTGCGTATTAGCAGAAAGAAAGGGAGACGGAGAGAGAGATCGGCACCTAAAAAGGCGGCGACGGGAGCCATCTGCATAGGGCGGTGTGCCAGTGTCTTGCCAATGTGCCCAGACCACCTGGCCACGTCGCTAGCCAAGTATGCCAGCCTGGGCCCTGTAGCCTCCAGACTGCTGCCCTCTTTCACTTCTTTGAAACTCCAGTGGCCCTGGAAACAGGGGCTGCTGCCGCTCCCTTGCCAGTAGCTTTGTTTGAAGTGAGACAGGCTGCGCGGTGCTGGGGGAGACCAGACAGTAAACAGTGCCCCCTTTCAGTACCCTCAACACCCCCACCAAATGCACACATACCCTCGCCTTTGTGTGACTTGGTGCTGTTTTGGTGCATGTTTTTGGGGGATGGGGGTGGATCACTCTTGGTATTTTCTCAACATCACTTCACTCGATAGACTGAGGGTCAAAAGTTTGGGAAAATGAAGGCTCGCCGAGTGTTTGAGGAGAAATACAGTCAAATATCTGGTGTATTAAGTTATAATGTGACTATTGCTTAACATTTTTGTGTGAAGCAATGCATTTTTAAGGATTAAACTGTAGAGACACAACATTTGCAGCATTAAAAATGTGTTTATTGGCATTTTTAAGTGATGTAATAGATAATCCACCTAAAAATAATTGTCAGTTTATTATTCTAACATAAAATAAGAAATTCTGAAGAATCAGAAATCGGTAGTCATTGACTTTTATAGGTATCTTCCATTTACAACTATGCAGTGGCTACTGGTTTCCAACATTTTCTGCTCTTCGTTTTGCAGAAATAAAGAAATTCATAAAGGATTGTAACAACTTGAGCGTGAATAAATAGTAAGTAAATTTTTAGACGACATAAATAATAATAATAATTGCATATTAGAATGATTTCTGAAACAGCATGTGACTGCAAGAAGCTGAATTTTCAGAGGGCTTCACTCCAGTCAATGAAATAAATTACATTTGGAGATATATCAAATGAAAACTTTTGTTTGATCAAATAAATGCAGCCTTGGTAGCCTTACAATTTTCTTTCATTAACATAAATATATAATCATTTCAAACATTTGACCAGCAGTGTATGCTTTTATTTTGTTATTTTTTTGTTGCTGTGCCTCCTGCATGCTCCCCTCCTCCCCTCGTGCCCGCAGCCTTGGCATGGGCTCCCTGACAACCCTGGGAACCAGTGATTCCGAGTGGCACTCGAGGGCCGCAAACACTGGCTCGGCTGCCCGCTTCTGCCTTTGTTCTGTTTGTCTGTGCTTGAATATCAATGAGTGCACACTTGTGTCGTTTATTCACCAAACATTTAGTCAGCGCCGACAGATTTATGTAAATGCTCGTTTGCAATTACCGAAGCGCACTTTGAAATTATGTACGCGCCCAATCGATACCGAGAGGAAATGGGATTAGGAGGTATTTTAGTTTAGGTTGGTAAATCCAAAATGAAAACCTGTTTTGTTTCAGACTCGATTATACACGTGCATGTGTGAGAAGGGTCACAAACGGTGATTGTACAGAAAAATCTCTTAAATTAAGAAAAAATGTGTGTGGTGGTTTGTTTTGAATGAATGTATTTAATTATATGATGCTTTTATATTAAGTTTTTCAATTTTTTTATTTGCTTTATTCAATTTATTTATATTTTTCTTTGATTTTAGTATTTAATTGTTCATATTTTATATAGATTATATTAATATTGGTTTTCTCTTTTATTTGTTGTTTTCTATTTTGTTTATCATTATTATTATTAGTAGTAGTATTTTATAAATATTTTTTTATTTTTTTATTGTTGATTTTGTAGTAGTTCTAGTCCTTCCTTGTTTTCTAAGTCTAAAAAGTTTAGTTTTTTTGTCCATTTTATCACCCACAATCCCCTAAAACTCAAGAAATGCTGTATCTGTCCACAGCAAACTATTTGATTTGCGCTATCACTCATGTATAGCTGCGTTGATCCTTTACTGACCCTTCCATCTGCTGATAACAGACCCGTTTTACCCCGAGCAGTGGCTCAGTTTGCTGGCCGAGACAAAAGGAGGGAGAAAGAGAAACCAGAGAGAAGTTCAGGTCTTGCGATTCCAGGAAGGCAGGCTTGTAACAGGTAGTGCCAGGCCGGAGGGGCCAAGTACGCCCACTGAAAGACTAATTGATTACTGCGGGTACTGCTGGGTGATAAATAGCCTGATGCATTGCCTCCCTCCAGAGACACTGTCCAAAGGCCAACTGAGGATATTCTGGTTAAAGCCAGCGAGAGAAAAAGGGAGCAAAGAATCTAAAGAAACAAGTCTGACATTGAGATGTTGCCTCTGCTGTGTAGCAAGATGGTCAGCCGAGTTTGATCCATATGGAAGTCCATGAACTCAGGTGAGGGGGGGTTCGACAGCTCTGAAAGTGGGTGAATGTGCGGTTTAGGGTGTCACGAGATGTGCAACAAAACAAAAAAACAATGTTGTCAATATTTAGTCACCTTAAAGTTATATAAAGTGAGCTATAAGAATTAAAGATGTTTATAAAAGTGCCTTGAACCACTTATTCATGTTCCATGACAGTCGTTTATGTAAACGCAGCTCAAACAAATAATCATTTTTTTGAAATCAAATAAAGAACGAAAAGAATACAAATTTGAAACTATTTAAAAGAGATTACGTTTTTGGCTCAATAGCTGTCAGTAATCTACATTACAACGTTTTTTTCTTGCAAAGCTAGATTTCTGTATTAATTCTAACCACAACGTTATCATCACAACTATAATAATAACAGCAATGAAAATGGCTAAAAAAACTTTTGCAGCCAATCAGAATACTGCTTTGAGGAGCAGAGTAGCAGAGAAAATTTGAAGCCAATTTGAACTTAAAGCCAATTAGATTTTGAAGCCAATCAGAATTTGAATATGAAGCCAATTAGAATTTGAAGCCAATCAGAATTTGAATATGAAGCCAATCAGAATTTGAAGCCAATCAGAATTTGAAGCAAATAAGAATTTGAATTTGAAGCCAATCAGAATTTAAATATGAAGTCAATCAGAATTTGAAGCCAATCATAATTTAAATATGATGCCAATCAGAATTTGAAGCCAATCAGAATTTGAAGCAAATAAGAATTTGAATTTGAAGCCAATCGGAATTTAAATATGAAGTCAATCAAAATTTGAAGCCAATCAGAATTTGAAGCCAATCAGAATTTGAATATGAAGCCAATCGGAATTTCAAGCCAATCAGAATTTGAAGCAAATTAGAATTTGAATTTGAAGCCAATTGGAATTTAAATATGAAGTCAATCAGAATTTGAAGCCAATCAGAATTCTGCCTGGATTTGGATTCATTTAGAGGAGTAGACATCAAAACTGACTCATGCTTAAAAGAAACAACTTTATCATATGCTAGTCTGGCTAATACAGTTATCATTATGGTTAAGGTTTTCTAACAAGAGCATTCTCTTAACTACTAGCTACTATTAGTGTATTACTAGCTTTCTATTAGCTACTACATAACTATTAGCAATAATGTTATCATTTGCTGTTCTGGATGCTAATTCTTTGATTTGATGTTGACTATAACGTCTAGTTAATAATATAAAAGCAATAATTGTAATAATGAAAACGTATCAGAAAAAAAATTGCTTGCTAATAATAAGTGTGCGAATGCTAATGTAGTTTTCATTCTTGGTGTACATTGACCTTAAAAGCCATGTTCTTTTTTTTGGTGAAATTACGACCGTAATACAGCCGAATCCTCCACTGAATCTTAAAGGCCCTCCAAGCTAATGTCAAAAACAGATTTTTGGGCAAATTAAAAAAAAAAAAAAAGAGAGGGAGTCCCAGAAAACAGGGAGGGATGGAGAAAGAGCGAGCGGTTGCCCAGAAATCCAAGCTGCAGTACTGCAAATTTGGTCTCAATTTCCCCCAGCAGAGATCGATGCTCTGGTCGATGGGCTGAGCTGACATTGTCCACAGCTCAACAAGCAGAGCAGCCGATACACACACCACTGTGAATCTGCAGGTTCATTCAGTCACGCTGACATTTACAATCCAATTACTGATGCTACTGTAATGCTACCAGATGATTGTGGAGTTTTGTGGAAGTTTGGTATATTAGCGGTAATGGGTAATGTTTGGACAAATGAGAGATGTTTAAGGCATTTACTTGTGGTAAACATTGGATTTTATTATTATTACTACTACGTCTAATATTAAATATGTTGATGTTTTATTTAAATAATGATAATGACGACATTGTTGTTGTTGTTGTTATTATTATTATCATTATTATTATTATTACTACAACTTCTACTATTATTATATAATGTGTTGCTGTTTTATTTAAATGATGATGACGGTTAGTATTATTGTTGTTGTTATTATATGTTGTTTTATAATTTGAATTATTATTATTATAATTATTATTATTATTATAGTTTACACTGTTTCCACTGTATCAGTAATGATTGGATAGACTACAGATCAAGCAAACTACTTCTAGGTCTAGGTCTATACACAAATCGAGAAAGTTAATGTAACAAATTTAAGTGTATTTAACATAAAACAATAAACTGTTCCCCAAAAAAACAGGAATTGTGTTGTTTCAGCTCATTTTATATAAGTAGTTATAGAACAAGCAGCAAAAATATTTTCATTATGTAAACATTTTAATATTGTATAATGATTACATAACAATAATAAAAGTAATAATGACTAAATTTATTACATTTTTATAACAATAGTCATAATAATAGTTTCTTTGTGATAACATTATTATTATTATTATTATTATTATTATTATTATTATTATTATTATTATTATTATTATTATTATTATTATTATTATATTCCACCAATAACTTTTTCTCCTGTAATATTATTAGTTTTTTCTCTTAATTTATTAATTTAACAATTTATTGTCAATTGAAAAAGTATGAATAAACTCTGGATTTTTAAGTATATGAAATTTATTTTATTGAAAAACAATATTATTATATATAAGAAAAATTTAGAGAGATATACAAACATCTGTAACATATTCAATTATTATATATTTATAAATTTTTCTTATATGTTGTTTTTTTATTTAATTCTGGCATACAAAATCAGTGAAATGCACTACAGTTTTACCAGTTGTGAGTGTCCATAGTAAGACATGAGCTTTTGTGAAGGGTGTGTGGTCAGGCTGAGCTCCAGACGGCCTCGTGGGCGACACACACACACACACACACACACACACACACACACACAGAAACCTGAGAGACGATGCTCCTCGCGGCCTCATCCATCTCTCCACACCGGCCTCTTGCCAGAGGCCCCTGAATTCTTAGATACCTGAAGAAGTCTTTTATTACAATTTTTTTTTTAATGTAACTAAATTATGAAAAAGTTATTGCAAACATTTTTAGTCTTTTAATTAGATTATATTATTAATAACTCAATAAAAGACCCTCTCGCTTCTACCATACCTTCAGTGATTTCTGAACTCTTTGCTTTTTATCTAGAGCATTTCTTTATTTGACATTAACTGAGACTTCTATTGGCATTTCCATCTAGCACCAATAATATTGTTATGCATATTAGGTGCATTTTCACTTTCCGAGGTGTTTTATTACTTCATAAACTTTTCGCTTTTCATAATGCATGAAAACAAGACTGTCAAAGGTGCTGCTTTATGCTGATGGTTTCTGCTGTAGCTATTATTAAAATACTTTTACTAATTAAGTTTAAGCTGTTAATAGAAACTTTACTGCTAATTGGAAAAGTTCGAATGGACTACAGATATTTGTAATAATTTTATTTAATTAATTTTATTAAATGAAATGTATATTTTAAATACAATTTATTCTATGGTATAATAATAGTTATTATAATTTGTAAAAAATCATTTTAATAATAATAATAATAATAATTAATAATAATTATTATTATTGTTATTATTAATATTATTCGTAAAAATATTTTTAATAATACAAATAATAATAATAAATAAATAAATAATAACAATAAATATAATAATAAATATTAATAATAATAATAAATAATAATAATAATAATAGTTATTATTATTATTATTATTATTTGTAAAAATTATTTGAATAATAATAATAATAATAATAATAATAATTATTATTATTATTATTATTATTATTATTATTATTAATATTATTTGTATAAATATTTATAATAATAGAAATTATTATTATTATTTGTAAAAATGTAATAAATAATAATAATAATTATTATTATTGTTATTATTATTATCAGTTGTAAATTATGATATTAATAATAATAGTTGTTGTTGTTGTTGTTGTTGTTGTTGTTGTTGTTGTTATTACTATTATTATTATTATCATTTTTATCATTGTGATAAGTAATAAAAAGCTGTCATACTAAATAGAAATGATTAAATGTACCACAGATGTTTGTAAATAACATTTTACATTTTTATTTTTTATTTAATTGTATAACAACCACAGCAACAACAATAAATAAGAATAATAATTCATTTTAAAAAGCATCAACATATATTAAAGTTCTGCTACCTGTAGCATTTCTTTATTCGAAAATAACCGAGTCGTATTATGTGCGTTTAACTTCACCAACAACGTTTTTGATGCACGTTTCTCCTCTTGTTCTACTTCATAAAGCATGAAGCAGACTTGTCAGACGCGTCTCTATAGGCTGCTGCATGTTTCAGTGTAAAGTCTCTGTGCTGGACTCCGGGGAGGGGGCTCAACAATACAAGAAGCCCATTGTGAAGGCTCATAGTAACCTTTCTCTGGTAACATTTTCTGGTTCTCAATGACTCAGGCGAGGAGAGAGCAGGAGGAGGAGGATGAGGAGAAGCGTCTCTTCTCTCCTGCTATGAGTCGGCACTTTGTGTCTCTGTGGGCCTGACATGAGCAGATCACAGCGAGACGCAAAGGGGCTCCATACTGATGGAATGTAGGAGGGATTGGCCAAGACCCTTTATTTCTTGTGGTATCAATGAAAACGTGGTCACACTACATTTTAAGGTGCAGTTCATGCTGTAACAAACCATTAACTGAGAATTTAAGCTCAATCAACTCTTAATTAGCTGATTATTAATTGTTAGTATAGGTAGTAGTTGGGTATAAGTATTGTGATTAGTGATGAAATAAGATCATACATTAAGCCAAAGTAATATTAAACTAGATAGATAGATAGATAGATAGATAGATAGATAGATAGATAGATAGATAGATAGATAGATAGATAGATAGATAGATAGATAGATAGATAGATAGATAGATAGATAGATAGATAAAAATATTTAAAGTTATTTACATTTACATCAGTTGTATTATATACAGTTGATGTCAGAATTATTAGCCCCCTAAACTATTAGCCCCCCTGTTTATTTTTTTCCTCAATTTCTGTTTAACAGTGAGAATATTTTCTTAACACATTTCTAAACATAATAGTTTTGATAACTCATCTCTAATAACTGATTTATTTTATCTTTGCCATGATGACAGTAAATAATATTTGACTAGATATTAAAGGCTTAAATAGGTTAATTAGATTAACTAGGCAGATTTGGGTAATTAGGCAAGTTATTGTATAGCAGTGGTTTGTTCTGTAGACTATCAAAAAAAATATATAGCTTAAAGGGGCTAATAATTTTGACCTTAAAAACTGCTTTTACTCTAGCCTAAAACAAATAAGACTTTCTCCAGAAGACAAAATACTATCAGACATAATTTCTTTGAAAATGTCTTTGCTCTGTTAAACATCATTTGGGAAATATTTTAAAATGAAAAAAGTTCAAAGGGGGGCTAATAATTCTGACTTCAACTGTACATGTGTTTTATATCTAAATATAAATGTTTTCTGAAATATATGCATTCATGTTTGTATGTATATATACATAGACTGTAAACAATATCCATAATTGTGAGTTATTTTGTGATATAATGATTCTTTTACATTTATTTATGCATTTGAATTGCTTTACGGGACCATATTTTTCAACTTTTCATCTTTCGATGCTAAGAAGTTTGTGAAAAGTGACTTTTATTGACATTTTAATAGTTTGAAGTGACCTAATGTTTGAGTTGGTGTTGTAAATTACCTTGTATTAAAAAAAAGATGATTTTCTGTTATTTTATACACTTAATTATACACTATATATTATATATTATACAATAAATAGTTTAAAAATGCTTGAATGTTAGTAAAAGTC
Source organism: Danio aesculapii (assembly GCF_903798145.1). Lineage (NCBI taxonomy): Eukaryota > Metazoa > Chordata > Actinopteri > Cypriniformes > Danionidae > Danio > Danio aesculapii. The sequence goes on along the minus strand of NC_079456.1, from coordinate 17,438,716 downwards.
GCTTTTGTTAAATTATAGAATTGAATATTTAACATCAAAATTCTACAGAGTAGAGATCAAGGTCTTATAATGCAATTTATAACTGTAAATAAATGGGGAAAAACCCCACAAAATATAGAAACCTGTTAAGACATTTTTTACAGTATAATAAATAAACACAGTACACACACACACACACACACACACACTGCATCAATTGTTGTCATTTCTAATCATGTTTGTAACATGAATTCAAGCTTTAAAAAAAACAGCTTAAATCCCACATAATTTTCCCTGTCGTTACAGTCGAGCAAGTTTTAAGTAAGTCATCTCTAAGAAACTTGCCGTCAAGTTCATATAAAACCCGAAATCATCATAATCATGCAGTCCTTCCAGTTGCAACACGATTTTGGCAAGCTCGGGTCTTCTTGTCATTCACATCTCTGCTCCTTTTCTATCATAGCTCGTATGCACGTTCACATTTGTACAGTTTTTCCAACGAATTGGTAAGTGGAGAGTTGATGAAAAAGGGGGAAAAGAAAGGCTAAAAAAAAAAAAAAAAAAGCAGCAGCGGTAATGCTATCCATTACAGCGCTATAATTATGGTAAGTGAGGCAGAACTGAATCAATATGGCAATTCATCAATTGCATTCCCAAACTATTTGGGTCTGGCTTATGTCATGCGTCCTTCACTCCGGCAATATCTCGAACGCACGTCAAGGTTCCTCTCGTCCTAATCCACTTTCCTGAGACGTCCATTATTCCTGTAATGTTAATCATGCTTTGGTTAATTGATCCGCCGTCGCTGCAGGAATTGCCGTGGGTGAGTGATTCCTTGAGCATTTAAACAAAACAACAGACATTATGAATGAGACTACACACACATACACACTCTTCCCGCTGCTGTACATCAGCTGGTAATATGAAACGCTGTATAGTGAATTCTGTGTTACGGCAGTCAAGCAAATGTTTACTGTCCAGCGGATCCATGTAATGTGAACTGGGGAAAAATTCCTGACTTCTAGTATACGTGGATGCTCTTAAGCCTGCTGAGTGCACACAGACTCACAAGACGCTATTTGGGGAGGTTTACATGTTGTTAGGTTTCATTTTTGGAGTTAACTTCAAATCGAATTAAGATTTAATATGTGTGTGATTTTTAAAGTGTTTCAAAACAAGCTCAGGTGTACGTTTTTGTCCAATACTGTGTTTATTATCCAGAAATATATTAAATAAAAAATGTAATTTTATAAAATCGTTATTGTTATTACAAGCTATTTAACTAATTATTTAAGAAATTTTATTATTATTATTATTATTTCATATATATATATATATATATATATATATATATATAACATAAGTTTTTCGGGGGCTATTACAGAATTTAAATGTAATTTTTACTGTACTATTATTATTATTATTATTATTATTATATTTCCTGACATAATTTGAAAACATACTCTGCCTACATGGGCAAAAATGATTTTTCACATCCATTTTGGTTTTGTATTGACGTTTTTATTAATATTAATATTATTTTTTGTTGTAGAAATTATATAATATAAATATTTTTCCCAAACAAACTTCAAATTTAACACATTTCTTGAATTTTTAGTACATATTATGATTCTGTGTGTAAAATTTCCTATTTCTTAATTCATAATAATGTTTTATTTTTATTTTAAAGGTCATAAAATACATTTTTCTTACAAGAACTAAACTGCAAATTTTTTGTAATTTTTTATTCTGTGACATAATTTTCAAAAGGTTCCATCTTCAATATATATTTATATATATATATATATATATATATATATATATATATATATATATTTTTTTTTTTTTTTAAATGAATAAAATTGAAGAATTTTTTTGTCAGTTCAAAAAAATTGCAAATTGTTAGTAAAGTCTGACAATCTTTAGACTGATATAATCATATTATAATCATATTTTCTGACATAATCTTTATACTGCTAATTGTGTGCGCAAATGATCTATTTTACCAAAAAAATCCTTAGCTTGTTGATTATATTGCTTATTATTGATTGTTTTACTTGTATTCAGTCGATTGTACTCTGCGTGACAAAAAAATACCATATTATTATGTTTGCATAGTCTCGAACTGTTTCTTTTCATTTTTATCTTTTATTTATTATTTTAAATGAATAAAATAAAAATTTGTCAGTTAAAAAAAGCAAATTGTTAGTATAGTCTACATTTTCTGACAATCATTAAACTAATTGTATGCAAAATATCCTATTTCACAAAAGAATTCCTTAGCTTGTTGATTATAATGCTCAGAATTCACTCAGCGTAACAGAAAAATGCAATATCATTACATTTCCATAGTCTGGAACTGTCTTTCTTTTATTTTTATCTCAATGCTTTTCCCATGTCATGTTTAGCATCCACCATGAAAATGCCAAAAGTGTAGATTTGGCTGTCGTGGTTGGTAAACCCTGAGTAGTCTATTGTTCGGCAAAGGGTGGCATGGGGGAGATGGCAGGCGCTCAAATAAAGAGAGAGGGCACTTTTAAAATGGTTGCCAGAGCTTTTAAGATGGCTGCCAGGGTGTAAAGTATTAAGAGGAGTGAGGGAGTTTTACAGATAAATGGTAACATCTGCATCTTCGTTATTAATGAATCTCCCAAAAGTAATGGCTATACACGCCTGCGTGTGTGGGATCGGACTTTTGTCTTTTTTTTTCCCTCCATTTTTTTTAAAACCAGGATGTTGTTGAACTTGGCAGTAAACTTCTTGGCAACGGCGTTTTCTGTGTCATCCAACAATAGGAGCAGCTAACGTGATTCTGTCAGTATGGCTGTGCCTGGCAGGACGATTTAGCAGCTATGGTTGGGATAAGCTTGTGTGGCAGAGGGAGAGAAAAAAAAGGACGATGAAGAGCGCCAACGAGTTGCTTTTTAAATGGGGATTTTGGCACGATTTCCCCTGCCTTTTGTTTACGTATGCCATTGCGTTTTTTTATTATTAGAAGTATTGTGTTTGAATAGTCTCAAGTTCAATTACCACACACAGGCAATGAGAGTCTCACCTGACAGGGCCGATTGTTTCGTTTTTTTGTGTCCCCGTCGAGATGCAAGCGCCTCAAAATGGTGGCACAAAATGCGATCGGCACAAAATGGAGGCGTAGGGGAGGAGCAACAGTGTTGGAGCAGAGCGTGATAGTATTATATTTCCACATGTGGGGTGAAAATGCAATTTAACATCCTACTTGAAATTGTCAGCTTTCATTCGCCCATCTATTTTGACATGAGTTGGACGCTGGAATGGTTTCTTGTCCTTCAGCCATGATTGAAACAGCACACGATCGTTGTATCTGTTTTTCACGCCCTCCCTTGTTTTTTTCTTCTCTCTATTAGTTTAAGGGCCTGGAAGGGTTGAAATGACAAGCTAGACTTTTGGCTGGCATCTCCATGAATGCTCCGGGTGTACGCCAGGGACTTGGACCCAGTCGCCGTTCACAACTGAGCATTAGTCCAAAGACTTTTTACTTCCCTTGAAACGATCGCTACTGAATTCTAATTCACGGCACAATTGCGCGGCATAAATAAAAACGACTCTGCCATCTAGACAATATAGAGCTTGTGTCAAGGCTTTGAACGTAGTGCCTTGTTTTGTGGGCTGTGGGGAGATTGTTTATGCAACACTTACTGTACGTGAGTTATGGACACGGGCTGATTTATGGGAAATTTAGAAAGTGCACAAGAGCATTGTAGCAACCCAAAGTATTGAGCCCTGCTACATTTTGAAATGAGTTTTTATCATTTCCATTCATCGGGTGAATTAAATCAATCAATATAAAATGAAAAATCAATAAGGAGCGCGTTTCTTGGCGAATTGCATAATTTGTCCTTTTTTTATTGTTGGTTAGTTGCTTAGGCCTGAATCCTCACTGTAGACCAACAGGAAATATTAGGATAGCGTTAAGTTATGCAAGTATTATCATATGGAATACGCTGTACAATAGTATCATTTTTATTTTTACTACTACATGACTCTACCTTTCTTTATTGGCTTTTTTCCCAGCATGATGTGCCTTTTTTGTTGCTGTTGTTGTTGCTGTTTTGATATGCAGAGTTGTGGGTGGCCGCTCTTTCTAGTGGCCAGGCTTCCGGGGGGGTTTCCTCAGTCGGAAGCGGCTGGAGAGAAGTGCATTGCAGGGGAAGTTGCGGGCTGGGTAGTGCATCCCTGGCGGTGTACGCTTCAGCCTTGGCAAGTGTCTTCAAGTCTGTTCCAAACACGGGCTACAGCCAGCCACTCTCCAAGGAAGAGAGCGAGCAAATAGAGGGAGAGAGAGGAAGACAACGAAAGAGGGAGTGAAAAAGTTGGCTGCCAAATTGAATCACCCCATCTTTTTTTTTTTTTTTTTTTTCTCTCCAAGCGTCCTACTGCCAAGATCATGGAGACTTTCTATTTTCACTCATTCTGAAACGGGGGTTTGAGACTAGGCTTCTCGCTGGCTAGCCAAGCACATCCTACTGTGCCATGAACAGTGCGCATGTCGCCCAGCATTTATTGACGTGTACAGCCATGTTTATGGGTTAAACTGGCCCTGTATAAACAACAACAAAAAATTATTGAACATTTTTAGGGAAAGTGGACCAGAGTATTGATGACGCATCTTGTATTATTCAAATTTCGGCCAATCAAGTTATCTAAAATGAGAGCATTCCTTGACCCCATTTTAAATTCAGAGTACAACCTGCCATGAATGAGCAATAGCAAGTACCAATGCATTGCTTTACTTATTGGGATCTTTGCTATAGCTAGGAGTTCTAGGCACTTTAGTGCAATGTAAAATAAGTTATGATATGATATGGTTATAATAACCTTATGATATGAACCTTCGCAACTTACTATTTCAGTTTGAATGTATGAAAAAATCCCCCAAACTATTTATTGGTAATATGGTTTCTTTCTATAGTTAGGACGTTCGTGTGTGTAACTCCTTTGTATCTCTTGTTTGGTCTTCGGGAGCTTGTGTAAAAAAGGGTCTCCAAACATCTTTCACTTCACTGTCAGCATGATGACTGTGGCAAGCATTGACACCTCCATGTCAGTTGGAGATGGACTACCTGGCTACAGGCGGTAGTTGTTGTGGAGACAGGTGTGTCCATGATCCTGACAGCAATGAACACCCTCTATGTATGTCGCACGTCTCCTTGCCGTCTGCAGCTGGAGGCTGTCAGCTGGCCTCTTGGAGAGCGATGAATTACAGTACACACGTACATACACAGACTCCTGTGCCACAAAAGGAGGGTCTCACGGTACTCACTGAGATTAGATCTCTGGCAAATGACAATCAAACTGACAACACTTTTTTTTCAGTTTCTGTACCGTGTCCTTAGACACAACTCTGCTTGGGCAGGAAATCAGGCCTGACAGAGGTCAAACACAGGCATTCTTCTCTCCCTGCAGTGCACACAGGCTCAGAATCAGGGATAACATTTCCTGTACTACCTATTGTGTTGTACTCCTGGACCCCAGGGGCCACATGGAGAGCCCGGTTCCTTTTTTCAGACTGTATTTGTTGAAAGATCACTGCTGTCAGAACAAGGACAAACTCCTCTACCTGTGCCACCATGTGTGTTCCACTAGAGCAAGCAAGAGACGCTCTGAAGACAAAGACAGGATGTGTCTGCAGCTTGCGGAAGAAAGCATCCCAACAATGTGGCTTTTTGTTTGGAATAGCGCATGCTACTTTTGGCCTGGATGTTTCCAGAGGTCTCATTTTTGCCTAATCACTTCATTTTGCTATTTTAAATTCAATCTTACTGTTGAAGACTAATGTATTTTTGTTTTTTTGTTCGTCTCTGGTTTGGTGTTGCGGATGTTCCCCTCTCCTCATACTCCCTTTGAGGAATCCATGCTCACACAGACACTTGACCCACTCGCGATCTTTCTATTTCTCCACATCAGGGCTACAGGAGGTCGCGGTACACATTAGATCCCTGACAGCTTCGTCTTCTCTCTCACAGCCCGGCTATTTAGAGAGGGAGAGAGTGAAAGAGAACTGCAGAGAGTAAATTGAAAGTGGCCCCAGGGCTGTATATTTCACCATATCCCAGGGGAATTCTGGGATTCTGATTCTCTCTCTCTCCCTTCCTGGGAAAAGGCCAAGAACTTTTTCTCCTCCTCCTCCTCCTCCTCCTCTGCTTGCCTTTCCTGCCTTTTCCTAGAAACTAGTTCATATCAGGGGAGTCAAGAAGCACAGCGCTTAGTAAGAAATAAAGGGTTTGCCTACAGGCCAGGGGAATACATCTTTTCCCATAGAGGGGCTTCTAGCATTGAGGATGGTCCACTTTTCCTTCTCTCTCTCTGGAATGTTTCGATCAGCTAGAGAGAGCAGGATAGAGAGACTAAGGTTATGTTCTGGTGCACCGCGTAGAGTTGGATCTGTGTATGTTTGGGCCGAAGGGCACTACAGACTGCATAGAGAACAGGTGTACATTGTTATATCACATGAAGTGAAAATGTTACCCACTGGGTTTTGCACAACTTGATACTGGATAATGTTTGGCTAAAATAACTGCCGACAAATTAGTTCTAGTAACTTATGTCAAGTTTGGTTTCTACATAGTTATTCACAAGTAAAAGTTTGTTACTTTTGTTAGGTTGCTTTTTGTTGATGTTTATTCTTGTAAGAAAACAACATTGTTAGCTGAGCAACATCCTAACAGCCCACTAGCCAGTTACAGTGTTACGTTTCAGATACAGATGGTACCAGGGTAGAAAGCAGGACAGCTAGCTAGGTTTTAAAACCAGCCTATTGACTTTTCTATGCTAGCTTTTCATTACACACCCTTCGTATCCTGCATTAGGTAATAATGATATCTTGTTCCCAAATGCCCCCACCAGTCCAAGGGGAACGAGGACTCAAATAATTCAGGAATGTCCCGCTTTTGTGTCTTGGTAACGGTAGCTTGGCAATCCAGACAGCTTGTCTTACACTGCTAGCACAAGAGCTGATTTACAAGTTCAAGTAAGGCAACATGGCATTCCTTTACCCCACTAACACTTATTGATAGCTTTTTGTTATAGTCTGGTGTAGCTTTATATTTGCAGGGGGGAATAGCTCAAGTCACACTGACAAAAGAATAATTGAGACTTGGCTAGTTTTATTGCTTTTTCCGGGGTTGCAATAGATGGTTTACTGTACCACAATGATCCCATAATGTCATCACTGGGCGACCGCAGAGTGGATTCTGCTCCCTTTTTTTTTAAACACACCAGCTTTGGTGAATGAGCTTGACTGAAGCACATCAAAGCTCCTAGGACTCCCTACCTTGGTCCCTGTCCTTAAAAGTGCATTCTGCATTTCTCAATAGATACAAAAGAAGGAAAGAAAACATACACCAGTATTACTATTCAAAATCCAGACAGGATCTGTAAACACGGCCTGTAACACTATCCTCTCCCGTCTCGCTTCCCGGTCCTCCGAAAACAGCAGTGTAAACAAGCAACGCTCCACGAGAGAAGAAAAACAGCACAGGCCTCGGCAACGGGCTGATCTATAGAGGAGAAGCAGAAGGGTCCTGTCTAAACACTGCCTCTTATTAAATACGGTGTGACGTAAAAGCGCAGGGGGAGAGGTCAGGGTTACTCAAACACTGCACACGGGCAGCGGCCTGACGGAAACAAACGGCTATCTCCACTTCCTTGCACAGAAAAATGACAACCAGTCTTGTTTTGAAATGATGATGAAGTGCCTCAACTTGCTTTCAATACTGTTGGGGTCAGTAGGAATTTTTAAGAAGAAGTCTTTTCATTGAAGACTTCTACAAATAGGCCTCTTATTTAAAGGTTCTGCCAAAAATACGAAGCAGTAATTAATAATTTCTTAAAGCGCTTTACACATTGGGGGGAATCTCCTCATCCACCACCAGTGTGCAGCATCCATCTGGATGACACAATGGCAGCCATATTGTGCCAAACCGCACACCACACACCAGCTGATTGGCAGAGAGGAAACGAGTGAGGAGTGATGAAGCCAATTATGATCTGGGGTTGTTTAGGAGGCCATGACGGACTGAAGCCAATGGGCAAATTTTGGCCAGGGTTAAACCCCTACTGTTTTCAAAGGACGTCTTGGAATTTTTAACAACTACAAAGAGTTAAGACCTCAGTTTAATGTCTCATCTGAAATATGGAACAACGGTTAGCATATTGCACTTTATACTTTTAGATAAATACGTTTAGTTGTCGCTCACTTGAATGACTTTCTTACCTTTCCTCCCTTACTGCTCACAACTTCAGGTTTCATCAACATGTTCCCCATCTGTGAGTCATTGCAGTTCCCAGAAATTATTACATATTACACCCCCCCCCCCCCAAGATATTTTTTATATAACATGCATCATAGCTCAAATATGTGACTCTCCAGTAATACAGTGTTGTAACGATCACACTCAAACCGAGCCCTTCAGAGTTTCGTGTATAGTCCGGACAGTCTTGAGTGTAACTATGCAGGAATTCGGCACCCACCATCTCATAATGTCTGTGGCAGCCTGAAAGAAAAAAAAAAGAAAAATCTGGGGGATGATACTTGTGGAAACAATGCTCCAATCCCTGGAGCTTCACCTTCCATTGATACTCCAGAAAGGCCCGTTTGTATTTCTAAATTAAGTTTCTGCCTCCTTTTATGGGCCTTCGTGTTCCTGAGCCCACTGTGTAAAGGGCCTTTTGAAAGCGGGGTTTTAACACACAATTGGATTACAGCAAAGCACTTGGTGAGAAAGCGGCGGGTTGGGACAAGCGGACCTGCGAGAAGTACAGATGGTTTAGTGCATGCATAATGAAACAGACCAGGCGGTGTGTGTGTTTGTGTGTGTGAGTGCATGTGTGCTCCCCCCTGAAGCCCTCGGCCTGGCCTGGGAGAGGAAGAGTCGGAGGCAGGCCAGGGGGTATAACACTCCTACCCAACCTGCCTGCCGCCGCGAGCCAGTCCTAATGATCTAATTAGGGAATCACCTCGCTGACTAATTCAGCCACGTTCCTATCGGTTCCACAAACGAAGCAACATGAGTCTCTCAATTAGCCCGAGCTTGTTATCAGATGCTAAACAACGTCTTTTTACCTCAATGTTTCTTTTCAAGTATTCAATACTGAATTCTGCTGTTAAATTGAGCCGGAATAGCATGTTAACTAACAATTATTCACTACAGGTTGCTTTTACTATCAGTTCAACAGAATGAAGTGATCTTGGCTTATCTTAATTAGCCCAAGGTTGTTAGCGAATGCTAAATGCTAATAATTTTACTTAATTTTCCTTTTTTTAATGGTTTGATGAAAAATTTCATGGTCAAATTGAGGCTAAAGAAAACTTTGAATCACTCTTGGTTGCTTTGCCACTAAGTTACACCATGTTAAACAACCTAAGTCTGCTTACATTAAACTTTGTTTGATATCATATGCTAACCGACAACTTCATTTACATCTACATATTTGTTTGGTCACTGCGGGTTACTTTTCTCATAGACTTTACTATGTGAAGCAACCTGAGCCTGTCTCAATTAAATTAAACTAGTTATCAGATGCTAAACAACGTCTTTTTACCTCAACGTTTCTTTTCAAATATTCAATAATGAATTCTGGTGTTAAATTGAGCCGGAATAGCATGTTAACTAACAGTTCACTACAGGTTGCTTTTAATATCAGTTCAACAGAATAAATTGATCTGAGCCTATCCCAATTAGTCCAAGGTGGTTAGTGAATGCTAAATGCTCATCTTTTTAATTAATTGTCCTTTTTTATTGTTCGGTAATTAATTTCATCGTCAAATTGAGGCTAAACAAAACTTTGACTCACTTTTGGTTGCTTTGCCACTAAGTTCCACCATGTTAAACAACCTAAGTTCACCTAAATTAAACTTTGCTTTATCATATACTTATATATCATATCAATTTGTTTGATTGTTTGATAGTCACTGCGGGTTACTTTTCTTATAGGCTTTACTATGTGAAGCAACCTGAGCCTGTCTCAATTAAATTAAACTAGTTATCAGATGCTAAACGGCATCCTTTTACCTCTATCTCTTTTTGATTGTTTGATAATGAATTCGGTTTTCGAAACGAGGCGGAATAACGCGTTGACTGAGTCACTCCAGGTTGCTTTTCTTCTCTCACACCCGAGCGCCGTTCCCATCTTTTTGATGGTGTGAGAACAAAATTAGAGATAGGCAGGAACCATCCCTCCTCTGTCTTTCAGTCGGCGGCCCATAGAGTGGCTTGTTATGCTCTTGTATAGAGGATTTAGGCATGGTGAATGGGCCTGTTTGTGCACGGTATTTAGTTGTTTGTTGTTTAGTGTCTTTTTTTGTTGTTTATTTCTGAGGGGAGGGTTTTTTTGTGTCCCCCTCGCTCTCTGAGGGCCCTCGACAGGGGGTAAATGCAGATGTGACACACAGAGTCTGGGTCTCACGCCTCATTTGCATATTTAATTAGCAATGGGCGCTGTGTGAGAGAGCACTTGGTCCGCGGAGGGCAACTGGGAGAGTGTGTGAAAGTCCCCGCACACTCGCACCCACCCGGCACCCGGTGTCCCGGCCCCCTTCGTTGCTCTTTCACATATCTCTGGGCTGTTGCTGGGGCGGGGGGTGTTGCTGCGTGTGTTTTTTTTTTTTCAGTCCACTCTTCAGATTGCCTTTGTTTTAAACTGTTGATGCAGACGGCAATGCTGAGCTGAATGCAAACAAGGCCCTAAATTGTTTACTTTGTCTAGGAGCAGATGAAGGGGCTGGCCAAACCTTTTTTTGTAGTGGTGGTAGGGGTCTGGCTTTTGTTTTTTCTTCCTTTATCAAAAAGTTGCGCTTCCTTGATTTATTGCAAACTGACATTTGTGCAGCAATTTTTGTTCACTTTTTTTACCTTTCGTTATATATGAGTTTCTTAAGTTGGAAAAATTCCCTAAGCATTTTGTTTGCTGGCATGACATTGGGGATATTTCTAGTAGAATGACTATTTTATCTCCAGTGGGAAATCAATACTCAACCTAGCATCTAAATCATCTTAAAGGTTTTCTTTGCCATTTTTGGCTGTAGCAGAAGAGTTAAAGTGACTGGGGTGAATTTTTGCGAAAGTTCCCCTTAACGTCTCGGACCAAATCATTGCTATCTCGGCTAATGGCACCGTTAAAGAGCACTTCTTTGGAGAAATCGGAGCCCATCAAATTTATAGGGCCTTTTTTATGCAGTACACCCAGGTCTGAAGGCTTTCTCTCTCTAGACTTATTTCCATAAGTGCCTCGGCTGCAAATAGCACACTCAGTGTGAATTCACAGCCCAGGCCACACTGTCGGTCTGACCTGCCGAGCCGTGTGCCAAAAGGACATTGGCTAGAGTACAGTCAGACCTTCTTTTCCAATAACTTCCCTTTGGTCAGAGTGATAATAAATGTAAGCTGAGATTTACAATTATGTCTGACAATTGATTGATCGCAGGTAGGATCTTCAAATCATATTTTTAATCAGTATCCAGAAATATTTAACAGTTGCATAGCTTCTGTGATTTTGATGTCAAAATAAATTATCAACGTTGATGAAAGAGTATTTTTGCGTGATATGCATTTGTCTGTCGGCCTACCGTGGCAGGAGTCAGCTCTATTGAACCGCCAACACGGTGGCCTCCTGCGTACACACATCAGCATAGGGTTTCACCTGTATGACCAGTGCGCACTTGGCAGCCAGACTGCACGGTCAGCACGCTCGCCGGTGATTCCTTGGTGCTCTGGACTAGACGTTTGCTATCCGAGTATTCAGACTGTGGAAACACAGATTTCAAGAGGCTGTCAAGTGCATGATTTCAATGCGGTCGAGAAACAAAAGAGTCACTGTCTGTCTTTCTCTCTCTTTGTGGTTCTTTAACAGAAGCAGGGCAGTCTGACAGTCCGAACCAGCCCAGTGAAGGCGACATCAAGGACCAGCCAGAAAATGGTAATGTCTGCTTATATTTCCCAATATATACAGAAATGTATACAGTATGTACAAATGCAGAATGTTATTCAGTTTACGTTAAAGTTCTGGCTTTAACTCATGTACACAAGATAACTTCTTATAGGGGTTCTTTATCTAAAAGCTTTTAACATCCATTGTCCGTTCATAATCTCCCAAAATAACACACTTTAAAATAAAATGTCTATATTGGCCTTTAAAATCCAAACACTATACATTTCCACAGTTTCATTACCCTGAGAAAATAAGATAATATATATTATATTTAAATCATATAACTTGTAATATGTCTTGTGAAACGTTTACCTTTAACAGTATCCCCTTTCCCAAAAGGTTACATAAAACCACTGTATTCTATGAAGCTTTCTTTATAGTGGAAAACAGATTTTTTTTAATGTCCTTTACTCACACAAAAAATGGAGAAGATTATTTGGAGAACCATAAATGTTTCCATTATAAAGAACATTTTGTGGAACATAATGGTTCTATGGATGTTTTGTAGCACTCTTATTGTTTAAGAGCGTAAAAGAGCTCTGAAGACCCTTATAGAGCTGTGATTGATTAGGGTTGGAGCAATACTGTGCAGAGCTGCGGCCCTTCAGGGATCGAGTTTGCTTTAGAGAAAAGCAAGGTAAAAGTGTTTTTATGGATGTGACACCTCTCTATTTTGGATGTGACGTGAAATTGCCACTTGTGTGACTTTGGTAAATCAAATATAATACTTTGAAAACATTGACAGAGACATTTTTGAGTATTTCTAAAGTATTGTAAAATACTTGCTTACATAAAATACTTAGAAACAGTTTCCGTATTTTGGTGAAAACCTAATTTTTGGGTTTGTCAAGGTTGACATTTGCATGGAATTGCTCATATATCTTTTTTATATTCTTTTTTAACTGTTAGATTAGAGAAAAACAGATTAATTTACAAACGTCATACTCAATGTTGATTCAATAGCATCAATGTAAAAATATATATATAACAAAACTTTGTGGAAGCCTTATGTTCACAGGTACACTGAATCTGGTCTTCATCAGTGTTTCCTAAAATTGAACCCAAATGGGGCCAGGTGTTGAATCACACTAGTGTTTGTTAGCCAGGTCAGCAATATTGGGTCTAGTTTGCAAAGTTTTGATGTTGTTTGAAACTGTAGGATTTGCTAGGTCTCCTCTGTTTGTGTAAGTCTGAGGTGGGTGATTACTCTTAAGAGGATTGCGCTTTCGTAAACTTGCGCGAAAAGTGGCGTCTCTCCAGCGCAGACGGAGAATTGTTCTAAACGGCCTCTTGTAAAACAAACACAGGGCAGCGATTCCGCTGATTTTGTGTGTGTTTACAAATTATTAGCGGACAATGAAAAAGTCTGTGTCGACTGATTTACAGTTTATGAAAACATAAACACGATGATTGAATGGAAACAGTCGCCTGTTTGCTTGAGTTTAAACAGAGAACGATGTCGAAAAAAGTCCCTCTTTATCCTCCCCCGGAGCTCCGTTACTTGTGTGTCCCCCAACACCGGATTATAAGGCATATTTTCCTCCTAACTTCCAAGATTATCACAGATGTGCGCTCTGAAGCTGGAGCTATTATTTCCACGCCCTTGTGTGTGACACCAACATGGGCCTGTTTACTCAGATTAGAGGATACAGACAGATGAGCGTGTTCATCTCTCTCATCCTGCATGTAGCTGATATTATCTTTTCATCTCTCTCTCTCTCGTCGTTGAACTGAAGATCACCCCGTTGTGCCGATATAGGCTGCACATAATCACTCCGCTAATGTCTTTTTTTTCATATTTTTCTCTCCCGTACAAACTCGCTCCATCTGGTATCTGTATCTGTCGTCCATGATCGTCGGATTATTTGCAGTTTTGATCCGAGGCAGTACAGGCAGGCCAGTCCCAACACAGAAATGCTGTCACCCTGTGCAATCTGAGAGGCCTTGTTCTGTTTCATCCCTTTTAATGCACATACTGGGCTCGGATCAGCAGCCTATGACCTGCTGGATCTAAAAACAATATATGCAAACTGGAGATACACTTAACTTACTGTAAAGGGCCTAGTTTTATTCAAACTACCTTTTTTTCTTTTTTGAAACACACAAGTTCTGCTGTATATATTCAATTAAAGTCAGAATTATTAGCCCTCCTGTTAAATTTGAATTCTTTTATATTTTTTTTCACCAATTTCTGTAGATTTTTACAACCCATTTCTAAACATAATAGTTTTAATAACTCATTTCTAATAACAGACATTTATCTTTGTCATGATGACAGGACATAATATTTTACTGGATATTTTTCAAGACACTTGTACTCACTTTAAAGTGCAATTTAAAGGCTTAATTAGGTTTATTAGGCAAGTTAGGGTAATTAGGCAAGTCATTTTAAAACTATGACTTGTTAAGGCAATTGGGGAAAAAATAACTTAAGGGGGCTAATAATATTGATCTTAAAGTGATCTTAAAATTTAAAAAAGAAAACAGCTTTTATTCTAGCTGAAAAATAATAGAAAAAGAAATATTATAGGAAATACTGTGAAAAATTTCTTGCTTGCAGAAAAAAAATTCACAGGAGGGCTAGTAATTTTGTCTTTTGCATTTTTATTTTTATTATTATTATATTAATTATTTGCTTTGTCTTTACCTGTATATACATTTATTATTATTATTATTATTATTATTATTATTATTATTATTATTATTATTATTATTATTATTATTATTTGCTCTGTCTTTAACTGTATATATATAATTATTATTATTATTATTTCTATTATTATTATTATCATTTTTATTATTATCATTATTATTATTTGCTTGTCTTTAACTGTATTTATTATTATTATTAATATTATTATTATTATTTCCTTTATCTTTAACTGTATTTATTATTATTAATAATAATATTGTTATTGTTTCCTTTATATTTAACTCTAAATATATTTATTATTATTATTATTATTATTATTATTATTATTATTATTATTATTATTATTATTATTATTATTATTATTATTATTATATTATTATTTCCTTTGTCTTTAACTGAGTATATATATATATATATATATATATATATATATATATATATATATATATATATATATATATATGTATATGTATATATATATATATATGTATATGTATATATATATATATATGTATATGTATATATATATATATATATGTATATATATGTATATATATATATATATGTATATGTATATATATATATATATATGTATATATATATATATATATATATATATATATGTATATATATATATATATATATATATATATATATGTATATATATATATATATATATATATATATATATATATATATATATATATATATATATATATATGTATATATATATATATATATATATATATATATATATATATATATGTATATATATATATAATAATAATAATTATTATTATTATTATTATTTTACATGCTATTTTTGCTTTTCTATTTAGTGACCATGAAAGGATCGCAGGGGGGAAAAATGTATATTTAATCTATAATATAATTATGAGAGTCATATTGTGAAATGATAAAGGATGTTATATTAAATAGCTAATAATAACGATTAATAAAATGAATAAAATTCTATATTTTTGCATTATTCGTTTTTTTAACAACTATTATAGCATTTTTTTTAATTAATATTCGTATTAAATTATTTGCAATATATTGTACTTACACTACCAGTCAAAAGTTTGGGGTCAGTAGGATTTTAAAATGGTTTTAAAAAAGTTTATCCTGCTTACCAAGGCTGCATTTAATCAAAAATACAGTATAAATTGTAAAATTGTGAAACGTTCTTCCACTATAATATAACTGTTCAAAAGTAGTTTATAATTTAATTTATCATTTATTTTAGTGATTTTAATGATGAATATTCAGCTTCATTACTCCAGTCACATGATCCTTCAGAAATCACTCTATTATTATTATTATTATTATTATTATTATTATTATTATTATTTTATTATCATTTATTATTATTTTATTATTTTTTTTTTTATTGGCGACGCAGTGGGTAGTGCTGTCGCCTCACAGCAAGAAGGTCGCTAGGTCGAGCCTCTGCTGGGTCAGTTGGCATTTCTGTGTGAAGTTTGCATTTTCTCCCTGTGTTCGCGTGGGTTTCCTCCAGGTGCTCCGGTTTCCCCCACAAGTCCAAAAGACATGTGGTATAGGTGAATTGGGTATGCTAAAATAGTCCATAGTGTATGTGTTTGAATGAGTGTATATGGATGTTTCCTAGTGATGGGTTGCAGTTGGAAGAGCAGCTGCTGTGTAAAACATGTGCTGGATAAGTTGCCGGTTCATTCTGCTGTGGTGACCCCAGAATAATAAAGGGACTAAGCCGAAAAGAAAATAAATGAATGAATTATTGTTGTTGTTGTTGTCATTGTTATTATTATTATTATTATTATTATTATTAATGGTAATAGTAATAAAAGCAATAATGACTGGAGCAATAACTTCATTTAAAACAACATACAATAAAAAAGCAGTTATTTAAAATTAATAAATTTATCAATTTTTTACATTTCATAAATGCCCTCTTAATAAACAGAATAATTTACTGAAAAAAAAAACATTGGGAAAAAAAACTGACTCAAAACTTTTGTAGTGTACATTTTTAGTGTATGTTTGTAGTTCATTTGCAGTGCATAAATTCTAAGGTTGTGTATAGTGAAAATGAAATATGAGCACTACAGCAGAATGTAAAATCATATTTTGGGTTCTGTGGAAAAAAGAGAAGCAGTCATGCGGCTTTTGAATGCCATGAGGGTGGGTAATTGTTGACAGAACTTTTCTTTGTGAGTGAACTCTTCTTTTTAGGACCACTGACTCCTTATACTGACTTTTGAATATTTTCATAAGGCCGTCACACACTTCCACCTTTTCCTTGTCACCACCTCCATTTCTCCCTCATTTCTCGCTCCCTCTTGTCCCTGATGCAGAAAAACATGACCAGTTTTTTTTTTTTTTCCCATCGTTTGTTTTTGCTGGTAAACCTTGACCCTTGTGCTCCATGCTACGTGCACTTTCACAAAGTGGGCTGCTGTCTTTCTGGGACGGGGCAGCCGTTGCACAATCCACAGACTATTAGATAAGGCCAGAGGATATCCTCTCCTTTACAAGCGCCCGCTCTCTCTCTCAGAGAAAGAGAGATGGGAGGTGAGAAATCCATAACAAAGGACAGCACAAGAAAAGTTAAAGACAGTTGATAAGAAGCTATTAAAAGTGGTTAAACAATAGTTTACAGCCTCTAATGAGGCTTGTTTATGGAAAGTTGTTAAATGTCCGGCAGAGGATAGCAGAAGCTATTCATTTTTGTCGCATTATTGTCTGTTAAAAATGTAATTTTCATAAATTTTTGAGGAACCATATCTGTGTTTTAAAAAAGTGATGATCTAATTTGACTGTTCTTAATAAATGTAATTGAGAATTGAGAAAAGCTTAATTGTGTAACTTGTTCTGCCTCTAAAACAGCTTTGTATATCTGATGACATCACCAAGGCCATGCGATCTATTACAATTTAGCCATTGTTTTAATTAATTTACATTCTAGTCTGGCTGCACGCTGGATATATAATTATCAGTTTTTACACTCCAATTAGTTACAGATTTATAAAATCAAACTTTGCATTTATTGTTAAACTTTTTTTTTTACTCATTCCTTCTTTATAATTGTGTATAATGATAATTGTCAGTATACACAATTCTCATCCTGGTTATGCGGAGAAAAAATACTCTTTGTAATTCTTAATCAAAATTAAATAACTTGCTCCGCCTCGTAAATGACTTTAAATCTCTGATCAGTGCACTCGAAACAAATGTTTTTACTACTTATTTATCCCGTAAGACCCAAATATAGAAAAAAAAAATTTTTTTAAATTGATAAGATATTGTTTTAGGAGGCCTCTGATGTAGGAATTAAAGATTTATTTATTTATTTATTTTACATTTTGGTAAGTTTTTAGGGTAATATTGCAACGTTGGACCTAGTTGTGAGCAGAATTTCTGTATTTGTACTCACTTTGTCTGAATAGGTATACAGAGCATTTAAGCATTCATTTGAGGGCTTATTCACTTACTTAGCCCCATAGCAGTATGGGAAATAAGCATTTATTCATAAAAATATTTGGTCACATTCAGTTTGGTTTGAATGAAGTCTGTGTTTACTTGCAGTGACAGTCCCTTAAACAGTTCTTTTCATCTGATGTAATGTGTATATACTGTGTACAGTATATTACACTTTGATGCTTGTTCAAACGACTTATTTAAAATGAGCTGAAAATGCAATTCTTGACGTTTTTTTTGGGGGGGGGGGGACAACTTAAATGTTTTATGTTCAATCCACTTACATTTGTAAAAACTAATAAACTAACTTAATTTCTTCATGTTGTCCCAATTCAAATCAATTCCGTATAGCCCAGTGTAATACTATGCATTCTATTAGGATATTCAATCAATTTAGCCATTGTTTTTGTGAGTACTTTTCAATAACCAGTCAACTGCTGACTGAAAAATCAAGCAGTATCCATTTTTATAGTAACCTATCCTGTTTTATTGAATTTCGTCTTCTAAGTAACAGTCCATAAACAATGCCTTGCATATGCTATTTTGTTAAATAATAATACATATAATTAGATTAGATTAGATTCAACTTTTTTGTCATTACACACGTACAAGTACAAGGCAACGAAATGCAGTTTAGGTCTAACCAGGAGTGCAATAGCAGCAAGTGCAGGATACAGGTATAAGTTATAATAGTAGATATTATAGAAAAACATTAGGTGATATTTACAGATGGATGTACTATGAACACTATATACAGGTTGCATTAACTATGAACAGAGATTTACAGTAGATGCATATATGTACAGGTTGCTATTAATAATCAGAGGAATGCAGATAGATGAACCTAATTGCAAATGTACAGTGGGTAGGTAAAATTCAAGATGAATTATAATAATAATCATCATAAAACGCTTATTCAAAACAAAGCAATTAATCAACCAATTTAACCAAATCACTTACTCAATTAAATATCATCTATCAGGCCACCAAGACCAGGCATTCTATTGGGTAGATTAAACTAACATCAATTTGGCCATTGGTTTTTACGCACTTATATGCTAACTCCATTCTGGTACAGCCTACACATGTTTCGTTATCCCCGCCCCCTTTTGTTGTATCTTTTACACAACGTTGTTTCTTATTGCACGTAGCTGCAAGCAACTTTCCATATCTGATGACATCAGGGCTGTGCATTACATTCGATCATTTAAACAAACAGCAGCCATTGTTTTAGCTAGTTAGCGTTTGCGTCTGGTATGCAACAGATGCTATTCACATTTCAATCATTTCCTGGTGAAAAAAAATCAGGCCCTGCACCTTTTTCCTCTTTGAATATCCTGTTTCACAAAGGTAGAATTCCACTTTAAGTTAGCTACACAACACTAAGAAGCTAAAAGTTTACTTAATATTGTGGGACAGTTGCCAAAACATCTAATATAGTTAATAACTTTATGATGTTGAACAAAAAATGTTACAGATATGGATACAGTATATGTTTGCAACTCCTGAGGCCAAGTGTAGTTCCACACGGCGCTCTTGTTGCTGCACTGGAGGCTTGTTGAGGTCTCTGTGCTGCTGTGAAAGGCGAACCTTGGCTCCTCCCTGCATGTGTGTATGTGTGTGTGTGTGTGTGCGCAGCGCTACAGTGGACACAGCTGGGAGTGATTATCCGTGTTGAGATATAGAAGCCCTGCCCCTTCCCTCGCCCCTGCCTCCCTATATGAGGCACTCATGGAAATGCCCTCGCTGAACTCCTGGTGCATATGCTCCCTATACTGGAATTCAAGTGACGAAGGCTCCTTCCCTTCGCTTGCTTTCTCTCTCCCTTCTCAGCCCCATTGCGTCATCCCTCCATTTTCCAAGTAATGGTGCGCCTCACTTGCGCTCGCTTATTATTGTTGTTTCACAGTATGTACAGCTGTGTGGAAACTTTGGCTTTTTTTTTTGCCTTTTCTCACTCTCGACCCCATACGCCACTGTCCTTGTCGCTTTGTTGTTTGGTAATTTACCTTGACTTTCTGCCACATACTGTCTCCCCTTCTTCTGATACCTCCCCGGACAAACTCTATCTCACTCTTCTTCTCAATCTCAGGGGCATCTGCGCAGGAATGCTCTCCGGGTCTGCAGTCTTTTAGCTCATGTCAGCACTTTCTCTTGCAATGAGCCGTAGATATTACCCCTCCCTCTGTCTCTCTCCCTCTCTCTCATTTCTCTCCCTCTCTCTCTGTTTTTATTATTTATTATTCCGCCCGTCCACATGCTATACGTCTCCTCATCCAGCCAGTCAAGACTAAACTCATTTCTATTGTTGGTTTTATAGCTCACCAAAGCTGTGGAGGAAGTCGTTTTAATAGCTACATCACTTAACAATTTGTCTTGTCACCATATCTATCTATAAAAAACTTGGAGATGTCTCAGACATAAAGTCTCTTAGTTGTACATGTATTTACATAATGCAGAGTTATTGCAAAGTTTGTCCCTTTCCTTCAGTTCCTGCTAGCGATGTACGTTTATATCGCAATCTAGTTATTTCTCATCCAGTAAATATTACTGTATATACAGTCGAAGTCAAACTGATTAGCCCTCCTACAATATTTCCCAAAGAAAGATTTTTTTTTAGCTTTCAATTTTTAAACATATTAGTTTTAATAACAAATGTATTTAGTCTTTATCATGATGACAGTACATAATATTTTACTAGTTGTTTCAATGGTAGTATTCAGCTTAAAGGTTATTGGACACTGAATACGAAATTTTCGTCTATAATTTTCGCACGTTAAACCAAAATGTGACCTCATAGTGAGTCAATCATATTGACACACTGCCTCCGAAACTTTCGTCTGTCATTTATTTATTTTTTTTCATCAGAAAAAGCACTTTGAGAGGTGTTTTGGCAGTTTAGAGCCACCAAACAAGCGAAAAGCTAAATACAGAATGCCGTCATTTGAGCTACAGATAACGTTATGACAAACACAGTGCATAAAATAAAGACAGAATGTGGTGGACAGTGAACCACTGTACAGTATGCTGGATTCAGTGACTGACGCACCTCTGTCCTGCTACTGTTTGGTGTATGTGTTTCGATACATTTGACGTACTGCCCATAGACTAGAATTGAAAGCATAGTCCGCTTTCTGTCTGTTGCTTCAACACGTCAACACAGCTGCCATCTATTATTATAGGTCTATTGGTACTGCCAGTCTCTGTTCAGGATTTGTTTACGTATGTGAATTTGTGAAGTATCACAAGCAATGTATCGCAATTCCACTGATTTCCTAAAATAAACTTTCCATTTCAGGATAATCCAGTGCAGATCTTTGATTATGAGCTGAACTCTCCTTCATGCAGTATTGGATTAACACAATATCAGCCTATTCCTCCACAAAATATGAATTGACTCCGAAATGTTTTGCATTTCTTTGTAATGGATTAATTAATACGCATCGGACTCTGTGTGTAATGTTTGTTTACATAATGAAGTTTTCACATATGAATACAAAAAAACGCATACAAAAATTTCGGACTTCAGTGTGCAAAGACCTTAACCAAAGTCCCTTTAAGGCAAGTCATTTCACTCGGTGGCTGTCTTTGAAACGCCTCTCGGGCAGCATGCTTGGGCATTATCTCTGAATGGGGAAACATCAAATTCTCCAAAACTGCTTGCCAAACTAACGATTGAATTTCATATTAGGAATCACCAACACAATTAAATAACAACGGTCTCTTTAGTTTCATTTCTAAACATCCAAATCACACAAAATCTGCAGAAACTTATGTCTGGTCTGAACCCTTCCCCCGGAGTATCGTCAGTCTATAGTGATCGATGATTGGCTCCTGTACTAGAAGGCAGGATTTATTCGGCACATAGCGATTGATGATTGGCTCCTGTACTGGTAGATTGGCCTTTATTCACCATATTGACGTTACACTTTTCCCTATTCATAAAGATACCAGTGACACGTCTTGTGTATTCTCTAGTCTTTGCCTTAACCCTTCAATAGACACCGTAACCATCTGGTTGACCTTTTGTCCATAGGTTATTATTTAAAAAAACTAAAATAATAATTGTTTCAAGGCCTAACAATTTTATAGAGTCACTTTAAAGGGTTAAAGTGCAATTTAAAGGCTTAAGGAGACAAATAAGGAGAAAAGTGACAATTCTGTCATCATTTACACACTCTTTACTCTTTTTAAACCATTATAAGTTTCTTTCAGAAAAATGTTGGAAACCTGTTAGCATTGACTTTCATAGTATGTATTTTTCCTGCTATGGAAGTCAATGGTTTCACGTTTTCAGTTTCTTCATCTTTTGTGTTTAACAGAGAAAATAATCAAAAACAAAAATAAAAACTGCTTTTCTGCCAAGAAACAAGATTTTCTTGTGTTCAGATGTTTTTAAATTGACTTATAACTCAATAAAACAACAATTTTTAATAGCAAACAAGATTTTCTTATTGCAAAAGAATGCAAATTTCACAGGAGGGCTAATAATTTTGCCTTTGGCTGTATATTGTAAGGAGTCGTAACTTGTGTTGATCAGCCTTGCCATATCAGCAGTTTTTTAGAGCAGGTCATTTTGCGACATGAAAGCCACACTGACTGCATGTTTTGATTCTGTGGTGTTGAATGATATAGAGTTTAGGGTCGTCTGGTTGTCTGTGGTTGAATCTGAGGCTGATATGGGCCCCTCCAGCAGAATAAGAGGCCGCAGGATGTGTGGCAAGTCCTGGGTCAGCTGTAGTCAGCATTATGAACACAGTAATTGTGGTTTGTCTGCTGGAAAAGGCAACCGACTGCACACCGAACAAAGAATGCTTTTGACCGAGATTCCACCACGTATCATATGTAAACAGATAATAATTGTGAATTCTTGGGCTTCACATGCAGCTCCTTGGTGTGTGTGTGTGTGCTGCACTGCGCCTCTGCCCCACTGTACTTCAGACACTCATGGGACCGAATCCAGATGTGCTCTACCCTCTGTGTCACTCAAAACACTCCCTATTCTCTTTCCCACTGGGACTATGTGTGCGTGTGAGTGTGTTGTTGACATAGAGGCTGTCTTTGCTCTGTATTCTGTCATGTTCATTCAGATAACAGTCTTTCTCCTCTTTCATTTTTGTCTCCTAGGGCACCTTGGCTTCCAGGACAGTTTCGTCACATCAGGTGTCTTCACCGTCTCTGAGCTTGTGCGAGTCTCACAGAGTAAGATCTCCACATCTTATAATCGTTTTTATTTCTTTTGGGACTTTGAGCGTCTTTGACTCATCTGTTTATGAATGAATCAGTCTCCAAAAACAAGTCTTATTATCTTATGCAGTGTTACCTTTCAGAGTGTACCACCTTTTAAGTAAAAACTCCTTAGGTCAGTTATAATTTGACTTGAACCATTAAAATCAATTTATTGAGTTTTCATAATCAACCTAAAATCAAGTTAGTTGAATTCAATAAAGATGTCGTGGAAGGGTCACAACCTTCAGCTTTGCTTTATTTGTGGCAGTGAGGTTTCCTAAGACCAGTTTCGCCCTATTACATGAAGGCCGTTAGCAGATTAAAACCACAATGTCCAAATCATGTTAGTTCAAGCGTCTCAAATTCCGCCCAAAGGTAGGATGAGGCTAGTGATTAACCAGTGTGCAGGAGGAAAGCTTCTTTGGTTTCTCAGCTCGGTTTTTCAGAACAATGGGTTGAATCCACTATCCCTCCACTCATTAGAAATCGAAACACCGGCGAAATGCAGCAGTCAGCTGAAAGTGTTTCAGTGCAGTGCGGTTCAACAGCACTTGGACTTTCTAAAGTACAAACTAAGTTTCTTTGTACAGACTGTTTCTTTTATAACTCGTCATTTGTTGTGCTTGAAGACGCTATACATTGTGAGAATGCAGTTTTTCTGGGGGTTCATGTTTTGGTGTTTAAATTTAAAAGTAAATTGATGATGGCGAGTATTTTCACAACTTGAGGAAGCAATCGAGTCTTTCCCGGATTTATAAAGAGATTAAAACAGAATGCAGAAGGAGGAGAGCAGACTTTTCCTGAGGAGGTAGGGAGGATGGGAAGGGAGTAAAAAAACGTGACCTTTAAAAATTGCAGACGTCTACGGTGGAGAGTGACAGAGCGCAGCACGATCCATACGTGCATGTCGATACCCGCTAACAATAGCCGATCCAAAGCGCCTGTCAGCACTCGCTGGAGCCTTCTGATCAAAGGTGCATTGATCACACTCCTCCGTGACCTAATCCCGGGCGAAGGAGAGGAGAAGAGGGTGTCATGGGGCCCGGGCAAAGAGCCCACCGTGGTCTCACCTCGCAGTCTGCCTTCAAAAACCCTCACGGTGCCTGCCAACGCAAAGACAGCGTCTGGAGAGAACAAACATTTGGGTGCCACCACATTCTGGCGACGTGACAGCAGACGGGCAGAAGGAAATGCAGGGGTCAACATGAGTCCAGCATGCATGTGTGAGGTAGTGCAAAAGGATGCGATGAATGCGGGAAATGATGAAGGGTATCGAGAGAGAGAGGAAGACAGAGATATTAAAACTCAGCCAGTACTGTGCTGCATCAGAACTCTTGGCGTATGATGGTAACAAGATTAAGGAATATGCATAATTGATCCAGCTCTGCGGAGAGATCGGCTTTTATCCTAACATCTGTGACACACTGAGAAGAAAAGCAAATGCTGGGTGGCATATGCTGGATGTTCGATTCAAATCAAAGTGTTCTGCTCTCTTTTCCCATCACTCTCTTTATTCTCCTCTCCTCTCCACAGTCCAGTGGCTTTTAGTCAGCAGGGGGTTGCCAATGTTGGGCTAAAGAGCACATTACTCTTGAGCCCCACAGGAAGTTATACAGGAAAAGGAATTTAGTGAAGTGCCATTCAGAGTAATTCAACACAGGTAATGCGTTCTGGGAATTTAAGTGTTCTTCCGTCCTGGACCACAAAAGTTGTCAACACAAACTTGTTTGAAAATTAAAAGAAAATGTGTAAAAGCTTCCAGGGGAACATTCTTCTGTGCCATTCATGATTCTTTCAGTCACTCCTGTGAATGAAAAGGTTCAAGTCTTCAATTCTGAAATGTGCAGTGATAAACACAATAGTCCGCTGAATATCTTGAAAACTCATCATCTCCCATCCTCTAAAGAATGGCTGGAGAGTTGGCGGTGTCTCACACTCCTGTGTCAACCTCTTTCCTTCCTTAATGGGCAATACCATCTAAGAAGTTCAGCAGTCAGCAAAGCCCACAGTTAGCATAAGTCCTCTAACAGGATTGCTCCCTATGGAGTGACTGTGAATTAAAGTGCTGTATGCATGCACATTCATGACTTTGGTAGCTTCGTGTGGAAGGCACAGAGATGATGCTGTTGATTGAAGTGAAGAGAGGGGTAAGTGCACCAGATTGGAAGATGGGTAGAAGAGGGTAATCTGGTGTGCTGAAGTGGTGTATGAATTGCCCAGAGGAGTTCCTGTCGGGGCTTCTATGTGGGAGCGTCTGGCAGATTTATTTAAGCGAACAGGGAACGGGTTGAGTGCAGGCTCGTGCCCGTTCGGAAGATGAAAGGTCGTGATATTGAATGGACAACGGGCTGCCTTAGCTCTTCCCTGACTATACACTATGACCTTGGCTTTGTGCACCCATTACACAATTCAGTGGCAGCCCAATCGAATCTGCTTCTGTCGATCAATATCCTATTAAAGCACCACACAAAAAAGGAGAGGAAGGGAACGAGAGAGTGAGAAGGAGGGGCAGTCGGGAGTATAGGGGAGAGCGAAATGAAAGTCTCCATAAAGTTAGCCACTACAGCTACGTTTTTGTAAATGGAACTCCACATAATTGGCCAGTCGATACCAAGCTGGGGTAATTTCGGAGATTGGGTCCGCCTTTCCATATCCTCCCTCCTCCTTCATCAGTTGCTCCCTTCTACCTTCTTGAGTCTTGCAGTGTTTGTGTTCTTAAACGTTCCCAGTAAGAGCCACTATCACCTAGAGTTTGTTTTTTTCTCTACAGCTGGCCCCCGTATAAAGTCGGACACTGTCAAGCCACAGTTTGGCACACCGTCAAGCTCAGGTGAGCAAGAGGACTTGTACATGAGCCAGTTTTACTGTTGCTGCCGCCCTCTCAGAGCCTCTCCAGAGGAGATTGTGAGGGCTACAGAGAGAGACAGGAGAGGATACGGGATTAGGATGAGGTTATTGTTATTAGTGTGCCTGCAAGAGCCTTGCAGAAATGTTGGCAAGCAGAAAGGCAGTGTGGTCCAGGGGCAGGGACACCTGGAAATCCCTGGGCGAAGGCCGGGCGCTGGCACGCACCATTTAGCCATATGACCAAACAGGGGGAGCAGATGAATTATGGAGTAGGAGAGGGGCTGCCGTGGCTGAGACACTGCCGAGCAGCACCAGTGGGGATACGCCTACCAGTCTTGTCAGCACTGTGCCAACACTGGGCCGAAGCCTGCCAGTGGGCAGTGCCATCTGCAGTCAAATGCACGCATGGGGCTTGAATCTTATCAACGCTAACTTGCTGCGAGATGTCCTACATTTTTATCAATAATTAAGATAAATAAAGATAAATATGATTATTGATCCTGCCATAATGTACACACTTTTATGTTGTTCCAAAATTGTATAATTTAGTTTCTTCTGTAGAACAGCATAGCATTTTGAAATCCAGGTACAGGTTTGTAACAACTTAAGGGCGTTATTAGGAAGACACCTTTATCAAAAATGACATGTAGTGTACATTGCTGATAGCTCATAGCTCACTCTTTGCAGGTAGCAAACCAGTAACCTGCATATTATCAGCCATGTTGTTCAGAGTGTTTTCACCAGGAGTAGTAATATGCTGAGTCCAGGACTGCTTCTTGACCTCCCTCAACTGGACACTGACCTGCAAACTACACCACCAATGTTCCTGCTGTATTCTCTTCTCATTTGATTTGATGGGAATCTACATGGTGAAGGTGTAAGGTCCACCCCCATGTGAACCCTCTTCTCTAGACTGAGAACTCTGGACCTATGCTGTAGGTCTATATCCACACAGGAGCTGATCCAGCAAAAAAGGCTCACTGAAGACCTGTCAAAGCTCACCAACTTCAGACCAGCTCTAGATGAGATCCCATCACGCCATGGTCCTCTCGCTCAATAAAGCGATGAGGAGTAAGGCGGGGGGAAGACAGGGTGAACAGACGTCCAGGGTTTTGAAGTTGATTGCTGCTGCCTTTGTTGTCAAATGCTTCAATTTTAAAATCCGGCCTGAACAAAAGCCGATTTTTTTTTTCTCTCTCTCTCTTTCTCTTCCTCCTCCCCCTGCTCTTTTCAAATGAATAGCCTCCCCAGCTTTTGTAGATGCTTTAGCAGCCAGTGTTTGGGTGAAGGGGAGGTGTACGTCTGTGTGTATGTTAAGAGGGATTGTCAACCCCTGAGACAAGAGACTACACACACACACAAAAAAAACTCTGCCACATTCAGTAGGCTCGATCACTTTGCTGTCCTGACAACAAACTTCCTGTAACTTGCTGACCTTTCAGTCTGAAACCTGTTTGCCTGGTTCTTTTTATTACACTTGTACTCTGCATATGTGTGTGTGTGTGTGTATGTATATATATATATATATATATATATATATATATATATATATATATATATATATATATATATATATATATATATATATATATATATATATATATATAAAGTTGTTTGTGAACATTCCCCAAGGGAATTTTTGTCAAATTTAGCCATCTTGCGTGGCTAATTTTTGCATCGCCCCCATGCGCATATGTAAACTCACACTGCCATTCCTCTGCACTGAGTAAATAGAATAGATTGAAACATTTTGCTAATGTACTTTGCGCCCAGCAACTTGAAAGGTAAAGCAGTAAAGATCAGACAGAGAGAGAGAGAGCGAGAACAGAGGGGGAAGGAGAGAAGAGAGAGATCAATGCCGGCCTGATAGCCACAGGCTTCATTTGGAATCCTCCAAGCGAAAGCACTTGATAAAGCCTTTAAGAGGTAGAGACTGCGGATTACCTTTATGATTGATTTCCATTCCAGTCAGACAGACTGCAGTGTGGTCATTTTTCTACCCAAACTGCAGCAGCAGGGCCGGCCGCTTTCGGCACGAGGGCGCGCTTGAGTGTATGTGTGTGTGTATGCGCGTCAAGGGCCGGCTGAGTTACTGCAGCCCAGTGCCCAGGTTAGCTCTCACACAAATTACTTCACATCCTACTATTAGCCATGCAAATGCAGCCGGCTTTACTGCACGTCATAAATAATCCCCGCTGCCACTTCTATTAGAGTGAAGGACCGCCCACCCCCCACCCCCCTTCCAAAAAAAAGTTAACATAAAGAGATGACTCAGAAATTATAGCACTTCCTTTCTCGCTTCCTACGTGTCCAACTTTTAGCTTGTTGGCTAGTGCGCTGGCTCTCTCTCCCTCCTTTGGTCCAACTTGCCCCTTTAGCCGTGTCCTCTTCCAATGTTAATTAGGCAGCCCATTACCGTGTCTATCACAGTCTTCCACTCTGTCGTCCGTCCGACTCCCCCCAACATACATCTCTCTCTCTTTCGCTCTCTGCCTAGACCCAGCTTATTAGGTATGCAGGACCAGGACCGCTCTCTTACACATTCGTGCTGTCCTCATCAAAAAATAGTGGTCTCAGTCACCATGAATATAAAGAGGCATCACAGCTTTATGTACTGTATGACAAAGGCATTTGATAGAGCACTGCTCGCCGATGACCTACAGAAAGGGGCACGTGGGGATTTGCTCAGCTCTTTTTTTTTTTTTAAGTGCGTGTAACTTTTATTGAAAATCTTGTTTATCTGTATGTCTGTCTGTTGTTTTGTCTACGTCTGTCTTTGAGTTTGTTTGTTTGTTTTTGTTGCTTGAACAAAGTAAAAATTTGTTAATGACCTACAGTTTGATGTCATTCTTGTCAGATTTTGTATTTGAAGTGCATGTTGGTCGCAAAATGGACCAATTTGCTCCAAAAATGAGTTTAATTTGTGTTACTAACATGAAAATAAAGATTAAAGGCTTTGTACTTTAATCTTGATGTTTGTGTTTTTCTTTGTGTGTTTGTGTGTGACAGCGCCCATCGCGGCAGGGACGGGGCCCAACTTTTCGTTGGCAGACTTGGACAGCTCTTCCTACTACAGTATGAGCCCTGGGGCCATGAGGCGCCCCCTACCCAGCACTTCTTCTAGCAGGTACATGCGCACACACACACTCACGCACGCACACATACTCTTCTTCACTCTGAGTCTTAATTAATCAGCCGAGGCAGAGATTGATGTGTTGGCTGAGCATTCGAAGAGGCTGCAGGAGACTGAGCTACACAAGCTTCCAGCATATGTGTGTCCACCTGGATCCTTCTCTCTCCGCCACCCGCTCAGCCTACGGGCCGGTCACACACACACACGCACACACACAGCTCCCAAATGTAAAACCGCACAACGTGGCACCTCTTCGCATGAGGTGTGTGGACAGATGTGTATGTTTGGACACGTGCGTTTGTGTGTGTGTGTGTGTGTGTGTGTGCACAGCTGAAACGTTACATATAAACGGTCACTGTTATTGCACTGATTTTGCTGTCACTTTTAAATAACATAGCATACCTAAAGTCTGCACAAATGCAAATGTTTGCACCATTTGCGCAACAGTTTTTCTCAATTGCTTTGGCTCGTTTTGAGACTTATCAAAACACATTCAGGTCCCAGAACAAGTTTCTTTTTCACATGACTCACATGACATACTTACAGGTTTACAACATGTAACGTTGAAATATAAAATAAATAATGAACATTTTCAGTTTGTTTTACACTTCTATAAAATAAATACTGTATAAATATTTTTGTGTGTAATCTAAAGGCTGATTTATACTCCTGCGTCGAGTGATCGCCGTAACCCATGGAGCCTGCCTTACTTGTAGTCGTGCATTCATACTTCTGCGTGCTGTTTGTTTTGCTCTACAATAACACTTACGAAACGCTAGCTGGCAGTAGGTTTTATTTTCCTCTGTGTCAAGTTTCTTTGCAGAACGAAGCTTGTTTTTCTGAACGATACAAGTAGCTAAAACTCGCTCATTCTCAGGCGGGAACTGGCAGACGTGCAACAACTTTAATCAAGGTTCAATCACAAAACAAAGTTTCCATCCGGAGCTCCTTCACAGGACTCGACACTTGTAAACACTCGCTCCAACGGGTTCGCATGGCTCTTGTCCCTGCCCACACTGATCACTACCAAGCTTGTGCTATGCGTTGTTGAGACGTGCAGTTACATTTTTTGAGAGGTGCATGTCAACCTCGGCGAGGGCTATGCGACCACGCAAAGGCTGCACCGGAGCAAACACGTGCGCTCGACGGAGAAGTATAAATCAGCCTTAACTTTTTCCAGTTAATCTTCACCTACTTTGAATTAGGGCTGGGCGATTTGACCTAAAACCTTAATCTTGATTAATTGAACGTTTTAACTTGATTACGATTCATGAATGATTATTTTATTTATTACATTTTTGTGCCCTCATAGTTCACTGATAAGTTTTGTACAGTAAATATGCTCACATATTACAAGTGAGAGAGTTTTGAATGAAGGGTGCACTACTTGATTATAATCTACTATCTATGATTATGATAACGATCTATGATTATTTATTGAACATCAACGTTGAACAACTGAAATTAAAACACACATTGCCTGAAACAGTCACTTTTTTTTATAAAAAAAGTGAAAATAAATAAATCAGCTTCAACATAGCAGGGTCAGGTGACTCCACACGCGGGAGGGAAAGTAGTTGATAAAACTCACTTGAAAAAATTTGACCGATTATATGTTCTGAATGCCGATTTAGATTACTTTTCTAGTAATCATCCAGCCCTACTTTAAGCACATTTTTTGTGTTGTATAGTAAACAGTTATATCATCAGGATCATCAACATGAACTTTGTATTTAACAATAGTTTCTGTAGTTGATTATCATGTTGAGCAAACATCTAAACTTTTTGACTCGCATAAACAACACATTTTCAGTTTTGGGGACATCGGCCAATTTTCTGACACAATAACTAGCTTTTGTAACATAAATGAAATGTTGTGGATGAGTTACTACATTTTGCAGACATGAAATACAGTTCTGCTGCGTCTGCAAACAATTTTAGAGAATCTTAAGCCTGTTTTCAAAAAAATGTGCCAAACTAATTGAGCAAAAACTAATAGTATATAATGTGTACACTCGGTTTAATCATTTCCATGAAATGCATTTGTTGAATATATCAGAACACACTCGTCAAACTGTTTTCAGTCATCGTAAGTGCCTTTGATGCACAAAAATGCAGTTTAGCGCGCTAGCTTGCTAGTGTTTGAGCCCATGTGCGCTCATTCAAATACATCTGTGTGTGTATACATGTGTGCGTCTGCCCACATGCTCTAGTGGCCTCTTCAGCCAGGCCTGCCAAAGCAAACATCTGGAATAAGGACCTTGTGTGTGGCTGCATGCTAGAAACTAATTAAGCGATTATGAGTGAAAAACACCAGTAGGCCTTACATTAACAAATAAATGTCAGAGCTCAGCTTACAGCAGATAACTCACATACACACATGACCGCCAGCCTTCGATGATTCCTCACCTCTTGGATCTTTGTTAGATTGAATAGGCTCACGCTTTGCTGTCCTCCTCCTTGCCTTGAATGATGCTCCACATTTAGTCAACATGAAAACTTTACTTACTCCTTAGTTTCAGTCCTTTAACTGAAAATACATTTCAGCTTTGTAAACAAAAAAACAGATAAAGTTTTTGTTTATGGTTGTCTTTGACATTTTAAGCATTTATGTAGAATTAATTTGTATTTTAGGTTTGATATTAGTTTTAGTTATTTTAGTTTTAACCTAAAACGAGAAATACTTTGGCAACTATAGATGAAAAAT
The DNA here is from genome assembly GCF_903798145.1 of Danio aesculapii. NCBI lineage: Eukaryota > Metazoa > Chordata > Actinopteri > Cypriniformes > Danionidae > Danio > Danio aesculapii. The sequence goes on along the minus strand of NC_079456.1, from coordinate 17,406,745 downwards.
ACTTGTTTTTATATATTTATTTGTGTATACAGTATATATGTATTCTATGAAGGTAACATTTATTTTAGTTACATTTGTTTGTTTACTTATTAATTTGCTCGCTGGTTTATTTTCCTATTTGTCTATGTGTTTATTTGGCAAGTTTGACTTGGATTTATTTTGAGGGTAGTCTGCCAAATTAATAAATCTTAACTCTCAGTGAGTTAAAGCAATAATATATATGTCAACATACATTTCTTGAAATATTATATTGCATACAGGGTATCCGCGGAGTCTTAAAAAGTCTTAAATCTCAAAAGCTAAATTTTAGGCCTTAAAAAGTCTTAGGTCTACTGAAAGATTGTGTTATAGGTCTTAAATATTTTTTTTAACAGGTCTTAATTTTCCTTTGTTCATGCATAGCTGTCCAATCTGGCAATTAACACTCATACAATCACCAACAATCCGTCTCAATAAAACTTTTTATTGAGAAATAGCATAATTCACCATATTTATAATTAATAATGTTTTAATTACTTTTCTTACAGTAACATTTGTTTAAGTGTCCTCCTTTTATTTACTGCAGAGAATACTGACCTGACCTATATTTTTATTATAAAATTATTATTATTCTATTATTAAATTATAATAATTTTTGATAGGGCAAGTGAAAATCTTTTCCAACTGGGATATTGAAAGATATCCTTAACATTTAGCCCTGTATAAGTCTGATATTTCATTCATAATGGTCTTAAAAAGTCTTAAATTTTACTTGGTGAAAAAACGTCTTCGTGCTGTTTGAAGTTTTCCTCTAAATTTCATTTTTTCTTAGCCTCCTATATTTATGTTCAGTTATTTCACTTTAAAGGCAATAAAAGTAACCTATTCTTTGCCATAAGAGTAAAATGAACAAACTACACACAACGGCCTGGACAAAAGGCATTTGCATTTGAACATTTCATATACTGTAATAAAGTATGTCAATATAATAGTGAATGCAATTCCAATGCGGTTTTTCAATGCTTATGCAATTTTAGTACAGTTTTACAATTCTAATGCAATTCCAATGTGGTTTTGCAATTCTAATGCGGTTTTACAAACCATAAGGCAATTCTAATGCGGTTTTATGATTTAATGCAATTCCAATGCGGTTTTATAATTCTAATGCGGTTTTACAATTCTAATGCAATTTCAGTGTGGTTTTACAATTCTAATGCAATTCCAATGTGGTTTTACAATTCTAATGCAGTTTTACAAACCATAAGGCATTTCTAATGGGGTTTTACAAACCATAAGGCAATTCTAATGCGGTTTTATGATTCTAATGCAATTCCAATGAGGTTTTACAATTCCAATGCGGTTTTACAATTCTAATGCAATTTCAGTGTGGTTTTACAATTCTAATGCATTTCCAATTCGGTTTTGCAATTCTAATGCATTTCCAATTCGTTTTTACAATTCTAATGCAATTTCAGTGCGGTTTTACAATTCTAATGCAATTCCAATGCGGTTTTACAATTCTAATGCAATTCCAATGCGGTTTTTCAAATCTTTTGCAATTTCAGTGCGGTTTTACAATTCTAATTTTATTCCAATGCAGTCTTTCAATTCTAATGCAATTTCAGTGTGGTTTTACAATTCTAATGCAATTCTAATTCAGATTTACAATTCTAGTCAGTGTTTTTCAGTATTAATAATGTTATTTGTATTTCTGTGTATTTTAGTGTGTTCTGTTTCTTATTTATAGATTGTTGATTGGGTTTTATTGATCTATTAATTGATTGATTTGTTGATTGATTCATTGATTTACAATTTGTCTTATATTTTGAGGGCTATTAATAAATAGTTTGCTCAATTGATAAACCTTAATTTCAAAGCATTCATTTATCTAGTTATATTTACTGACATATTCATTTATTTTATCTGCAGAAATTACTGGTTTAATGTATTCACATACATCAATGTATGCATATATAGTTTTATATATAGTATATATTTAAAAATGGCACACTCACCCACTTTTTATTATTAAATCAAACTCAGAAATACACATTCTAAAACACAACACACTAGATGCCTATAGCGTTTCTGAAAGTCCAAGTCCTGCAGAAAGAAATACTTTTGGTTTTAATCGTCCTTTCATCATTCACTCTCGTCTTTGTCGCGCAGTTCTGCAAAGCGAATCAAATGCATGGAGGATGAGGTGGACAGCCCGGGAGAGGAGTCCTACTACCCAGGTCAGGGACGCTCGCCTGGAAGCGGCAGCCAAGCCAGCAGCTGGCATGAAGTGGAGCCAGGTAACCGTCCACCCTGAAAGCCAGCCTTAAACACACTCACACACACACACTCACTCACACACACACACACACAAACTTACACACTGTGGGGCTGCGGGTGTGTGTGTGTGTTTCCTGTGGTGTGCGCTGGTTGTGGGACAGCAACAGCTGTGTGGGGATTATTTCTGTTTCTTCTTGTTTCGGGGGGTTTCAGCATCTCTGATCCGTCTCTCCGGGTATGACATTTCGGAGATGGCACCCTCTTACTCAAATGGCACCTCATTTGGTTTCCTTTATTCTTTTGTTTTCCCCCTCCGTCAGTCCATCTCTGGAGTTAACCGTAGATGCAGACTCATGTAACTTCATATTCATGTGTCTACTAATGCCACTAGTAGTGGAGGAAAGGGTCTTGTGTGTGAGTGTGTGTGTATGAGTGAGTGTTGAGTGCTGATTCACGCCGTGTCCTGTGAACCGCCGCAGTGACACAGAGCACAGGACGGTAAATCTGTCCCGCTCCGGAGCGTCCTCAATCACGTCTCTGCGTATTAGAAACAGACAGGGGAGAGTGGACAGAGATAGAGCGCAAACATGCGGCGTGTGTTACGGACAGCTCAGGATAGAGGTGACAGAGGGCTGTAGAGGACGACTTGTTATTAGAAGAATCATTCGAGGAGCCCAGTGATTACAATTTATCAATGATTCTTTTAAAGGGTTTTGACCAGCAGGCAGTGCTCAAATGATTCACTTAGGCTGATTATAATCTGTCCAAATAAACACTCGCAAAGCACGCCCTGCATTTAATAATAATAGATCAATATGATATAAATTAGATGCTTTGGAATAATCAATACATATGATTATAGATTTTGGTGGTACGGTTATAGTCTGAGGAATAATCATGGTCATCATAATTATTATGTATTCATTAATTTCAAAACACTACTAGTTTAAAAAAATACCATGAAAGCTCCTTATATTTTAAAGTGTGCTTCATTGCTGCTCAGTAACCAATTAATACAGCACAAAATAATAATATTAAAAACAAACTCTTGTCCATTTCTCTTTGGACTTAAAAAATAAGTGGAAAAGGTTTTTGGCATTTAAAAATAAGTAATTTTACACTGAAAATAAATGACACAACAATGAATGAATGAATAAATAAATGAATGAATGAATGAATGAATGAATAAATGAATAAATAAATAAATAAATAAATAAATAAATAAATAAATAAATAAATAAATAAATAAATAAATAGTATTTGTCCAACAGAAATCTAAGCATCATATTATCGAAGTATTTCCCTTTTGAAGAGAACAAATGTAGTCAAGGGCTGCTGAACCTCTGTCTGAAAGGCACTTTTGATAATCTATAAAATACAAAATTGTTTGGTATTTCCCTTATTCTTATTAGTGTAGAAAGTATGATGCTGAACGGTCAGTTCTTTTCACGTGACTCGCGGTGCGCTCGTGGCATTCTTTCAACTAGGTGCACCTGGAAAGTGTTAGCGTGTCGCTCCCAATATGCACCTTCATTGAAAATAACAAACTTGCGCACACAAAAGACCAGCCGTAGTTAATGCAGTGTGTGTGCGTATTAGCCCTGGTGTACAAGTTCGAAACTTTAAACAGCACACAGTTGGCATAACTTTGTTTAGTTGCTGCAGTTTGATTTCCGTGCAGAAACGTGACGTTGAGAAGCCTTTACGATTAATTAATTGTGACGAATTAAAGCACTGTTAATGTTGAAATCGGTTAATCATTGCATCTGTTATAGTATTACTATATACAGTTGAAATCAGAGTTATTAGCTCTCCTGTATATTTTTTTGTTTCAGTTTAATGGAGAGAAGATTTCTACACATAGTTTTAATAACCCATTTCTTATAACTGATTTATTTTATCTTCGCCATGATGACAGTACATAATATTTTACTAGATGTTTTTTCAATAAACTGGTATTCAGCTTAAAGTGACATTTAAAGCCTTAACTAGGTTAATTAGGCAAGTTAGAGTAATTAGGGAAGTCATTGTATAAAAATGGTTTCTACTGTTGACAATTGGAAAAAAATGCTTAAGGGAGCTAATAATATTGACCTTTAAATGGTTTCAAAAACAATTAAAAACTGCTTTCATTCTAGCCGAAATAAAACAAATAAGACTTTCTCCAGAGGAAAAAACATTATCAGACATGCTGTGAAAATGTTCTTGCTTCGTTAAACAAAATTTGGGCAACATTTTCTATACTATATTGTTATTATATTTGTTATATTATAATAACTTACTAGATATTTATTAGATATTTTTAAAATAAAATTTAAATATTTGTTACTACCCTGGTCTAGGGTCAAGGGCGTAGCATAAAAGAACACTGGACAAAAAAAACACTTTTATGTACCCTTGGAGTCGGACCCGTTTATTTGTCTTTTTTTCCTTTTTTTTTTTTTGTTGTCTTTTTTTTTTTTTTTTTTTTTTTTAAACACCCAAAACGTGAAGCCAAATTCCTCGGAGAGGACCCACAGAAAAATAATAAACAAAACCCAACAGTCAACTTTATCAAATGAAATGAGAGCTCAAAATTTACTGAAAGTTAACTCTACTCATGTGAAAAGAGTTTTAAAGGTAATGAGATAATTAAATACCTCATCACTTTAACTTAAATGGAGTAAGTTTACAGTACTCATATAGATTAGTTTTTTTTAACTCAAATGGTTTGTAGCAATCGGGTTTCCTCAAACAGCTTAAGTTGCCTTAACTTATTGGGTTTTACAGTACTCAGTTGGCTTGAGTTCTCTTCATTTATCGGCTTTTACTGTGCTCAAATTGGTTCATTTACTCAAATGGATTAAGTTCACAGTACTTATTAAGATTAGTTTTTTGAACAAATGGTTTGTTGTAATCCGTTTCCTCAAATGGTTTGAGTTATCTTAAACACCCAAATAAAACTAAATACACCTAACAAAACAACAGAAATAAAACGCAAAAACTACTACTGTTACGTTTTTTTAAGTTGACAATTAATTTATGTGAGACATATCTATATGTATATAAATAACAAAAACGTGTATGACAAATGTCTTAAAACCAATTTGAGTTCCTCAGTTTGCCTTTTTCTATTGAAGTATTTCATACTTTAAGTCTTTTTTCCTTTCTGTCTCTGTTTCCTGTGCAGTTTAGTGGCGTTTTAACCCTCTGATTTGGCTTTCCTCTCTTTTCGCATTAACAAACACAAATCCAGCTCTCTGTATTCTGAGAAGTATTACCTAATATCATCCCACGTCCAGGAGGCCCGTCTGCTGTTTATCCGACACAAGTCATTTTCTAATTTGCGTTCACATCACTTATATGACAATTAAATGTATTATTTCATAGGTATTAAATATAAAATACACTAGTGTTTATTTACTCAATACAGTAGCTGATGATCCTTTAACTCCACCACCGTCTTGATATTACAGAGGGCCCATAAAACAAATGTGAATACAGTTTACAGTTAGATGCTAAGCGAGTATGTGTGTGCGTGAGTGTGTATGTATAACAGTATATATATATGTATGTGTGTGTGTGTGCGTCCGGCAGGTTCTGGACTCCTCATATAAACATGAACTGCTTGAGGTTGTTGCACATTTGCTTCTTACACCTCTTATTCACCCTGCCTTTTTTGTTCTTTTGTCCCTCCTTGTTTCTTTCTCCTCCTTCCTTGTCTTTCAAAGCTGGATATAAACTGCGTGGCTCGCTAGCTAGTTCGTTCATCTCAAGACAAGGTAAAGCTACATCAATGTTGTCATCCTTCCACATCCTCACCTTCCCTCCTCACCCAAAAACAGGAGCTCGTTCATTGTGCCGTCTAGTTGTGTTGTAGTAGTTGTTGGTGTTGTTGTTTAGTACTTTGTTTGTTTGTTTTTTTATTTTGGTTGGTGTTGGTCTGTTCAGATGATTTCTCTTCTCTCCCCCCACCTGTTCCCCCCCACAACCACCTTTACTGCAAAAAAGGAACGGATTTGATCTGGAGAATGTTTTTGTCCCCCTGAAACTGTCTCATGATGTCTTTCTGATTTGTATGTGTGCATGACTTCATCCACATCCATGAACAATGGTGCATCTGGAAATGTTTGCGTTGACCTGATATGTCTATGTGTATTTGAGGACGCAATGTCTGCTATTATGGTAATTATATTAGGGATGTGCAAAACAAGTATATAAAAAAAGTGTGTGTGTGATTTATTTTATCTTTGCCATGATGACAGCAAATGATATTTCACTAGATATTTTTCAAGACACTTCTATACAGCTTAAAGTGCCATTTAAAGGCTTATCTAGGTTAATTAGGTTAACTAGACAGGTTAGGGTAATTAGGCAATTTATTGTAAAACGATGTTTTGTTTTGTAGACAATCAACAAAAAATATATAGCTTAAATATTGACCTTAAAATGGATTTAAAAAATTTTTATAATTGCTTTTATTCTAGTCGAAATAAAACAAATAAGACTTTCTCTAAAAGAAAAAATATTATCTGACATACTGTAAAATGTCCTTGCTCTTTTAAACATCATTTAGGAAATATTTAAAAAAGAAAAAAAATCCAAAGGGGGGCTAATACTTACTTGCCTAATTACCCTGTATATGTGTGTGTGTGTATGTATATATATATATATATATATATATATATATATATATATATATATATATATATATATATATATATATATATATATATATATAAATTATTTTTTACTTTTATTTATTTATAAATTTTTGATCATTTTTAATTATTTTATAATAAGTTAATGTTCATAGTTCTTTGTATGTATATTAAAATGTTCATAACAATTATAGAAACAATATATATATTATTTAATATAATAAAATTTACCATAGAATGTAATTCTATTTGATATGCAGATTTTATTATTATTTTTATTATATGTTTGTTTTTAAGGGTTATTTATACATAAATATTTCATGCTATATTTGGTTCAAATTGTAAACATATCTTTAAATATAATAAAATGTTATTTAAATAGATTCAGAGTTTAGCATTTAAATTAATTATTAAATATGTATGTATTAAATATAAATACTGTCAAAATTAATGATTGATATATATCACAAAATTATTAATGTATATAATGTAACTGTTAGTGATTTGATAACTATTATTTAAAAAAAGTTATTAATACAACTATTAATGATAATATAGATATTTATTTTAAATATTTTTTTCATCTGAAATTATACATTTGCTGTTAATGCTATATATACAGTTGAAGTCAGAATGATTAGCCCCCCTTTGAATTTATTTTTCTTTTTAAAATATTTCCCAAATGATGTTTAACAGAGCAAAGACGTTTTCACAGTATGTCTGATAATAATTTTTAAAAGTCTTGTTTGTTTTATTTCGGCTAGAATAAAAGCAGTTTTAAATTTTTTTAAAAACATTTTAAGGTCAATATTATTAGCCCCTTTAAGCTATATATTTTTTAAAGATTTATTTTTTTGGCTATTTTGCCTTTATTAGATAGGACAGTATTTAGGACAGGAAGCGAAGTTGGAGAGAGAGAGGGGGGTAGGGTAGGGAAATGTCCTCGAGCCGGGATTCGAACTCGTGACGCCCTGACATGCTACTGCACCATATGTCGACGCGCTAACCACTAGGCTATTGCGCCGACGAGCTATATATTTTTGTTGATAGTCTACAGCAGTGTTTCCCAACCCTGTTCCTGGAGGCACACCAACAGTACATATTTTGGATGTCTCCCTTTACTGACCCATTAACTTCAGGTGTTGGAGTCTCTTCTGATGTTATGATAAGTTGATTCAGGTGTGTTTGATTAGGGAGAGGTTGAAAATGTGTACTGTCGGTGTGCCTTCAGAACCAGGGTTGGGAAACACTGGTCTACAGAACAAACCATTGTTATACAATAACTTGCCTAATTACCTTAACCTGCCTAGTTAACCTAATTAACCTAGTTAAGTCTTTAAATGTCACTTTAAGCTGTATTGAAGTGTCTTGAAAAATATAGTGAAATATTATTTACTGTCATCATGGCAAAGATAAAATAAATCAGTTGTTGGAAATGAGTTATTAAAACTATTATGTTTAGAAATGTGTTGAAAAAATCTTCAGAAATTTGGAAAAAAATAAACAGGGAACATAATTCAGGGGAGCTAATAATTCAGACTTCAACTGTATGTAATATATATGTTAAATATTATAATTTCATTTTTTACTGAATGGTATGCTGTAAATTTAATTAACAATTTACATTATTCTATACATTTTAAAACTATGATCCCTTATGCATTTTCTGTGCTTAGTATGATAAAAACCTTTGCAAATGTGTCTCTAAATCCATATAAAAAGCTCACTCAGGTCAAGATTATTGACCAATTAGTTGACTAATGTCTCCACATATCTGACACATCCCTGATATATTTACATGTGTGGAATAAGTCTATCGGAATGGGACATCCAGAATTGGGCTACTGTTGGTTTTAGAGCTCCGAAGTGTTTTTCACAGTTTCTCCAGCACCAGCAAGTGCGAGTCTGCTCGAGTGTGTGTGTGTGTACGTGTGTGTTTGTCCAATGTGAGAGGGAATGTGTGAGTAAACCAAGAACCCGAGACAGAAAGTGAGTGCGATCTGACCCCCGGATCACATTTCTCCATTTTTCAGCCACAGTGTTGAACGTCAAAACAACTGCGGCATCTCCAGCTCTTGTTATTCCTGCCATCTGTTTGAGTTGTGTCTCTTTCCATGAATTTTGTGTGTGTGTGTGTGTTTGTGTGTTTGTATGTGTGTGTTTGTGAGCCTCTCCTATCTTTATTTGATAGCTGGAAGTTATGTGTGTGTTTAAAATTAGCTGCTGGTTCTAGAAGTATGTCGTGCCTGTCATTGCTCAGGTAGCGAGTGTCAGGTCATTATAGGGCCGTCGTTCTGCTCGCCGCACATAGACCAGAGCAACAACACACTGACAAACACACAGACCTTGCCACTACACAGACCTTGCCACTAACAGTTAGAACTTTTTATTATGAGTTTTAATTAATTTTTCTAATTATTTTGAGCATCTGTATATATATATATATATATATATATATATATATATATATATATATATATATATATATATATATATATATTCACACACACACAGAGATTGTTGTTGTATATTTATATAAAATACATTCATATAAAATATTTTAGATTTAATTATATCATATTTGCATATTACACTTGTCATGTTTTATATATGTTCAAATTTGTAAAGTTGAAGTTAAATCAATGTTTTTTTATGTTCATAAGATATCAAAACATTATCAAACATTTTACATTTTAATTAAAATGTATTTTAAAAGTGAAAAAGTTTATATTTTATTTTAATATAATTTGTTTTATTATATATATATATATATATATATATATATATATATATATATATATATATATATATATATATATATATATATATATATATGTATATATATATATATATATGTATATATATGTATTGTATTCTAATTTATGGAAATACGCGTATATGATATACATGCATATGTATAATTTATATAATGTAAATAGTGTTGAAAGTGTTGAAATAGACTAAATTAATATTTGTATGTAAATTAAGATACAATTATGAAATTAAATATAATTATTTTGTGTATATAATATATAACCCTAATGTTTAAAAACCTATAGTGTAGAACACTAAACATGACATTTCAAAAACATAACATGATAGTAATTAATTAAATTATATAATTGTTAAATAATTATTTTGTGTATTTCAGAAGTTTAGTAAATAAATGTATAATGTATACATTTATTAAATGTGTAATGTATAATGTGTGTATATATATATATATATATATATATATATGTATATATATATATATATATATATATATATATATATATATATATATATATATATATATATATATATAAATATATATATATATATTTATATTTATATGTATATGTGTGTGTATATATATATATATTTATGTGTGTGTGTATATATATATATATTTATGTGTGTGTGTGCGTGTATGTATATAACTTTTAAAAACCTATAGTGTAACTTATCGTGACTAAGAATGACAGACTTCAAAATGTCATAATCGGCATTACTTTGCGTCCTCCATTATCGTACAGTAATTCCCACCATCATAAAAACATAAGAATCAAGACAGCAGTAATTATTTTCTACAGTAAATAATTAATATATATATATATTTGTGTAATGAATAATGAATAGGCCACCTGTAAGTGTGTGTGTTGAGACTGTTAGACGTAGATTCACTGCCGTCTGCAGTGTCCCGCTGCTGATTGATGTGCTGGAGGAGATGGCGAGAGCTACAGGACCAGAGCGATGGAGAGACACACGCTCAATACTGAATTGCCTCCTCGCCCGTCTGGGCTCCGTCAATTTGTCAGGAGTGAGGCGGGAGAGAAAAGGGAGGGGAAGAGGAGAATCGGGCCAGGACCAGGACCCAGCGTGTAATAACGCCTCGGAAGGGGAAAGTGCTGACTACGAGCGGGCTCTGATTCCAACTGACAGAACCTCTTCAAGTGTTCATTACTCACTGTGAGACATCAGAGTCCGTCCGCCGAAAACACAGACACTCGCGCACACACACAATCAAACACAACTGTCCGCCTGCCCACAGGTTTCATTCGCATTTCCCTCTGGACTTCCCTGAAACCTCCCTCGTCTAGAGCTCAATGAACGCAGTGCTTTTATGGTGTCTAACTGGCCCAGACATGGTCATGAGAAGAAGCAGCAGCTGGTGACCCTGCGGTTGGCAGTGTGTTGGTAGGGCTAGTTAGACTACCTTACACCAGCTGATGAAGCAGAGATGCTCAAAGGAAGCTGTTTGAAAGCAGTGTTAGCTGTTCTTGAACCTCAGTCGGATCACTTGAAGTAGACACAACCATTCGTTTTCCAAAATAGGAAGATTGAAGAAAATTTCTAAAGGAGCACACCAATTACTTTTGAAAATAGGCTCATTTTACCACTCCCCTAGTGTTAAACTGTTGAGTTGAATCCATTGAGTCACTTTTAGATTAGCTAAGCATAATCATTGAGTCCGATAAGACTATTAGCATCTCGCTCAAAAATGACCAAAGCGTTTCAATAATTGTGCTATTTAAATCTCTATTCTTCTGTAGTTATAGTAGTTGTGTACTAAGACCAACAGAAAATTGGCTGATGAGACTATGAACTATACTCTCATTTAATCGCAATAACGCAGATGCTAAATATAAGCAACTTCTGTCAGAATAACCAAACAATGTTAACTAGCTCGGGACTATTTTCGGGCACTATATAATATCATTGCGCCTGCTGCAGCCATGGTATGGCAGCAATGTTCCTTGATTATTACGCCAGAATATACAGTATTATACCATATAAATCCTAGCCGATTGTAAAACTGTTTTAACTCAAGGGGACTAAAATGAACCTATTTAAAGAAAAAAAAATAGTGAAGTGTTCCTTAAATTACCATAAAATTACCATTATTCACTCTACATCATGTGGTTTTAAACCTTTATGAGTTCCTTTTCTGTTCAACAGAAGGAAAGGTACTTTGAGTTATGCTGGTTGCATACAGTTTTTGCTAGAAGGGATACAGCTGCATCCAGAAGTTAACAAGAACTATTTATATTGTTTTTTAAAATACCCATTAATTGTATTTTTTTAACGTCTACCCCTAACCCAACCCTAAACCCAACCATCTTACTACTGTAAAACAGTAATTATACAGAGTATTATTCATATTATTGATTAAATTATCCATTAAATTGTGCAGTATTTTATTAACGCCTATCCCAACTTTAAACAGTAATGTAGAAATATGAATTATTGTTGTACAGTTACACAGAAAATTATGTTATATTGATGTATCCACAGCTGTAAACCATCTAGACTTCACCCTGGCACTCGCCAACTTCCATAGCAGGGAAAAATCTACTATGGAGGTCAATGCGTGCCAGCAAGCGGCATTTTTCAAAATATACTCTTTTGTGTTCAACAGAAGATAGAAACACTAATGGGTTTTGAACAAGTGAGCATTGAGTAAATAATGGAAGAATACAAAATTTTGGGTGAACTACCCCTTTTTTTGTTGTTAAACGAAATGCTAACAAATTTGGGACAAGCTAATTGTTAATGATGCCATTTAAACAGTGATATTAGCCATTCAGGAACTGTTCTGTGGGACAAAATGACTCAGAGACAGCCCTTTTTCTTAAACTGATTAAAGTGTTGAGACTTGGGCTTCAGTATGAAGTAGAATTGGTAATGGAGGTCTGCAAAATACTTGTTAATTAGGCTAAATGTAATGCTAATGTTCTCAAACTTGTATTCAAATCAAATAAATTAGACACATCCAGTTTTATAAATCTCCATCTTATAAACACCTGTTGGAACATGAAAAATGGAGCAGAAACTTATCGAAGTCAATGCTAGCAAAGTAACAAGCTACTTGCTGAAGCTACTTGGGCTAAATTTTGTCCTTAAAATTTTCACTAAAACTCTACTGAACTGTTGAATTCAGTACTAAATGAGAATTACTTATAACTTGGAAAATGCGTGAAAGCCAATCAAAATAACTTCATATAAGCTTCGGCAAATCAACAGTAGGAAATCCAGAATGTTTAGGTGCTTAGCAAATAGCGTTAGCGACAGCTAATATAGCGAAAGCTAATGTTTTGGACTCTTTCCAGAGGCCTCTGACAGTGTGTGCATGTATTTATGTGTGATTGAACCCCATGGTCATCCTCTCATCCTATTATCCCTCGCTCCATTCCCTTTTTCTCCACTTTCTGTCTGTTTATTCTGTCATCATGTCTGTCGTTTGTGTTATGGTCTCGGGTGAGTAGTGTTTGGGTTACGCTGGGCTCCACAAGCATCTGATGAGACCGTCCCAGTGACACTGTACGTTTCCACTTCGCTCTGTCTTCCACCGCTGTCAGCCAGCTCATTGAAATTGATCTTCTGAAGCGTTTTGCGATGAATGTGTGAGTGTGAGGAGAAAATGAGAACAGCTGAATGGGGATTTTTTCCATTTGTTGTTTGTGTGTGTGCGATGAATGAAGACTGGAAAATATTGGTAAGCTGTGCTAAATGTGCTTGATGGCTTCTTCCTTAAAATCTTTTATCATATTGAAGTAGCGCTCATCTCTTCCTTGTTTCATTGACCTCTCATTTGACCTTTTCGTGACCCTAAAGTGACCCTTTTAAATTGGTGAACTGGTCAAAGCTCATTGATGCTTGGAAGAGATGTTGTCTTTCTTTCTTGCAATCTCTCTTTCTTTCTTGCGCCTGAAAGGGGAAGGAGTCTGCGAGGGCTGAAGAAACCAAGAATGACTTCTGAACACTCACACTCTCGCACACATAGAAATGCACCAAAACACATGTACAAAACAATTTATCTCCCTGTATCTACTGTAGCCTAAAGTCAAAACGCAGAGTTGCAACAAAGTATGGTAATTTAGTTACACACCTTAAGCTGTGTGTTTGCGATGAATAGTATAATTAAATACTATAGTATTACTATAGGAGAGTAATATTAAATGATGGTATTATATAACATTTTTTAAATGATTTTAATATTATTATTTTACTTTTATTGTTTCAGTTATACTTGTTTTTGTAAAAAAAAAAAAAGGAATTAAATATTATAATTTAAAATATCTTTTGCATTTATTGTTATTATCATTGTTATTATTATCGTTAATACATACTATTAATGGGGCAGCCTGTAAAAATATTATTATTATTATTATTATTATTATTACTTCTTAATATTAAGATGTACTATTTAGGATATCCTGTGCTGGAATATTTATTTATTTATTTATTTATTTATTTATTTATGTTAAAACAACTTAAATCATTCTTACTAATATATATTAACATGAACTTATTAACTTTTTTATCTTTGTTGAAATGTTATGTTTATGTTAGTAGCAGTAGTGATATTGCAGAACAATGTTAAACACAAAAAGAATAATAGTTATATAGAACAATAGTCTTAATAATAGTTAATAATAATTAATAATAATAGTATTTTATAAATAGTGATGTTTTGAGTCCCTTAAATGTTGTTTTTAAATATTTAAAACATATTATTTAGCTTACATGTGGTGAAATTTATTAGATTGACCATAAAGATGTAAACTTTGAGCACTTAAAACTATATTTAATGTTAATTCATTCAAGACAATATAATTTAATAATAATTTGCATATAAAATGAGCTTAAGTCCTTGTATATGGGGGTGTGCTGTATACCAGTGCTGTGATGTAACAAAAATATAGCACAAGGAGAGTAAGTGCTGCTGGCGCAGATCATTAATACAGCTTTAGCCGCATGTGATTGAACTGCATTAGTTAAAGTCATTTGCCAGTGTCTGGATGGACTTGTTCCTCTGAGGGTGGTGGGGGTGCGAGTGGACTGCTCTCGGGGAGAAATAAGACATGAGACCAGCTCTTATATCCTGTCCCACTGCAGGAGAATGGACTAAACGTGTGACAAATGGGCCAGCGGTGTCTACTAATTGCCCCTTCTATTTGCAGTTCATTCTTATCAATTTGCATTCCTAACCTCGAGCGAGCTAATCGGCCATGGGTTTCCCTCACGTCTGTCTATTTTTACCCCAGAGCGAGAGGTAGAGGGAAGCGAGGCAGTATGGGAGCGCTAATGCCAGAGGGAGGAGTTGAACTAACGTGGCTGAGCATGCACTAACAGACTTCAGTCATTCTCAGTTAGCCCATGTTAGCCTGTGCGTTCTGAACTGTTGCTCGCATTAACCCCTGCCAAAGCAAAAACCGCCTGCCAGACTGTGAATGTGAATGCTGTGTGCTTTGCATCCCTAACTCCTCTCTTCCCTCCATGTCTGTTCAGCACTCTTATTCTTTTTTTTTTTCTCCACCACATCCTGTCCCACTCATTGCTATTTCATTTCATTCCACTAGCCCACAGGTAAGGTGCATACGATACTTTCAAAATGCCTTTTGGTTTTGTTTTCGCATTTTATAGCCACCATCTTAACCATTACCAACTAACCTCACACTCATAAAAAACGGAAGTACCTCATAGCCGTTAATTTGACCCAACTGGGAATGGGGTAAAGCTGTTATTGCTTTAAAGGAATATTGTGGGTTCAACAAAAACAAAATGAGAATAGGGCATTTCACTGACAAATTTACATTCACAGCGAATTGGATAAAAGTTTTGCTAGCTAATCTATAATTGCCAAAATGTTTTTTAGGGGGAACCAAAAGATTTGCGAAAATACATTGTTTTGAAGGAATGTAAATGTTTTGAAAACAGACAACGTCTCTTGGGAATATTGTGAGTAAACAATGAATTTCCAGAGGAATCCAAAAGTTTTCCTGGTGAACAAAGTTTCTAGGGGAATGTAAAAGACTTAGGCAAATGCGAAAATTTCATTATGTAGGAAACAAAGGAATACAAAACTCTGGAATTCAAAAGTATGCACTGGAAACAAGTTTTGCGCAGTTTTGCAAGCAAATGTAATGTTTCTTGACACAAGTTTTGTTAATTGATGCAAAGTTTCTCTGAGATTTCAGTTCAATTATTAACCAACAGAGTTTGTAAAGGAGCAAGCTTTCGAAAAAAAGCTAATAGAAACTTCGGAGGGAAAGTAAATGTTATGCAAGTAAACGCAAAATGTCTTGATGGAGAGAAAATATTTTGTTAAGTATTTTTTTTCCCCCATCATTGTGTCTAGTGCAGGGGCGCCCAAATTCCGTCTTAGAGGGCCGGTGTCCTGCAGAATTTAGCTCCAACTTGCCTTAACACACCTGCATGGATATTTCTAGTAAGAGCTTGATTAGCTAGCCTAGGTGTGTCTGATTGGGGTTGGAACTAAATTTTGCAGGACACCGACCCTCCAGGACCGAGTTAGGGCACCCCTGGTCTAGTGGCTTAATTCAGAATTGAAAACATGGCATAATTACCAAAAGAAATTCTTCAAATTATCCATTGTTTTATATAAATATAATAGTAAACAAAGAGGCACTTTTAGTCATACATTTTTGAGGTAATAGAGACTATGCTTGTCAAGTGAGCATCAATTGGTAATGAACCCGGAATATTCCTTCAAGCACACCCTCGAAAGACTGATTGGATTCGTAACATACAACTTAAGTGCTTTTTACATGCACACTCCTACAGGGATGTTGATCAATCCTTGTTTTTTATGGTGAGAAAAGTCTCGAGGTCATGTTTAGCGCACATGTCTGTTGAAATTTTGACGTCAAGACCACTTATTCACGTGACCTTGCATTGTACTGGGACAGATCCACTATTCGGGCCCCCATGTAGTGTATCCTGTGCTACACCCTGCTGGGCCTCCGCAGTCTCCCCTGCTGTCTTGACCCCCATCCACTCACCCAAACAAACCACCCCACCCCTCCTATCCACTCTCTCTCCTTTGCGCCAGCCTGTATCTCCATGACCTTGCGTTATTAAATTGCACTTATCAATCATTCTTGCCAGGGATGCCATCGCCTACCACATTAAAGAAGTCAGAGAAGTCTGGTTTCAGCAGCCCTGTGCCTTCGCAGACCGCTTCCCCCCGAACGGCATTCACACACCATCATCGACCTGTCATTACTGGACCCAGAGGTGAGGTCCCAACACCCCACCCTCCTCAAACTGCACCACTCTTCTTCCCCCAAAAATCCCAGCCAGCAGGACCCCTGCTGTTCTTCAGATCCCTGTTCCTTAAACCCTACAGTGGTCCCTTGTTAGATCAGACCGGAGGAACTTTTGAGTCAAAACCTGGGCAAGTTCGGTCTTGGAGAGGCACAGTCCTGCAGTTACACTCCAACACACCTGAACAAGCTAATTAAGGGCCGGGTGTTTCTAGAAAGTGTACGTTTTTCTAAGGGTTGTATCAAAAGTGTGCAGGACTTTGGCTCTAAAGGACCAAAATTGCCAATTCCAGATTTCAATGAACTCTGTCTATAAGGGCGTTCACACTGAGAGGGATTTGCTGTGACAATATTAGGAAGTAATTCAGTTTTCAATGAAGGTTTGAGATCGAACCAATATGAGCAGAGATCGTCTTCATGCAAATAAGTAGCAACAGTAAGACTATGTTAAGGAATTTATGAGTCTAAACTGACTGTCTGAAGGCGTGTTTACTCTGACAGAGAATCCAGATACTATTTTGGTTTTCGATTAAAGCTGGAGTTCAGCAGCAGGACTTGAATATGCAGTGAGGTTTTTTTTTGTGTTATAAGTCTAAATTGACTGTCCGAAGGAGTGTTGACTGATTCTGATACTGTATGTAGTATCAATGTATTCAGATATCATATTTGTTTTAGTGAAAGTTTGAGATGCAACCAATTTGAGTACAGTTCAACTTTATGTAGCTGAGCAGCATCATGACTTGAATACGGAGTGAGAGAAACTTATGAGTCTAAATGGACTATCTAAAGGAGTGTTCACACTTCGATTGATTTGTAGTATCGTGGTATTCAGACATCATTTTTGTATTAAAAGAAAGTGTGATCAATTTGAGAAATTTATGAGCAGCAACACAACTTAAATATGTAAAACATAGTTTAATCCACTTTCAGTTTAGATTTGGATTCAGTTTCAATTCAGTTCTCAGAATAATTAATTAAGAAATGGGCAACAAGATTAACCCCAAATCCCATTTTAAGGGACTTTACAATCAACACAAGAGCAAAGAAGTGTATAATGTTGTTTAGTTTGTCAGTGTGAACTGGACTTGAGTCAAATAAACGTGAGGGACAGTTGTTGACAAATACATTAAGGATGTAAGTGCGGTCACTTTACGAGTTCAACCCTTAGTGTGGATCGGCTGCTTGATTTACATGCGTTTAATGTAAACACTTAACCGGATCTCTGAGTGTGACTTACACATGGCTTGGCTTTCCCTGTGAGCAAGGCTTTATCAGAGAGTCACCTGGATCAGGTTATCACAAGCGTATTGTCACTGGCTGTGAATGCTTTTGTCATAGATAAGGACAGTTTTTAATCAAACCCAAACACTTGAGCAGCCCCATATGTCGTCTTCGCTGGGTTGTGAGTTACAGTGAGGGAAATAAACTGAATTTACAGCCTGTTGGCCGGTTCCATCGCATATTCAAAGCACCTTTTGATGACCTCTTTGCAAAAATGAGGGTTTATATGTTTATTAATGCGCTTTACTGAACACAGGACTGGGCAGAAGAGCCAGGATGAGTTACTTTAAATATGTTACTTTAAATATGTTGTAGTAGAAACCACAACTTAATTTGCGAGGCTATTAGTATTAAATCACGCTTGGAAGTGGTATCGCTGTCATGTGAATATTTTATGCCCACGTGAACAAAATGGATTGCGCTTTAATATGCATACAGTAAGCGCCAAGGCTTGACGCCCCCGTTAAGAGTACTTTCTAAAAGCTAAATCCATGAATGTTTGATTGATTTAGAAGTCTTTCGAGACGTTAGTCAAAACCGCGGTCAGGCGGGGCGGCCGGAAAACTTCTTTTCTGAAACCATTTAAGAATATTTAAAACCGCCTAAATCTGTCCTCCCTTTCAATTGAGCGTGCGACTTCGTAACACTTGCTTTTCCCTCCTCCTCAGTGTTATTCAAACTGGGTAAAGAAGAGACCTGTTGCCTATTCCGTTAAAAAAAACCTTTTATTATCACCTTGGTTATTATATTGATAATCCACCGTTCAATGAAAGTTGACAGCAATGGGCCAGCAGGGAAAAAGGAAAGGCTAAAAAAAAAAAGATCAGTGAACCAACACGATTTGCAAAGTGGAACTAATCCCAAGCCTTTTCTATTACGCGCGGGTGGCGGCACAATGGCAACAGAGGAGCCGCGCTCAACCAGCTGCTGGAGACTTTCTCCTTTCAGCGCATCATTATCATTTCCATATTTGCTTTGGGAGGTATGTTTCTGCCGGACCCCCCTCAGACTAACTTTTAGGGCCACCCAGTGCCTCTGTGGCCGGCCTGTGAAATTATGAAGGGCAAACAGGCACTTTTTATTTGTGGTCTTTTTGGAGTTGTTGTCTAAAAATTTCACTTTAATAGGTACAGGAACTGTCTGTCACTGGGGCAGTACCTTTTTAAAAGGTAAATATGTGTACCTGAATGGTCCACAATAGTACCTCAAAGGTACTTTTTAGGTACATTTGGGCACTAATATGCATCTTTGAGGTACCATTGTGGACTCTTTGGGTACAAATATGTGTCTTTTGAAAAGGTACTGCCCCAGTGACAGCTCCTGTACCTTTATTTCTGAGAGTGTAGGGTTTAGGGACAACTAGCTCTACAATGTAAAAAGATTCTTGCTGCATTACGTTTTGTCATCTTTTTAGTCATCTCAACTTCCATAAATAAAACTGATTTAAAATATTAAGTTAAACTTCCTATAACTTAAATAAATTAGTTGAAGCCTGATTAACGTATAAAAATAAGTTAAGATTTGTTGTCCTGACTTTTCGTCAAAATTTTTTACAGCGTATTTACATCACTTTATTTGTTAGATCGTAACCAGGTGAAGAAATTCACAGTGGGATAATATAAAGTTTAGCTTTCTGGATCCAATTTTAGACTTAGACTTTTAGAAAATAAACATGTTTGGAATTTGCACACTTTAATTCAGTTCAATTCACCTTTATTTCTATAGTGCTTTTACAATGTAGATTTTGTCAAAGCAGCTTCACATAGAAGATCATTGTAAATTGAAATAGTGTCAGATCAGTTTTTAGTGTTTAAGTTCAGTTCAGTTTAGCTCAGTTCAGTGTGGTTTAATAATCACTACTGAGAGTCCAAACACTGAAGAGCAAATCCATCAATGCGCAGCTCTACAGATCCCAAACCATGCAAGCCAGTGGTGACAGTGGCAAGGAAAAAACTTCACCAATTGACGAGAGTGAAGAATTAAAAAAAACTCGAGAAACCAGGCTCAGTTGGGCACGACCATTTCTCCTCTGGTCAACGTCATGTGCAGAGCTGCAGTCTAGGCGCCGGAGGCTGGGGAATGCTGGACCTCGGGGAAAACTTTAGTTTTGTCTTGTTTTTTAAAATGTTACCTATATTAATGTCAGTGTGTATTTTATTAACAATGACTGAATAAAAAATCAAAATCTTCATAATAAATACGAAATATAAAAATATAAAAAAAAATTTTTCTTACTAGTGATAAAACTGATTCTCAAAAAAACCTTGACTAACATGTCAACAAGTAAATAAATTAATATAATACATAACACTAATGTAATTTAATATAATTTATAAAACAAATATGAACAATATGAATAAATAAAACTGGCTAAAGAATGCATTGAGTAATAATAATATTAATAATAACAATAATAATAATAATAATAATAACTATACATAAAACAAATAAGAAATTAAACATGTAAAAATAATAAATAAATAAATAAATAAATAAATAAATTATACATAAAAGCAATATTATTAATTCAACACAATATAAATAAATAAAAGTGGCTAAAGAATGCTTTAATGAATAATAATAATAATAATAATAAAAATAATAATAATAACAATTACTATATAAAACAAATCAGAAATAAAAGGTAAAAAAAATAATAAGAAAATAAATAAAATGATAATACATAAAAAGAATATCATTATTCAACACAATATGAATAAAAAAATGGCTAAAGAATGCATTAATAAATAATAATAATAATAATAGTAGTAGTAGTAATAATAGCAATATATAAAACAAATAAGAAATAAAACATGTAAAAAAATAAATAAAATAATAAGACTTTAATAATAACATTTATATATGTGTATTTGTTTTGAAACTATAGAAGTATTTGTATTCAAGGTAAAACTTAATCTCACCAATTCAGTTAGTCTGAATTTTTTTCAACAGCTGTTACTCATGGCTGGAACTTGTGCAAATATTTAGTTTACACACAGGGTAACGTTTCAACTAGGTTTAATGGTGCAACACTCAAACATTTAGCCACAACTAAGCATAATCTGTAACTTAACTCACACCACTGGTTCTTTTTAACCATTTACGCCGCGCTTTCTCCACCACACTCAGCTCTTTGTGTTAAAGCACAACAAGGACTAATTTCTAAGTATCAGACTCTTCTCCCAGGGCTCCCATGATCCTCTGTTCTCTCTTACATGCTTATGTTCTGGTATTTGTCTCATCAACGGCCCTTTTTAACTCATGAAGCCTCTTTTTAGCACATCAGTGGGCTTTTCCCATATTCAGACACTGGAGACGAGCAGGCACCGCCGGTGAAAAGGGTAAAAAAAAATGAATCAATAGTTTTTCTCAATACTTTCTCTAGTTAATTGGTTACATTAACAATTGGAAACATTGTTGGAATCATGTTTTCTAAAATTTTATATTTAGATATGCCAATTAAATTATTTTAACTCTTATTTTCATACATTTCTAGCTCAAAATCTGAACGCTGGATAAAAAATATGTATTTTTTTATTTATTTATTTTTGTCATATTAAAGTCAAAGATTTTTCAGAGGGGACTTTTGGGAATTATTTTATCACTAGCCAGAAAATAATATCAATTTTTAATACAGGTTTAACATAATCAGGCACATTATGTATCAAATATTCCTGTAAAACAATTTGATGCAAATAAAATGCAATTTGGTGTATGTAATGCTGCCGAAGTGAACATTTAAGGTTAAATTCTTTTAAAAATAAGTATTGTAATTAAAATCCACAGACAAACTGTTAAAGTGGGATAAATAAAGTCCATTTTGTAAGTTTTCTTTACATTAGACTGAAAAAACTCTTTCTGAAAATCCCCTAATCCCCAAAAACATATGCAGTATTGACAGGTATGTGAAAAAGCCTGCTTTGTCTCGTCTTCAAAGCAATAGGGAAGGAAGAGTTGACGGCCTTGAAAGTGAATTATGTCGTCCAGCGGCTTTGACAACTCGAGACACGGTCAAACTTTGTTTACTTGCAATTTTCCGTCCAAATAACCACCATTAAATGAATAGGAACATGACATGGGAGCAGGCCATTTAAGTAATTGGCTATCGTTTCACAACACTTAGATTCTGTCAACGAGTGAAGGAAAAAAAAAAAGAGTTTTTTTTACACTGCGCTAATTAACTAAGGCAATTTGCATAATTGAGATGGTAGGTTTCGCTATAGCTGACGTAAGCTGGTTACCAGACCTTTAAGACTGTCTGATCTACGGGTTCGTTTTGGCTCTCCGTGATGATTTAAAGGCTGAACAGGTAAACGTTTGCCCTCGTGAGGACAGGTGATTGACGACAGTTGAAAAACGGTTTAGTTTGGCGCGGGGAAACGTCACGAAAGCGCTCCAGTCTCGACATGTTGCCTCCAGATAGATGCGGTGGCCATGCCAGTTGGATCCACTTCTTAGAAGAACAGAGCAGAAACCATATGCTGCTTGAGTGTTTCATTAAATCAGCTCTTGGATTGCGAAGAGCAACCCGTGAATTTCATGGAAAAGGCCGTTTAATGCCGTCGCTTTGGGCTGCTGGGTTGCCAGGTTCTGTTCTGGCAGTGTTCGGGTGCTAATTTGCGCAGGTTCTTTGTCTTTTTATGAAAGTATTTTGTAAATGCCGTGAGTATTTTGTCAAGTTTTTTCATAGATTTTTGGTGTTTTGTTCAGATTCTAGTCAGCAACAACAGTAATGGTGTGTGTGTGTGTGTGTGTGTGTGTGTGTGTGTGTGTGTGTGTGTGTGTGTGTGTGTGTGTGTGTGTGTGTGTGTGTGTGTGTGTGTGTGTGTGTGTGTGTGTGTGTGTCTTTGTGTGTCTTTGTGTGTATTTGTGTGTATTTGTGTACCACTACTGATTATAAGTTATTTTTTTCTTGATTAGCACCAACTGAAACAACAACATTGACGACAACTTAAATTTGGAAATAAACATAGTAAAATCAGAAAAAAGTATTTAATTCAAATAAATAAAAATGTAGTGTGATTTGGGGGCTTATAACTTTTTTTGCTCCTGTTCTCAAAGGAGTACCAGAAGATGTTGCTTGGTCTTAACACATATCCATGAATGTACATCTATTTTTTGCTATATTTAGAAGTATAAGTCACATAGATGCACATATATATTTTTTAATCTTTGAAATCTAAACATGAACTCGTATTTTGAATATGTATCTTGCATATATTGCTGTATCTCATATTTCTATATGCAGGAGCATGCGATTAGCTGGTGCTTTCACATTTGGTTCGATTGCCTGGCAATCTTACCAATTATGGGAATAAGGTTCCGAAATTCCAACAATCGTTCATTCATTCATTTTTCTTTTCTGCTTTGTCACTTTATTAATCACAGCGGAATGAACCGTCAACTTATCCAGTATATGCCCTTCCAACTGCAATCCATCACACACAAAAACTACGGTCAATTTTAGCATACCCAATTCACCTATAGCACATGTCTTTGGACTGTGGGGGAAACCGGAGCACCCGGAGGAAACCCACGCAAACACAAAGAGAACGTGCAAACTCCACACAGAAATGCCAACTGACTCAGCTGAGGCTTGAACCGGCAACCTTGTTGCTGTAGGGCGATTGTGCTATCCACTGCGCCACCGTGTCGCCCAAATTCCAACAGTGTGACCTAAAATGCAAAAAAACACATCTCTAGTGCTGGACCCGGTCTGCATTTTTTATCTCAATCACACATGCAACTGCGTACCAGTTATTTGCACCATTGAGAATTATTTATAATAATTCTTATATACTCAGTTATAATGTCATCCAAACAACACTGCATCATGCATTGACAGTCATTGTTATCTCGTTTTCATTATAGATAAACTTTCAGGCACTTGTATTAACTCATCACCACTAGCTCCATGGCCTAACTCTGTTTTTCAGTATATGAATGTTTATACATAATTGCAAACTGAGCCACTGAGCAGCCCACTGCAGTCCTGCCTCTTCCCTGTGCAGGTTGTGTCTCAGCGGGTTCACTCCCTGCCGCAATGCTTCATCCTGATCCAAAAGCTCACCTCCAACACTCAAACCCTAAAAACACACCATCACACGAACGTAAGACCTAGAACACCCAAAAAAATCAGGACAGAGTCGTACATTGCATTTTTACTGTAAAAACAATGACAGCCATGTATTGTTTTTATTTACATTTTTTTTATGGCAGTCGTTCAATTTACCCGTAATAAAATTCCATTTCCACTTAAATACTTGGTCTGCAATTTAATATACACTGAAAAAAATATATTAAATTGCACTATGTGACCTTGATCCTTCCTCCAACAGTTTTTTATTGAAAAGTTTGAAAAAAAAAGACTTTTTATAATTGTTTGAAGTGATATATTATGAAAATTGGTGTTAAAAATTATGGTAAAACAAGCTGGTAATAAACTGCCAGTACTTTTTCTGTTATTTTACAGACTTAATTCTCTCTATATTTCTTATTATACAATATATTGTTTCAAACTACACATTTCTTATAAATAACTCAACATTTTTATTTATATATAACAAATACTACAAACTGTAAGAATTGATTTAGTAGTACACTTTTGTCAAACTGGTGTCTGAATTTCAGACGTAGTGAATCACATTTTTATGCCAGTTTTATCATATTATGGTTGGTTTATTTATATTTTTAATTCATGAATTTTATTTTTCTGCTCTTATTTATCACTGATAAAAATAAAGAATTATTTTTAAAATTCTAAATGCACAAACATTTCAATTAAATGATATACATAGTAGGTTTGTCACAATACTATTAATTCACATTACGATACTATACCAGCTGAAGTATCGTGATACCAAGTAGCATTGCGATACTGTAATTCATAACTCAAATCTATGAAATAAAGAAAATTGTCAGAAATACAACATTTTAGATGTTATAATAGGCGTACTTGATTTGAATTTG
The DNA here is from genome assembly GCF_903798145.1 of Danio aesculapii. Classification (NCBI taxonomy): domain Eukaryota; kingdom Metazoa; phylum Chordata; class Actinopteri; order Cypriniformes; family Danionidae; genus Danio; species Danio aesculapii. Next base: position 17,381,547 of record NC_079456.1, on the reverse strand, counting down.
TAATTCCCTTATTATTGAAAAAAGTATTTGCACAGATGCATTAGTTCTTTTTGTTTATTACCAAACAAAATTATTTACAAAAAGAGCAAATTAGGCTATATGAAGTGAACGTTTCCTGTTGCTTTTTGGGGAGTTTTCATCTATTGTTTTTGTTTTTTTAGTCTTCTCAGATAAGAATCCAAAGCAATTCAAAATTTCACTCTGTAACTTGTTCTTTTTAAGAGATTGTTGCAGTTGTTGTAGCTTCTAAATTATATTGACAGGTACAGAAATAGCCTGATTCAGATGTGCGTTCGAACTGAAGCATCAGAAAATGTACAATAGGCTACCTTAAAAGGTGTGAATTCTACACATTTTTTATACCCTTAAAGTGCTGCACAGATTATTCAAATAAAAAGGTCGATTGTTGCACAATCATGAGAGTATTTTAGTGACTTTTCCACATGCAACACTATGTATTGTAGATAGACCGTTAATGATGATACTACAATTACAAACTACAGTGGCACCACCAGTATTTTAAAGCCATAGTATCATGATACTACCATATATTTATATATATATATATATATATATATATATATATATATATATATATATATATATATATATATATATATATATATATATGGTATTAAATAAATACAAAAGTACTATATATATTTATGTGGGGGGGACCACATCTTGAAACAACACTCACACATATACTGTATCATCCCAAAGCTTCACCTCCAACCCCCAAAAGCCCTAAAAACACCCCATCACTGGGACACAAGATGCAGAACGACACCAAAAGAAGGGCAAGACAGAGTCGTCCATTCCATTATTACTGTAAATACAATGGCTACATGGCAGCCACGGCGTCCAGAGTTTCCAGTCACCCTCCATTGACAGAGCCATAAATCACGGCCGGGGCTTAAGTGAATTACTGCAGCAGGGGGTTGTGCTTTTAACAATGTTTATGTAGTATCAGCTTACCATCTCTCCCGAAACAGACCGAGAGATCCGAGAGAGTCTTATTAACTGGCCGGCGATACATCACAGCCTTAAAGACCCTCATCCCGCGCATTATACTAATAACCAATAACCGAATATTACCTCTATTAAGAGGCGGCTAATTAGATTGCGCCGGTTACAATTAAATACTTGATAAGGTTCGATCCATTAGAGGACTGTGGGAAAGGTGTGAGGGAGAGAGAAAAGACGTGCTTTATTAGTGGTCGTGATGGCGAACGAGGACGCGGCCGGCAAGGCTTGCGTGCTTTTTGGAGTGTTGTTGACTGAACAGCTGGTTGTTGTGCTTTGTTGCGAACAGGTGCGGGTATTGTGCGCTGTTCTAGACCTTTGGAGTTGGAGTCGATGGTGTGGTTAATTTGTTGGGAACGACATGAAGAACAATGCGAGGGCTTGAAGGACTGAGGATGGACTGTGTAGTAATGCTTTCTGTTGTTGTTTTTTTTGTCATTTGCTGTAATCACATTATACTGGAGTACTTTCAGGGTGAAAAGGAACATTTAGATTTTGACCTTTTATTCAAAGTGCGATAACATAATTCTTTATTTGTAGAAAATTGAGCAATGTTATATATATTTATAGTGGAAGACTGAAATAGTTTTAATAAAATGTGTCTAATAATTCATTTTTTTTTTGTCTTTGCCATGATTACAGTACATGGTATATTACTAGCTATTTTGCAGGATACTAGTATTCAGCTTAAAGTGTAATTAAAGGCTTGACTAGGCCTAATTTGCTTAACTAGGCAGGTTAGGTTAGTTAGGAAAGTTTTTGTACAGCAGTGGTTTGGTCTGTAGCCAATTGGAGAAGAAAAGGAGATGGTATCTGACCCAAAGTGTATTGGTGACCATCCTCAAGTGGTTGTACATGACCATCCTATTACACAGTCAGAGACCTGTACTTGGGCATTTACATTGACAGTTCTTTTGCATAGAAAACACACATAGAGTGAGTTTGCTCTTGTTTACACCAGAGATTTTATTGTTTTTTTACAGAAGTTCTGTCTTTTTGGGATTAACAAGGAGCTTATGGTGTTGTTTTATAAAGCTGGTCTTGAAAGTATTGTTAGATATGTTATCACAGTGTGGTTTGGTAAAGTTTAAATCGAAGTTGATACATCTCTTAAAGACAGGATGGAAAATTGTTGAATTATTGAATATTTTAATCCGCAAGTTTTATATGAGAATTGTGTCCTTAATAGGGTGGAAAGGATTCTGAATGGTCCGACTCATTTTTTGTTTCCACATTATGAACTGCTTCCCTCTGGTAGGAGATATAGAGTCCCTAAGTGTAAGTTGAATCGATATAAGAAATCCTTTGTACCAGTTTTAGGTTTATTTAACAAGAGTTTATCTCAGGTAGCATTGTAATTATTGCAACTACTGTATTTTGTATTGTTTTTATTGTTTGTTTTTATGGTATGTCTGCAGCAATATGGTGATGATACCCATAAAAAATTTCCTGTCAAGGACAATTAAGTTTTACTACTACTATTAAAAATGTTAAAACCGCTTTTAATCCAGCCAAACTAAAAGAACTACTAAATGAAAGACTTTCCCCGAAGAAACTAATAAAAAAATACTGTGAAAATGTCCGTGCTCTGATCAACATAACTTAGGATATATATGCTCATATATGTTCCTTTTTGTAAGCAGCAGTGTTTTGTACATATATTTGCTTCAGCTATACTGTCGTGTTCTGTTTGCTGTCTGTATACACGTCCTGTTTCTTGCTTGTTGTGATTTTGGTTGTGTTTTAATTTATTGTTTACTGTCAGTGCAGTGTAGTTGAGGTTAAGCTTGGTAAAAACTGTTAAAACCACTTTTAATCCAGCCAAACTAAAAGAAATAAGGGCTTTCTCATGAAGACAAAATATTATAGCAAATACAGTGTAAATGTTCTTGCTCTCTTAAGCAAATAAATTGAAAGATAATAACAAATTTGCCTTGAACTGTATACACTGAAAACAATGATTTCTAAAAACCTGTTGTAAACAATATGTGTTGAATTTAAACAGATTAAATTTAGTAACATTCAACTTAATTTGTTTGTATAAATTTAGCCCAAATAAATTGTTTACAGTCACTTAAAGTAAAAACTTTTTTTGTAAATCCAAGGAATCATCTTAGAGTCAGTTTTTTCAGTGTATCTGTTATGTTTTATAATATAATTCTACAATAATTCAATCTGAAAATAAAATTCAGTCATGGATCCTTTCCTAAGATATATAATGCTGTTAAAATAAAACACATTTTTAAATTGCGGACACTTACAACACTACTGGATTCAATTCAGTTTTTAAGACATAGTGTTCTTGTCTCTTTTCATGGACTGCAATAATGCATTTCCATAGTTATTAACCTCATAACACTATCTTTGTAATGCTATAAAGCAATAAATAAAAGTGTACGTGGACTATTTTGGAAAAAAGAACTAATAATTGTTGTTTTTATAACTGTACTTGCAGTATATGCTGCTGTGGGAATGTTTCTAGTACAATCGCTCTTTTGTCAAGTCAATGTCGATGACATTTTTCAGTATCTGAGAATTCTGAAAAAGTGCAAGTTTTGATTATGAACCAGTCCCAGCAAGCATTTTTTGTATTTAAAAGATGTCTAATAGATGTCTAATAGACATCTAAACATAGTCGTCTTGGCTAAAACAAGGCTAAACTTGGGCTGTGGGTGAAAATATAATAGATGTCTTAGAATAGGCCAAAACTAGACTAGTCATTAAATAAACAGAAATGAATGACTACACGTATAAAGTCTGTCTAATTTCTCTATTTGACGACTGGTCTAGTTTTGGGCTATTCTTAGATGTCTATTAGATTTTCACTGACAGCCCAAGTTTAGCCTTGTTTTAGCCAAGCTGTCTACGTTTAGATGTCAATTAGACGTCTATTAAGCATCTATTAAGAATTGTTTGCTAGGTATGACAATTTCAATTTTCATCCTCAAAATGCAAGTCAACTTTGTTCCACTGACTCTACGTTATTGAACCAAAACTATTTGAAACACTTTTGGAACAACAAAAGAATAAATTTCTATCAACCACAACCTCATTTTACTTTAAATTACACAAAAATAAAACATTGACCCTTCCTCAAGTCCCTCAGTGTCCACTTATGATTGTGTGTGTATGTGTGTGGGACTGTTCATCCAATGATCTCTCCAAAAATGCTCCCATTCTGTACCGTGTGTGCAATACATCCCCATTTGCATGATCACTCCAATCAACCAGCCAAACATCCACACGTCTCTTCAGGTTTCCATCTGACCAAACTCTTGTGTTTGTCCTCTTCCAGCGAGTCCACACGCCACGCCGTCAAGTCTTCATTTCCCGACGTCGCCAATCATCCAGCAACCCGGCTCCTACTTCTCCCACCACGCCATCCGCTACCACCCGCAGGAGACGCTCAAAGAGTTTGTCCAACTTGTCTGTCCTGATAGTGGTCAGCAGGCTGGACAGGTGGGCTTCCTTAATGTAAGAAGCAGCGTTTTTTTGTACATACATTCACTTCAGATATACTGGCATGTTCTGTTTTGTGACTGTATAGATGTCCTGTTTCTAAATTGTTGGATGTGTTTTGATCCGTTGTTTAGTGTTAGTGCAGTGTAGATGATGATGTTAGAATTGTTAATGGGTAATAGGATAGATAAAATTATTATCTTTGGAAATGCTCTTGAGATTAGCGTTAGACCCTATAAAAATAGTGCAGAATGAATTAGGTGTGTATATATATGTATGTATATATATGTATGTATATATATATGTATGTATATATATGTATGTATATATATATGTATGTATATATATATATATATATATATATATATATATATATATATATATATATATATATATATATAAACAATTCCAAAGAACTATTATAGAGTAATCTAACCATTTCATCTAAAAGTTACACAGCATTATAAATATTCTCCACAATATCTCCACATGTTTTTTTTTCTATCTGGGATGACTAATAAATCCTAATCTCTGGGATCCCAAGCTCTGGTCACAGTGACGTGGCCCTGACGGCCAGTGCTTTGGCTCATAGATTATGAACAGTGAAATGCGCACAGCAGCAGAATAGTTTTTTTATGACTGGAAGCAGTGAAAAATAGCTGAGCAGGTGGTTCTTCTGCACACGTGTGAGATGCTGTTGTTGTGCCTTCTGGTCATACGCGTCCAGAAGGTCATATTTTTATTTTATGCCCTGTAAAATTCTGAAATATTATTTGAATTTATTATAACCATTTTTTTACTGAATGCATTTTAAAATTGTAGTTATTCCTGTGAACCAAAGCTGAATTTCTTCAGTCTTCAGTTTCCTTCAGAAATCATTTTAATATTCTGTTTTATCATGATCCAGTATTATTGGTACTTAATCATAAATATCAATGCATGCTCGTGATTTTCATATGTCCTGTTTGTCTCCAGCCCAATGGGAGCAGTCAAGGGAAGGTGCACAACCCGTTCCTGCCCACCCCGATGCTGCCGCCCCCTCCACCGCCCCCGATGGCACGACCCGTTCCTCTGCCCGTGCCAGACTCTAAACCTCCATCCACCTCCACTGACGGAGGAGGAAACTCACCCACTTCACCCAGTGAGTGTCTGACCTCTTGTATGACCAGTCATCTGATGCCACACACAACACTGACTAAAGGTAGAAATCAATATGGATGCATTATACACTGCAGGTATTATATTTTTTAAAAGCACAGGTAGGTAGATAGAAAAAATTATGGATGGATTGATAGATATATTATAATTATATATTTACTGTTTATTTATTAGTCATTGTTTTTAAAGGCTGTTAGCTCTGTCAGCACATTTTAATTTTAGAAAACAGACAATATTAGTATAATCAACATTGTCAACTGAACTAACAATAATTATAAGCACTAATAATCATAGCATTTAATCAGGAAGTTTGAATAATAAATATATTTTGATAGATAGATAGATAGATAGATAGATAGATAGATAGATAGATAGATAGATAGATAGATAGATAGATAGATAGATAGATCCTTGACTGACAAATGAATGGATCGATATATAGATGGATATTAATGTGTGCGTATGTTATAATTGTTTAATTGTGTGTTTTCTATCATCATTATTGAATTATTGAAACCTTTACTATGTGTCATGTATAATGCATGTTGTTTATATTCTAAATAAATACGAGCAATATTAATGTCATAAATAAGTGATCTGTAATATATATTTGAAACCGTACCCATGCTCGATTCGGGACATCAGCGTGTCTCGGGTTTCGCAAGTGCGTGTAAGCTTATCTACAGTGCTTTTCCTAATGAATAGAATTTCCCATCAAACATGCGCAGTGTCCATATCAAGCCAGCTGTCCTGCTGCCGATACAATATTGATATTCATTTTGTGTGTGTGTGTGTGTGTGTGTGTGTGTGTGTGTGTGTGTGTGTGTGTGTGTGTGTGTGTGTGTGTGTGTGTGTGTGTGTGTGTGTGTGTGCTTGTGTGTGTGTGTGTGTGTGTGTGTGTGTGTGTGTGTTTAATTCTTACAGCCTACTCCACACCGAGCACGTCTCCCGCTCAGCGTTTTGTCAGCGTGGGCCCCAGAGACCCCAGCTTTGTAAATATCCCTCAGCAGCCTCAGGTGAGCACACATCCCAGAATCCCTCCAAGTCCATCAAGAGCGCTTGCTGTCTGTCATAATGGGCTTTTCAGCGCAGTTATGCCAGCTCGTATAACTCACTGCGAGAGCTCACAGCTGATTTATTGTGTGTAACTGGCATGTTCAGGCTTAGATTCAGTGATGCAGTGGTCGCAAACTTGATTTATTCCCCTCGAGCACACGATTAGTGGTCATATGATACAATTAATACTTTAACAAGCTCTTAATCATCAGTGAACATTTGTGCAACGTTTATTCAACATATTTAATATAGAACCTGAGAAACTGGCACATTAAAAAAGCAACAATTACTCAAGAGAATGTGTTTTGTGCTATGTCCTCATGCTAATTTCTCAGTCATATCTGCATTACTATGATGAATGTTGAGTAAATTTTGTGTAAATGTTCTACAGTTGAGAGATGCCTTATTAAAGGGTTAGTTCACCATAAAAAGGAAAGTTATGGTATTAATTATTCACCCTCCTATCATTCCAAACCTCTGAGACCTTCAATTCTCTTCAAAACCCAAATTTAAGATATTTTAGATATATAAGAGAGCTCCCTCATCCTCTATAGACAGCAACAGTCCCAGCCCATCCAGAAATGTACCAAAAATAACCTCAAAACAGACCATAATGCCTTCAGTGGTTCAATCAGGATATCAGGATATTATCAAGCTACGAAAGCAAAATATAATGTCTTTTTCAACAGTTTCTTCTCGTCAGTGTCAGTATAGGGGGCACGTTCTCTACATGAGATACTTCCTTTGTTTGAAACCAGCATCTGAGGTATATGTCAGGTAGGGGTGTAATGGATCATGGTTGATCCTTGATTCATATGGGTCGCAATCCACGGTTCGGAACACATGTGACCCACGGATAATACATTTTGTTTAACTAGCAGATTAATTCTAAATTTAAACGATCACAGAGAGATCGCCTCTCGCGTCATTCAAATCACATGTATGAAAGCATTTTGGTTTTCATTTTGGTTTTCATTAAAATTGTTTTCTGTCACTAATTGTTTAGCCTGCATCAATGCATTCAGTGTAAGTGGTTAATCATTAAAAGATTGGGATTTCAACAACCACGTAACATAAATTATAAATGATGGTGATTTGCATATGTTTATTAATAATTTGAATTGCTGCATTCAAATCTGAAAACGCAAAAATCAAGAAAGAGATTGAGCCTTTAGTCTTTTGAGTTAGTTATGAAGTTACAAACAGTCAAATAACACAGAAGTACTGGGATAATAGATAAAACAATTGATGTTTATGGTAAAGATTAAAATCATAATCACATGCATTTAACGACGCTCAAAAATTAAAGTTGTAAGGAGCAATTACATTATTTAACCAATAGGTGGCGACAGCCAACCATCTAAAATATGCCACTGAATAATTTTTCAAAAATGACACATCTAGCATTGAAACATGTTTGAGTGAATAGCAGAATCATTTATTAAAAATGAGGCTTAAAAATGTGGGTTTTACAAATTATATTGTTAGATTTCTACATTTAGTGTTATCAGCAACAGTAATAGTAACAGTGAATTTTTCACAGTACTAAATATTTGACAAATTATTTTTATTTAGCTGATTTTTTTTCTTCATTTTATTTTTGATACAATTACAGGTTCTAAGTTCTGTTTGTTAAAACCAAAAGTGTCTTGCAGTACTGTTTTTGTAATAAATGGAAAGCAAATTACATTTGTCTGATCTGAAAAATGGTCTGATCCGTGACTAAAAAAACCTTAACGTGATCCAAAGCGTGAGATTGATCCTATACACCACTAATGTCAGCAAAGCAACACACAATGAGAATATCGCTCTTGTGAATATGCACACTATACTGACACTGAGGAGAAGAAACAGCGTTATTATTGTAATTTTAATCTCTGAGCTTGATAATATTCTGATTAATGTTGCTATTTATATGAGCGCACAAAGGTGTTCTCACAGCTTGATAATATTCCAACTGAAGTGTGAACTAACCCTTTAAGCAAAGAAACTGAACTGAACTACAAAAACTTGACCTCTGTTGCTCTCTGGTTGAATAAGCTATAAAACATCTCAAAAGAAACAAAACTGGAAACTTCTATCCACAAGTGCATCAAATTTACACTTAATGTTGGTAGAATTAGAATTCACTATAATTTATCCATTATTAAGGGATTTTTTTATTTTTTATTTATTTTGGCGTTTTTGCCTTTATTAAGTTGATAGGACAGTATTTCAGGCAGGAAGCGAAGTGAGAGAGAGAGAGAGGGGGTAGGGACGGGAAATGTCCTCGAGCCGAGATTCGAACTCGGGACGCCCTGAAGTGCTACTGCACCATATATCAGCGCGGTAACCACTAGGCTATTGCGCTGACATTAAAAGATTTTTATTCCAAATTTAGCATTTCCACCACTCATTTCTTATGAGATACTTCAAAATGTGCATTAACATGATGAGTGATGGAAAACGCAGCTATAAACATGTTTAAATGACTCCATAAACATCAAATAAGTCACATGTGATGTCAAAACTACTCTATAGGGTGTTAAATGTCTATGAAAATATGGGTTTGCAATTGAAACAAGATAATTAGCTACATATATTAGCTTGTGAATACTCTGAAGCTATTAGCGAAAAGTTTATACTTATAAACAAATAAACCCAATGCATGTTCATTTTAAAAAACGAAAACAAATGCAATTTTTCGAGCAGATGAACGTCAAGGTATTTAAAGCCCACACTATTTAACCCCTGATTTTAATATATTCACAAACGGATGCCAGGATCACCCTGTTCATGTAAATGAACTTGTGTTTGTTTTTTCGCAGTCGTGTAAATGCTAATGCGTCTCGGAACGCCGTCTGTAACCTTAATCGTCACACACACGTACCAACAATGACAAATGCAGCCTGTGCCGCCACCTGCACTCACGCAAACAGACCAAAAAAGAGCATCGGTTTCCTCTGTATACGCAGCTATAACACACACACAGAAACACTCAAGACTGGATTGGATCAGAGAGGTTGTGTGTGTGTGTTATATGTCCGGAGGCCTGCAGCAGCCTCCCATCGATTTATTGACTGTGTCGCAGGCCGCAAGACACGCATCACCCAGTAGAATGGAGGCAGGTGTTTGTCAGGCCGGCTGGGAGGAGAGCGGGGGGTTGTTATTATTTATTGTTTGTATTTATTTATTACTCCTACCCGCCTCCGCCTCCCCTTCTCTCTCTCTCTCTCTCTTTTGCACTGGGCTCTGTCTGTCCTTTTCTCTATCACCTTTTCCTCTCTCCCTTTCTGATTTCTTTTTTGCTCAGGTGGTGGTCAAGTTTTTTTTTTTTAAGTATTTGCATTTAAGGTTGATCTAAATGTCTGTTCCTACTGTATGCTTTTAGTCAATATGGAGGGTTGTTAGAGCTTTGAAAATGATAAATAAGTCAAACAGGACTTAAATCAGTTTGTTTCCTTGAGGTTTTTTATTGTGGTGTTTATTAGTGTTTATTAGTGCATTGCAAAAAGCAGTGTGACGTAAATAAAGTCAACTTATTGAAAAAAATGAAAATCAAGTTCATAATACAAACAAACAAAATGATTATTAACTATACTAACACAACTTTTGAACAATTTAGTTTCAGTTCCCCTTTTTTCCTTTGGAACTTACACTCTCAAACAAACTTTTGTTGCATTCTCCTTTTATCTTTATTTACGCTTGTAACGCTAACACTCAAAATAGCAATTTACTTTTAACCCACATTTGTCTTTTTTGGTTTCATTTCGTTTGTTATCATGTAACTATGCAGATCATCAAATAAACACCCTATTTAGCTTTTGAAGTGAAACGTTTCATAAAGGTTTTCTGAAAATGTTACACAATATCCATTCTCGTCTTATCAGAATCAGAAAGAGCTTTATTGCCAGGTATGTTCACACATACGAGGAATTTGTTTTCGTGACAGAGCTTCTACAGTGCAACAGGACAACAGAGACGGGACAAAAAACAGATAATATATTTAAAAAAAAAAATAGAAAAATAGAATAGAAAAAAAAGAATAGAATAGAAAATAGAATAATAGAATAGAATAGAAAAATAGAATAGAATAGAAGTATGTAGGATTATGGCAACTTTGATGAGATTTTAATCCACTTTAAATGTTGACTATTATATACATGGCTTGTGTCTGGATGCCATCGCATCACACTTTAAATCCTTAAAGATTTTCCGCAAGCTACTTTCTGTCATCCTATAGAAACGAGGCCCGTGCACTTCTAATATCAGCTGCGAGAGACGTCACCCACTGTGCCAGTGAACTCTTTGGGGCTCCGTCTAGCCAGACAGCGATTGGGACCGCGGGTTTATATTAAAGCCCTGTATGAGTCTCAGACGGGCCATATTGACGAGCCTGTGACCCCACGGCAGGGTTCGGTCGCACCATTTCATTGGTCTCATAAGCTGGTGTGGACCACCCCAGGGCGGGCAGGACAAAAGTTACCCGTGGCGGCCGGCGTGTTTCGGTGGTGGGGTACAAAAGAAAGCCAAAGTGACGGGCAGACAAGAATGATGTGACCCAAACTGTAAACATTCCTGTCGGGCCGGCCATGGTAACCGGGCAGAGAGCGAGAGACGGGACGGTATGATGGAGGGCTGTGGCAGGGGAGGGGGGACGGGTGTGAAAGGGAAGGGTAGTGGGAGGGTGGCAGAGCCTCGGGGGTTTGCTGCCATGGGAGCTGTTGGCGCTTGCCCTCTCAGATGGAGAGGTTGGCACCACATGCAGAGATAGATATATGGATGCGGATTTGGGATCAGAAGTGGTGTGCCTTTTCAGGCTGAGGGGCCACTTTGTAACCTAATGGATTTAAAAGGCAGCTAAGAAACTATTGCAATAAAAAATGTAAAAGATTACTGTATGGAAAAAAAAAGTAGTTTTATATTAAGTTATATATAAACGTATAAGTAACTAGTGTTGTTTAAAGAAGAATTTGAGATATATTTGAAGACATTAAGACAGATGAAAAAAAGCAAGTTATTTATATTCATCATTAGTGGATTTTGGTTTCATATTTTGAGAACTTCAACTCCCCTGCTACTTATTTTTCTTTATCATTTATTTTACTTGTTATTTTATTTATTTATTTATATATGTATTATTATTATTATTATTATTATTATTGGTAACACTTTATATTGATGGTCCTTTTGAGTATTAGTAGACTGTCTGCTTTATATCTGTTGGTACTGCTCCTTCAACAGACATTTAAGTGACTTTAAGAAACTTTGCAAGTACATGTCAGCTTACTCTAACCCTAACCTCAACCTTACAGTCTACTTATAATCTAATGAGAATTAGTTGGCATGTAGATGCAATGTAACTTAATTTCAACAAACAGACCATCAAAATAAAGTGTGATGTTATTATTAATTAGGATGGACAGATTGTGAAGGTTAATTGATTGTTATCTTAGTCTTTTGTGTAATTCTAAAATTCTATTAATGCCTTTCTGTCATTGTTCAAGCATTGTTAATATAAAAAAAAAAACTATTAGTAATTTTTGACAAATTATGATGCATTTTTTAAATGAATATATGCTACAATATTGTTTACTATATTACTTTATATTGTAATTTTATGACCAAAAAAGTAACAATGAAATTTGTGTATATGTAGTTATGCACATCATGTAGATTTTTGCCAAAAATTATATTGCACTATTGCAGTATTCGCATGCATTATATGTAATATATTACAATTTGCTTCAAAATGCACCAATAGCAGTGTTATATTGTCTCAAACTCGATTCCTGAAAGGCCGCAGCTCTGCACAGTTTTGCTCCAACTCAATCAAACACCGCTGATCAAACTAATCAAAGTGTTCACGACTACTAGAGACTATTTAAACAGGTGTGAGTTGGAGGTGGTTGGAGCTAAACTATGCAGAGCTGCAGCTCTCCAGGAATTGAGTTTGAGGCTACTAATAATATATGATCATCGTCACAATAAATCATTTCTATATGATTAGTACTTGGTATAATTACAATATCATATGTAAATTACTTTTATTAAATATCATATGATATATAGTTATATAATAACAGCATATTTTTTATTTTTGTAACATCCTATAATATATAGTTAAACAAAAATGCGATCATACATTTAAATTTATTAGATGGAATAACCCCTTGAGATGAACCATCTCATTTTTGAGGGGGTTCCTAAGAAGTACATAAATCAAACAGAGTACAGCACGTCATAACAAACATACATGCTAAACAAAACAAACAAGCAGCACACCTCACCTGAAACACTTCCCACAGTCTAAAGCAGTGTTTCTCAACCACATTCCTGGACGACCACCAGCTTTGCACATTTTCCAGGTCTCCTTAACCAAACACACTTGATTCAGATCATCAGCTCATTAGCAGAGACTGAAAGACCTGGGTGTAACAGACAAAAGAGACATCCAAAGCATGCAGTGCAGGTGGACCTCCAGGAACGTGGTTGAGAAACACTGGTCTAAAGCCTAAGCAAACGAAAACATATAATCAAAAGTTCAAACAATTTGATATACAAATGAATAATAAGAATTTATATTATTATAAAAAATTTACTACTAAATAAATCTGTAAACGTGCACTTCTATAACTTTGTCTATACTTCACACACATGTACTCTAAACTGTGAAATTCTGCATACATTTTTTTAATTAATCGTTATATACATCTAAATGTATAAGTAATTACATAATGGAACCCAGATCTGCTTACACACTTAACAAAACCCGCAATCAATCAATCAATTCTCATCAATAAAGCACAAATACTGCATACTCAAGCATGCAGAGGCCTGTAATCAGTGTTTAATCGTGCGGCGTTCAGAGCCTGCAGGCTGACCTCGTCCCGCAGCAGTGCAGATAAAGCAATGATTCATAAACGCCGTTTTTAATCAGAACGCTCTGGGAGGAACTGAGTGTGATGAGGAGCACAGATACACACGCGCGCGCACACAGAGGGAGGCAGTAAATCGGGCCCATGGAGGCCGGGATGAGAACGCAGCCACCCTTGGCTTTTATTCGTTTCCTATAAACGTTAGCATGCGGGACAGATAACATCAGTAATTGACTCTTGTCCTCCACGTCAATTTGCCATAGTTAAGCATCTGCGGAGACGTCCCCACAAAACACGCCTAACGATTATTACTCCAATTCATAATAAATGTTCATTCCTGAGACAAAGAAACCCAAAGACCTGCAGGGAATCTGAGGCCTCCTTAATAGTGTTGTTTAAATAAATGAGCATATAATGCTGACATGAAGATGACTGCTGTGATGCATGTCCAAGTGATATAGCTCTCAAGTCAGGTTAATTATAATTATTTAATCATTATAATAATAAAAAATAGTTGTAATAATAATAATAGCAATGATAATAACAGGTATCTGTGGGGCAAACCTGTAGAAACCCTGAATAATAATAATGATAATAATAATAATAATTAGTTACCTAAAATAAATAAACTGACAAAATACATTAATATGATTAACATCTGTAAATATTTTCGATTTTTATATATATAAATTTATATATTAACATTTATATTATCAAATATTTTATATTTTTTATATTTTATAGTTTATTAAACATGGGCGATGTGGTGGCGCAGTGGGTAGCACGTTCGCCTCACAGCAAGAAGGTTGCTGGTTCAAGCCTCGGCTGGGTCAGTTGGCATTTCTGTGTGAAGTTTGCATGTTCTCCTTGTGTTCGGGTGGGTTTCCTACAGGTGCTCCGGTTTCCCCCACAAGTCCAAAGACATGTGGCACAGGTGAATTGGGTATGCTAAAATTGACCATAGTGTATGAGTGTGTGATTGAGTGTGTGTTTCCCAGTGATGGGTTGTGGCTGGAAGGGCATCCGCTGCGTAAAACATGTGCTGGATAAGTTGGCGGTTCATTCCGCTGTGGCAACCCCTGATTAGTAAAGGGACTAAGTCAAAAAGAAAATGAATGAATGAGTTTATTAAATATACAGACTTAAAGTGTATTTTATATGATTACATTTAGTATATTATATATATATATATATATATATATATATATATATATATATATATCTAAAGTTTTATATAATAATTAAATATTTAATATTTATGATTAATGATATATACATTTAATTCATTTAATTTAGGTAATATTAACATTTTCATGTAGTTCAAGTTGATGTACTAAAAAGAAAAAAAAAGTAAAAATATGTGGAAAATTTACACAATAACACACAAGTAGTTCAGACTATTTAATAGTATAATGATTATATAATAATAGTATGATGATTAAACATCTGTGGCCTGCTATTGGTCATTCTCATGTGATTGACACATTGCCCTCATCCAAGCACACACGTCATCATTGAAGAGGGAGGTGCGGTTATTTTAGTCAAAGATTTCACAAAATAATGATGTGCACTAATAAATAATTCATAACAAACACTGCAGTGTTCAATAAAATTGGTCTTTAGATCAGCCCCCATGCATTTCCTCCTCAAGCCAGAAGAGGGCAGAGTGCCAGACTGCCAAAAAAACAGACACACACACACACAAATTAATTACCCAAGATTGATTTCAGCTCCACACCCCAGAAAATCACCAGCTCCTCTTTCTGTCCTCTCGCACACAAATCTGGAGGAAATACGGAGCGAGCGCTTCTCTCACACCTGCGAACGCTCTAATAATAAACACCATGAATATGTTTATATCCCCCTCAGGTGTGCGCTGTTTGTTTGGGGTCGTCTAATGGACTGCCGCGCTCCGCTTTTGCCTCCTCTGGTCTGATGGCCAAATGTAAATAAATAATGTAGTAAATGTCTGCGGGGAGCTGTACGGCGTGGCTGGGCGGTTTGGGCTGGAGATGGCTTTTATAAGCACAGCTCTCCAGGCCCGGGCTGGTTTGCATTACATGAGGCTGAATTCCTCTGAGATGACACTCATCCTCAGGCACTTTAGCGCGGCCGCTGACTCAGCACTCCTCCACCTGATGAGATTACGCCTGCCATTGACAGCCAGTTAAAGGAGCAGGCCGTGATTCTGTCGCTCCAGCTACTCTGATCGCTCCACTTTAATCTCTTACACGCTCCTCGCTCGCTGCGGTCCACGCAACTTTGAAGCGTCTTGCAGGAGCTGGATGTAAAAATGTGTGCGTCCATTATTTTTATATTGGCATATATAGCGAAAGCTTGTATTGAATTGGTCGCTGTTGTTGGCTGCAGTTCAGTTATCGGCCACTGGTGGTGCTATTAACATGTTTTGGAATTTTACGTATAAATTTATTAAGTTATTTATATGTTAGTTTCAGTATGTTTGTTTTAAGGATGTCTCTAAGCTAGTGCGCTACAAAATTCACGTTTGGAAAAAAAAGTGAAACTGATATAAAGATCTAAATCTCGCCGCCTTCAAGACGCTTCTCATTTGCTTTTCATTTGATGCACTTGAGCTCAACCACTCTCACTGGCAGAGCAGTGATAAAAACAAAACGTTATTGGCTGTTTTTAAAAAAAGGGAGGGGCTACTCTATGTCCCGCCCTCTCTTCACGTTTCAGTTGAGGTTACGTCAAACATTGAATAAAAATGCACATTTTAAAGCACTTCATGGGACATTTAACATGTTTTGGAATTTTACTGTATGTATAGATATTTTTAAGAAGTAAGTTGCGCAAAAGTAAAGATTCTGCATCGGGAAATATTTTTAAAAATGCTAGTGAGAATTTTAAAAATGAAATTAAAATTTTAAAAAAAATTGTTGTACAACATCTTTGTGTGTACAAAGAATCAAGATGTAGTTGTAGTCAGCAAGTACATGAATAAGTCATTTTGTCCAGTGTAGTGAACTGAATCAGTTTCGAATGAACTGTTTGTGAATTGGTCACTTAAACTGGTTTGATAGCCTTTTTATTGATCGGTTGATTGAATTAAAAGATCAGTTTCAATATAAAGGATTTGTTCACATGAAATATTTTGTGGACAGAGTCTACCAATTCACAAAATACGATTTAAAAGAATGATTTGTTCGCAAGTTGTTGAGAATAGTTTGGTGAACTGAATCAGTTGATTTGAATGTAAAAATCAGTTTCAATAAAAATTGTAATTGAGTCATTTAGACTTTTAGTGAATTGAATCATTTGATTCACTGAACAAAAACAAAATCATAATTATAATTTATTTTCTAGTTATTCAGACAAGTTTAGTGAACTGAATCCTTTGGTTCACAGAACAAAATAATATTAAAAAATATTTATTTTCAAGTTATTTAGATAAATTTAGTGAACTGAATCATTTGATTCACTGAACAAAATGATATTCATAATTATTATTTATTTTCTAGTTATTCAGACAAGTTTAGTGAACTGAATCGTTTGATTTACTGAAAAAAATATATTAAAAAAATTAATTTATATACAGGTTATTTAGACAGGTTTAGTGAACTGATTCATTTGATTTACTGAACAAAATGATATTCATAATTATTATTTATTTTCTAGTTATTCAGACAGGTTTAGTGAACTGAATCGTTTGATTTACTGAAAAAAATATATTAAAAAAATTAATTTATATACAGGTTATTTAGACAGGTTTAGTGAACTGATTCATTTGATTCACTAAACAAAATATAGTCAAAATTATTATTTTCAAGTTATTCACACAAGCTTAGTGAACTGAATTATTTGATTCACTGAAAAATTAAAAAATGTATTTGTTCATGAGTAATTCAGACTGATTCATTCATTTTGTAATCAGTTAATCATTTTAACTAGTTTAGTAGCCTGAATCAGTTGAACTGAACTAAACTGAACTGAAAATATCTGAGAACTGAATCAACTGATTCACCTGAAAGATCTATTTTACAGTAATGATATGTATATACAGTACATCATTTATACTGGCTTTGTAAACTCCATCCAACTGATTCAATAAAAATAAATCTGATTAAATAAACTTTTTTTCACACAAACTTGGCATATAATTTCACAAGACTTGGAATATGTCATCTAAATCACATTTATGGTTCATTTTATAAAGTCGATAGCCTCAGTACAAGTCATTGTTTATTATAGATATCAGAATTGTCTTTTACGTGGTACAAAATAAGTCCTCGAGTTTTGGATGAAGCCGAGTTTTAGAGTAAACTACACCTTTAACTGAGTTTCAGGCCGTCTGTAAGTCTATTAACCGTTACTGTTGCATTTCGTTTCCTCTCTCCTTCCTCTCGTCTCTCTGAAGTGTATTCGTGTGTATTATGTCTCTAGCAGATGTGCTGCAGTGTGTGTTTGCTGTGTGTTATTTGCATGAGTTTTTTCCCCCTCCGCCCTTCTCCTTTCACTACATTAATACAGCTTTCACCTTGAAGGCTTTCAAACGGGACACTAAGGCTATTGATGGGTTGACTACAGCTATCTATCCGTCAATTACAACCGCTGACGTACAGCCTTTAAAATCAACTTCGCCTGCATCCAGAGAAATCCCATTCACTTTAGCCAATAAGCAGATCTGCTCACTGAAAAAAGAGCTGTATTTTGGTGTTAAATAATTAACTAAATAATACAGTTATTTAATGAGCTAAATAATTATATTCTAATATATTTTATAGATTTTAATTAAAATATAAATAAAAAATATGTAATAATAATTTTGCCCCATATTTTTAAATAAATGTGATTTAAAAATACACATAAATTGAAAATAAGTTGTGTAAATTTCTATAAATGTACATAAAAATAAATATGTAGAATAATATAATTCCATTTATATTTTTTTATTAAAAATGTTATTTAATATTTAATTTAATGACATTTATTTACTCATTTAAAAATGTTAAACATTCATTATGTTAGAAATACTCCTCAAATATATTAAAATATATTTTCATTTTAGAAAAATGTAAAATATTTAAAAAATTGTCAGAAGTTGCATTAAACTTCTTCAGAATCTGTTTCATTTTTCCAAATTAATGATTCATATAGTAGTAAATTTAATCTTTAAAAGGCCAGGTTTAAAAGTCATATGAGAACTGAACATCTCAAAAGCCCACAATAACAATCCTTTACAAGGCAAATGCTAACCGCACAGCTAATGCTAACCGCAGGCCAGGACGTCATTGTAGCTGTATGGAAATGACTTAATCTAGTACAAATCCTTCCTGCCAGAACAAAACACAAATACACCAGTGTTGACTTTGTGGGCGACTTCATCCAAACTAAACCTTCAGGAAAACGACATTTCCTCTTAAAGGGACAGTTCACCCAAAAAATGGAAGATTTGCATTTTAGTCACCCTCAGGTCCTTCAAGATTTATTTATTTTTATTTTTTTTTGAGCAGAACATTAAAAAGATCAACAATAATCAAGTTAACAGCTACTGGAACTTTTAAAGCCCAAAAGAACATATACAGGCAACACAAAATTAAATACCCACAACTGGCTGTTCAATTTTGTGTTGCCTGTATATGTTACGAAGTGAAATGATTGGTCTGTGCTAGTGTGCAGTTTTCTTTAAGTTCTTCAAGCTTAAAATCAGCTATCCCACAATGCATCGGAAGTGATTCTTTTAGACTTGATGTTCGGTTCTGTTTTTATTGCTAACTTTAACTATAAAATTATTATGAATTCTGAATGTACAAAATAATTTTACTGTTAAATAAATCTGTATATTGATAACAAAAATAGATTTAAACAATGTTTCATCTGTGAACAATGAATATCCGAAGCACCACTCCACATTAAAAGTCAGAATTTCTCCATTTGTACTTGATTCTTTTCTCCCAATCGAGCTGTATTTGTAGCTGCGAACATGCGACTGTAATTTCAGCCTGGTTGTCCTCCGTCAGTCTGGATCAGTCTGTGCTGGTATCTGCAGACTAAATCATATCCGTCAGCACAGAGAAACACAAACCGGCGTCCGCAGAGTGATGGAGAATCTCGCGCGTCTCCTAAAGTCTCCTCAGGACAGAGAGAGAGAAAGTTTGAGCACGGTCGAGCTTATA
This sequence comes from Danio aesculapii, assembly GCF_903798145.1. Classification (NCBI taxonomy): domain Eukaryota; kingdom Metazoa; phylum Chordata; class Actinopteri; order Cypriniformes; family Danionidae; genus Danio; species Danio aesculapii. The sequence continues at coordinate 17,361,854 of NC_079456.1, read as the reverse complement.
GACAAAGACACGAGGAAGAGCTGCACTGCAGCCGAGCGCACAAACTCCACAGTCAGCAACTTCTATTGATTAAAAACTAACCTTGCCGTCTCTGCGCTGCGCTCGCGGTGAGCTGGAGAATTTCAACGAGCCGTCCACATTTCCAAACTCACAAATCACATCATTCGCCTTCACTATAGCACTGCATTACTGTAGGAGGAGGTCAAGCTTCATATTGTACATCTAATGCACATTACATATATAAACAACTAAACAACTAAAAAAAAATATATATATATATAACAAATAAATAATAGATATATATAGCGACCTAAAAATATATATATACATAGACAAAGACTAAAAAAGATGTATATAATAACAAAAAATATAAAATGACAAAAAATAGATAGATCTATATAATGATATATATATATATATATATATATATATATGTATATATATATATATATATATATATATATATATATATATATATATATATATATATATATATATATATATATATATACATATTGGGTATATATAACAACTAAAAAGATATGAAGAGTTTAGATGCAAAAAACTCTAAATGCTGTCTGAAATTTTCCTCTAAAATTAGCATTTTTATCAGACTCCTGTGTGTATGTTCAGTAATATCACTTATATGGCAGAGTACATCCTATTCCTGGTCTATAAAGTGAAATATCTCAATATAAACAAAGGAGGTTGAGAAAAACGTTCATTTTCTATGGAAATTTCAGACGGCACTAGGTTTTTGCATCTGAACTCTTCATATATAGGTGTATATATATATATAAATTGTCAAAAATTTGTCATGAAATTACTGCTAAATATCTGCACATACTTTTAAAGATATCAAATAAGCTCATAAGTAATATTAGAATATTAAATTGCTTATTAAAATGTATATTGTATGTAAAATGAGAAATAAAAATAGTTCTACTTTTGAGTAGACTACTAAATGCATGCTTAAATAATGCACATGTTTTTATGCATATATAAATTCATTATATAGTTTTTATTAACATAGTTTTATATACAGATAATGTTTTTCAAAACGTCAGACACATTGAGTGTTACAACAATGAGCAGCTTATTTTTTTGCAATTATCTGCCAGTCCCTGAGCGCTTGACTCTGATTGGCTAAAAACTCCCAAGCCTTAATTAATCACGACTTTTGATTGGCGGCCATATGTAATGACCCGAGCAGTGGGCGGAGCATGAGAATCACAGCACGCGACGACTCCCCTCTCATGTTTATTCACAGCCGGAGCCGAAAAGTAGAAAAGAGTCCGAAAGAGCGGCGAGGCCCCTTGTCTTGCTAATGATAGTCACGTATACGGCCGTCTGGTTGTCCCTCGCAACCAGACATGATGTAACAGCAGGATGAAGTTGGACTCGGTGGGAGGAGGGAATCTGAAAGGGGAGGAGAGCAGAAAGAGCGAACCACACTTGCTGGAAAACCTGAACAATGGAGCTCCGCAATCAATAAGGCCATTTCACTGAGGGATTACAGAGCAAACTTGTTCACAGACGCTTCTCTGCAGCTCCCTGTGACGGGGAGTGAAGCTGTGAAGGCATTCAGAGAGTCAAACTGCATCTTAACTTCTGAGACACCAGAAAACAATGAGCGTTGTAATGGAGATGCTGGTGTTCAGGGTTAAAAACACTGCACTAAACGTTTATGCGCAACTCATTTTTCTTATATTCACGGAGGAGACTTGATGTCATTCATTGTGAATTATGAAAAGTGGTCTATATGTAGTGGTTAGTGTAAAAGGGAGGGCTTAGAAAATGTTTTGATGAATAAAAAATGTAATTAATTAACACACTATGGGGACTCATGCATAGTATGAGATCAAATTATGTTTACTTATTAGACAACAATTAATAATAATAATAACTTTGTTTATTTGAAAAAAGTAACATTTCTACATTTCTCTTTAGCATTTATTTAGATAATTAATTTTAAATAGAATAAAATTATATAGAATTACTTTTTGAAATGAATTAAACATTCTTGTGATTAAAAAGGAACATTTTCAGCATCATTATTCCAGTCTTCAGGGTGTGACGTGGCCATTTAAAAGTCATTGAACATCTCTCATGAAACATTTCTGATTATTAATGTTGTACTGCTTCATGTTTTATTTCAGGATAATTTGATGAACAGCTAACCTTTTGAAACATTACAGATGCCACTTTGCAGTCCACTTCACAGTCCAAATCTTTCATAAAAAAGTGACTAATTTATTTCATTAAAAGCACATAACACCCAGAAAATTAACTATATAAAGAAACGCTACACCTTTTAAAAAAAAAATAGACTAATTTTACAGCTCAGTGATATTACAAAGATTCTAGCTGGTGGTAAAAGTGTACTTGCTGCCGGTGTCTATTTTCAGGTGCTGCACAATATCATTAATATCATATCAGAATGGGAGGATAGTTCCTAGCCATGTCATCCTAGAACAGGGGGTCAAACTCCCTGCACACTTTAGTTCCAACCCTGCTTCAATACGCTCACCTGTAGGTTTCAAACAAGCCTGAAGGACTCAATTAGTTTGATCAGGTGTGATCAGTTCTGTCTTTTGTATGGCCACCTTTTACTGAAATATCAGCCTGTACACGCTTCCTATAGTCAAGCATAAATCCCCGAATTCTTGTTGAAGGCATTTTGGCCCACTTTTCCTTGCAAAATTTCTCCAGTTCAGTCAGGTTTGATGGGTGCAGAACGGCCCTTTACAAGCCAATCTATAGATTTTCATTGATGTTCAAGTCTGGGGACTGGGATGGCCATTCCAGAACATTGTATCATGTTCAATTCCTTGGTAGATCTGGAACTGTGCTTTGGGTCAGTGTGCTGTTGTAACATCCAAACCTGTTGGACTGATTCCTAAACATTGTTCTTCAGAATCTGCTGATACTGGGTGAAATACGTGACATTATCTAGCTTTCTCTAGAAACCGAATGGCATTTCACCGAGACCTTCTCTTTTAAAGAAAGAGCACATAATTATGCAGCCACAGTGGGGTGCCCAAACTTTTGCATAAAATTGTATGCTAAGCAAATCTAAAAGTACTCCCGCCAGACCTGGAAATCATCTGAATGGATTAAAGAAGTTGTAAAATGAGCCTGTTTTCAAAAAAGTGGATTGTTTCTTTAACTGAACATGCACACTCTTATTTCACTGACCTCATTTGCATTGTTAACCTTTGTGATGTGTTCTTGTCCCGTTTGCAGTGGTACCTGGGCTAAAGACTCCCGAACACGGACACACGGCCGCTCCGAGGTCACTCGACCAACCCCCTCTGTCTCCCCTGAGTACGACCCGCAAACATGTACACCAGTCTGAACAGAGAGAAGCCACTTGCTGCCCCGTACCGGACAGACCCACAGCATGGCTCCAGCCGAACAACCCCGCCAAGCCCTGGAACAAGAGGAACCGCTTACACCCACTTACTATATATCTATATAGTCCAGATGTATTCTTCCATATGTATGGTTTACATGCCTATATTCATATATAGTAGCTGTCCAGCTCTTCTGAGGGTGGAGCTCAGAAAAAAAAAACGAAGAGCTTTTTTGTTTTGTTTTCTTAATTTTTGGTTTTGGAAACATGCACGTTTTATTTTTATTTTCCGTTCGTTTGTTTGTTTTTGTTTTTTATGGTTCACCCTCACAGATAGACGAGGAAAAACGTAACATGACGCAATCAAAGAGCTTCCCGCTTCTGTGCCTGTGGTGTTAAAAAGAGAGGCGTTTCGAGATCAAAAACGCAAACGCAGTCGACGGCCAAGGGTCGCGAACCCACAACCATCTGGAGGTCGGAGCTCTGCCTTTCAATCACTCGTGTTTCGACGCTGTTGGAGGTTTCGCCTGGGTCAGATTTACCACCAGCTAAAAAAAAAAAACTAATCTAAACAAATGTGTATTGCGTCTTCTGGACCATTTGCTTACCTTCCACCGCCATCATCACCACCACCGCCATCAAGGACTCAACCCCATTTTTATCTGTTGTTTTTGTCATTTTTGGGGCAGGCGATGAAGAAGTCATGAACGGTGATGTTTGATATCAGGTCATTTTACAGGAGATCTCCCCACTTGGAGGCATGTTCATATTTTATGTTTTTCTTACAAAAAAACGAGAAAAAAAAGAGAGAAAGTCATAGTGATTGTTTCTACTAAACCCCAGCCGGAAGGTCTGTGGCACGCCAAGGGCCGAGTGAAGGTTCGATCTTCCATAAACTTCAAGGGAAGGTTAACCGTGAATACTGAATTGAGGAAAGTGCAATTTTGTTGGGTAGATGTTGGATTGTTAAATATCTTTGTAAGATAGATCGTTGAAGCGATTTGTTGAAAAGTATATATATATAAATATATATATTTTTCTTCCTAGTCCGTTCACACCTCCAGGACTCTAAAATATCGGGGTACAAAAAAATAACAACAACAACATGTAAAGAGAAAAATAGAACAAATAGCCTTGTGAGAAATAAGGGGAGCTGTAATTGTTTTTTGAAATGTGTTTGTTTCTTTGTTTGTTCATCTTTTGTTAGCATTGTAGAACAAATAATCCCTTTAAGAAATATCGCCGTCAACTTTCTAGTTAGTTTCCGAAACGCTACAGCAGTTTTGATTTACTGTACGCAAAAGAAGTTGCAGTTTGGATGTAAGGAAAACATAAATATCGCCTGATTGAAGGGATAGTTTGGCTAACATATACAATTTGCCTCTTTCTTTTTAACATCTCAAAGTAGATTTTTAGCTGAAAGTGTGGTCATAAAATGCCAATAACTTTTACTGTAGTAAGCGCATCATTTTTAATGCTTTTTGCTCCTAATGATACATTGTAAAATGTCAAACTGAAATGAACTTTGCTTCATAAAACCTTTTTTTAACTCTAAAAGTGCCAGTATTCATTAGCTATGTTTCCATCCAAAGATGTGAATTAGCCCAGCAGACACACATCATAAGACGTTAATATTAGGTTAGATTTAGGTCGCCAGCGTCTTAGGACAATGTTATTTTGACGTCCAATAACGACATGAGATGATATTTTGTTGATTTTTAGATTGTGTTGGAAAGTAATCAAAATCCAACGTCGAGCCTACATCTTAAACCAACGTCATATTGACGTTAAATACTGACACTTATTCATCAAATATGGCAATCAAAATCCAACGTCTGATAGACGTCATAGTAGTAATGTCCACACGTCAGACGTTGATATTTTGTTGTTTTTGGGTTGCGTTGTAAAGTAACCAAAATGCAACGTCTGTCTGACGTTAGACATTGACGTTGGGTTTTGACGTCAACCCTATTTTGAAAATGCAACATACCAAGATTGGGGTGCAATGTCAATCTGTGCCTGTGCCTGCTGGAAGAGTTGTGCGCAAAACTGGAATATCACATAAAACAATTGCGGAAAAGCATCGGATAAAATTCGTTAAATCTGTGTTCATTGTCGCTTATGCAGATTTTTCTTATCGAATAAAATGATTAAGTGCATAAGCATTTTTTGCGCATTTTCAAAATGTATGCACATCTTGGTGTTTCCATTAACCATGTTTTTAATGCGATATTCCAAAATGCATGTAAAAATAGGTGGAAACATAGATAATGACTTCACTAAATCACTGAATACCACAGTTTTAGCTACAAATCTTCTTAAACGTTCTACTGAAGAAAAAAAAAAGCTATTTTCAGACAAACCATTTCTTTAAATTTGTCCTAATGTGAACGCAACAAGCGAATATCGAACTAACTTCCTTGCCAACACTTTCGAAAACTGTTGCGCAAAAAATGTGAAGATCCAAAAGCTTCCCTTGCATGCAATTTCCGTTCTTTTTTGAGTTTTTCATTCGTTTCCTGTATGAAACATATATATATAAATATACATATATATATATATACACGCTTACAGTCTCATCCACCGTCGATCAAAGCTCAGTAAAGTTACAAAAAATAAAAAAGAAATAATAATCTGCATGTTCTAGTGTTAGTGACAAATTTTTACATAGATTACGTAGAGTTTAAAGTAGTGTGGAAATATTGTAATCCCAACATCGGGCACTTGCCGATCAAGTATTTGTTTGGTCCCTTTAAAAAAAGGGTGTTTTTACTGCTGTTCTCACAATCAACCAGCTAAACATCTCTCTGACTCTTCTTAGCTTGTCGTCATTTCTATTCTGACGTCTCCCTTCCTCCTTTATTCCCAACAGAACAATCATTTTCATGCAACGTACGCACTTCATCGTCCCTGCACGAACAATTCCACATCGATGTGCCTTGAGCGATGGTTAGTTCGGAATTATTGCACAAGCTGCAATGTGGAGACTATTTTTTTACCTTTTCACCCTTTTGCGTGTCGTGGTAACTTGGAGAGAGTGAAATTACTAATGATAATACGCAGTATTACTCTCCAGTTGACCACCAGTGGTCGTCGAGCGCTTGGAAAATCCCAACGTTTACACTTCAATCAGTCGAAAGTCAATCAAAAGTGTTTTTTTTCCTCTCTGATTTAACACTAGTGTCATTGATATTTATGGATGTTTTGCAATCTCTAAATGACGACTACTTCTTAATTTTTTTTATTTTCAGTCTTCCGGTGTTGTTGTTTTTTTCGTTCCCAGAGATGAAAAACGAGGAAAAGATTAATATGCAATACCTGCTTGCACTCATGTAGTCATTTTTTTTTTGTCGTGTTTTCATTTTTACCACCCACCAAAGTGAGCACTTGACAGGTCAAGTGGCTGAGCGTCAGTGTTTTTCATGCCCATGACACGAGAAAATGCCATTGATCAGCCTCACTTGGGTTTCACGCAATTAGTTTTTCGGTCATAATCGAGCCTTAAAAACGAGGAAACTTGCTTTCCATCACAAACACACAAGAGCGAACACGTCCAGGATTTGAAAAAGCCCAGATTTTTTTTTTTAAATGTACATTTTTGGTGTTATTTTCTATCGCGTATATATTTGGGAAATAGTTTTTCCCAGACATCTGATGTGATGATGATGATTTAGTAGTTAAACTTGTGTGGGTTTCTTTTTTTTTCTTTTTTTGCGTGATTTTATTACTTATTTTGGTCATTGTTCTTGCCTACCCTTTTTAGAAATGAGTTGGGCATTACTTTCTTAATCGTCTGCACTAAATATATATTAAAAAAATGATTAAAAAATCAACAAAAAAAAAAAAGCTTCCAGGGCTTAAAAGAGCGAAGGGAAACACGATTGCACGATATTTTTTTGTCACGAAAACCTTGTTTGGAGCAGCCCGGCATCTAATCAGCGAGATTGGCTGTGCGTGTGTAAGATAATGACAAAATTGCACCCTTTTTAAAGAAAGAAAAAAAAACAGAGAAAAAGAATTTGAAGCAATAGTTTGGGCAGTCTGTTTTGTTCTCGTGTTGTGTGTGTGTAATTTAGTTTTTTGGTACAAGACGCGCGGGAGAGGCGAACAAAGTGAATCGATTAGATATGAGATTTAGGGCGGACGCACCTGAGTATGGGAGATTTGATGTTTGTATATTGTATAGTTTTATTAATTACACTGATTTTAAAGCTGCCCTATTTTATAATGCAGGACTTTTGTAACATTGATTAAATGAGGAAAAAACTAGTGTTGTGAATTTTTCTGATTGTTTGTATTAAGGCCACATAAATAGAACTGGTTTTGTTTGTCCTCTGGGGAACTGGATTTAAGTTGAAAACTTCCTGTTTCCTCTATTATTTTTTGTTTGTTTTATTTCTTTTTGCTTTCCTTTTTCGTTTTTGTATGTATTTAAGGACTTATTTCTTCTTTCGATGGTATAGAAGTACTCCTATGCTTGAAAAGTGTAGGATGCCGAGGTGAAAACCCCATTGTAAATGGATGTTACAAGTATGCTGTATGTTTTGAAGGTTATTTGTTGCATCAGTGTTGATGAAGCTAAATCTAGATACTTCTGAGGATGTTGGTAAGAAGAGAGCGTTTTTATGCATTTTAAAATTAGTTTTAGGCAGAAGACAATGACATAGACGGCCAAAGGATGCCCCTATTATAAATGCATCTAGGCATCTTTTTGTGTTCACCATTCCATGCAGGAAAATAAACCGCTTGATATGCAACATGATTCTTTTTTCTTTTCCACTTCTTCATCTTTCTTCCACCACCCACACACACAGAGACACTCGAGAGATGTTAAATGACAGGAAGGTCGCCCCATTTTACATTTCGTGGAAAAGCAAGGCTATAGGGTCCAATCGCAAAGCATACCTCACAGGAACAAGTGGGTTTGAGACACTAAAAAGATCAACGGTTAGTTTAAAAAAGAGGATTCTTTGAATTTCCCTTACCTATTTGTTTACACAGTTTAAATCTGGGGTGCTCAAACTCGGTCCTGGCATACCTGCCAACACTCCCGTTTTTTTCCAGGAGTCTCCTGTATTTCACACCCATCTCCCGCCACCCTCCCATTTTGTTATTTCTCCCGGAAAACTCCCTTGCACAAGTCCTCAACTTTTTGTTAGAGTCTGTAACACCCCCGGGTCACCAACTTTGGTGTAGTACTTATCAGATCACAATGGCCGCTTGAAACCTGGTCCATAGTACTGTTACTAACACCACAGTATAGTCACTAACCCAGTTCTCAACTGTGTTATTCAGACAAACACACACCCCTAACACACCAGTCTCCCGGAGGGCCGGTGTCCTGCAAAGTTAAGTTCCAATCCTAATTAGACATACCTAGGCTAGCTAATCAAGCTCTTACTAGGCTTTCTAGAAACATCCTTGCAGGTGTGTCGAGGCAAGTTGGAGCTAAAATCTGCAGGACACCGGCTCTCCAGGACAGAGTTTGGACACCCCTGGTTCAAATAAACAAAAAATCACAGATCACATCTGACAAAATGGTAACAGTTTTGTTTGGGGTATGTTCAGAAGTCTTTTTGGGATTTCGCATTGCATTATGGGGCATTTACACAACATTGTTTTAGATGAAATCGAATTAACTTTTCAATGGTTTTCCCATTCAATAACATGACAACACCTTTTAGGGGCCTGAATTTCAGTTGTTTCTAATACACCGTCTACATGTTTGGTTATTTTTGTGGATCGTTGTGGCATTTATGCACTTAAATATAGTGAGAAAAGGGCCTATTTTTGTTACGCAGACTTTTAAAAATGAAATTCATTATCATTTTCAGCCCATTGTTATGTAAATGTGCCATTTTTCAACGTCACTATGTCTGGTTTTGTTCACCCAAATTATATCATGCAGTTCATGATGTGAAAATCTAGTCGGAACAAAATATTTTCAATCAATGGTCCTACGTTAGCATCTTAATTTTGATATTTTATGAGTTTCGTGGTCCTGAAACAGGGTTAAATAAAGGCTCTGCAGGCCTTTATTATTTTTATGTCCCCATTTTTGTGGGCCTTGTTGATCTATCACTTACATTTCTTCAAAGCAGGAACTAAGAATTGGATGGTTTAAGGCAGAATCTCGGCTATATATCAGGGTAAATATTCAATCATGAAGTGTAAAAAGCCAAAAAAAACGCAACCGTTAAATCAAGCATATGTCCATTTTTACTGCTCCGGAAGGTTTGACTACAAGTAGACCATGCCATTTTTCGTTATGCTAATATTTTAGCATCAGCAAGACCCAGAATACCATTAAACATGGGTGAACATATTGTCATCTTCATCATCTAACCCCATCAGCGGCAGGTGGCTTAACTGCACCGAGCGGTTTCTATACAAGGTGCTAAATCTTGCTAAAAACGGAGGCTAACCGGAAAAACGAGCCTGCTTTCTGATAGCATAGCAGCGTAATCCGCATGAAAACTATGCACTGACGACACGCTAACCTAATCGGAGTCTGGTACTTGCACTTTTGCCTTCCTCTTTTTTTAAAGAACTTGTATCGGAGTTGACAAGAGTAATGAAAACTAAACGCAAACCAGCATTTTACCTGATGTATTTACGAAGATCTAATGTAGTGCCTGTGAAAAAAAGAAGAAAACTGTATTATATCTCGCTCTGAATATCGAAACCAGTTAACAGTTTGTAATCCGTTTGGTTTCCTCAACACCACTAGCCTTTTCTGAGTATAACTGTTCAGTAACCACACACTATAAACTGCATGCGCGTCCATAACCAGCCGATATAAACATGACTAGCTAGCTCTGCTACCAACCCTCCAAGAATCTCCAGTCCATTCATTGTAGTGTTACTGCATAACCGAGTCATTGATAAGTGCTTTACATCCACAAAAATATAGGAGTTTTGATCCATGCTCTGCTGGACCCTCGATATATCCATTATTTCCAACAACAATGGTGAAGGTTTGGCTATAGTGTTCTCAAACTTGATTCATTTGAGTCATTTGTTTGGGAAACCACATTTTTTGGTTGCCAAAAGATTCGTTTTTCTGCCAACTGGACCAAGTTGAGCTGTGTGTTTGATTCACTTACTAAGAGGTGGCTCGATCATTTGAGATTCATTTGAGTTTTTGATTCATTCAATAATTCGAGAATCAAAATACAATATTAGTGATTCATATAATTCTCTGAACAGAACAATTTGAGTAGTAATGGAAGGGACAGGACTGATGTTGAAATGTGTATTTGATTCACTTACTAAGAGCTAACTCATTTATCAAATTCACATGAGATTCAGAGTTTTTGATTCATTCAATCATTCAGGAATCAAACTATAATATTAGTGATTCATATGATTCTCTGAACAGAAAATAGTGAGACAATGGGATGGACAGGACTGTATTTGATTCACTTACTGTACTAAGAGGTGACTTATCAAATTCAAGTGAGATTTTGATTCATTCAATCATTTGAGAATCACACTACAATATTAGTGATTCATTTAATTCTCTGAATAGAACAATTTGAGCAATAATGGGAGGGACAGCACCAACGTTTAACTGTGTATTTGATTCACTTACTAATAGATGACTCGTTTATCAAATTCAATTGAGATTCAGAGTGTTTGATTCATTCAGTCATTGAAGAATCAAACTACCATATTAGGGATTCATTTGGTTCTCTGAACTGAAATATTTGAACAATTTAAGTAATAATGGAAGGGACAAGACTGTTGTTGAGCTGTGTATTTGATTCACTTACTAAGAGGTGACTCGTTCATTTGAGATTCAGAGTTTTTGATTCATTCAATCATTTGAGAATCAAACTATATTAGTAATTCATATGATTCTCTAAACAGAACAGTTTGAGTAATAATTGGAGGGATAGGACTGCTGTTGAGTTGTGTATTTCATTCACTTACTAATAGGTGACTTGTTTATCAAATTCACTTGAGATTCTGAATTTTTGATTCATTCAATTATTTTAGAATCAAACTATAATATTAGTGATTCATATGATTCTCTAAACAATTTGAGTAATAATGGAAGGAACAGGACCGACGTTGAGCTGTGTATTTGATTCACTTAAGAGATCATTTGTTTATCAAATTAATTTGAGACTCAGAGTTTCTGATTCATTTGAGAATTAAACTACAATATTATTGATTCGTATGATTCTCTGAACAGAACAATTTGATTAATAATAGCAGGAATGGGACTGATGTTGAGCTGTGTATTTGATTCACTTACTGATAGGTGACTTTTTTATCAAATTCATTTGGGATTCAGAGTTTTTGATTCATTGAATCATTCATTACACAGTCAAAATTCAATATCAGTGCTGTATATGATTCTCTAAAAAGAACAGTTGAATAATAATGAAAGGAACAGGAGCAACGTTGAGCTCTGTATTTGATTCACTAAGAAGAAATGACTTGACTCACCAGCTCGAGACTTTCAGTTCATTAGAGTCATTTTTGCAGGAATCAGATTACACAGGTCACAGTGTACAATTTATTTACAGAGTCATCTGTTTGCAAATCAGAGTACATGGATTGTTCTGTTCTGATTCATTAGAGCCATTCTTTGTGGAATCAAACTCCACAGTTCTCAGCTCATGTTTGAGTCATTCGTTCAGGAATCAAGTGGCATGGTTTAGGTTTCGCTAAAAAAGTTTTTGATTCAATATGACATTACTTTCCAGATTAGGAATTCATTTCCCTTATTTTTGGGGGGTAACAGAATGTAGACTATTGTTTCACTAAAACCAACCAAATAACCCAAGTAATTTGGGGGATTTCAAACTTTAGAGTATCTTCAATGCACCATTTTCAATTCATTAGAGTAATTTTTTCTGGAATCGGACTACACGGGTTACAACGTTTGGTTCACGGAGTCATTCATTCAGGAATCAAAGTACTCAATTAGCACTGTCTATGATTCACTAAAAACAACAGATTTGAGTGATTCATTTGAGTGATTTTGGGGGAAGTTGATCCGTGTATTTGATTCACTTCTTTTTTCTAATTCAACAGTGTCAATCTTTCACGAATGAAGCTAAACGATTCACATTGTTCATTTTTGAATTACAAGCTCTGTCTCAAAGAATCATTTTAAATTCAATTAAACTGGTAATAGTTTAGATTCACTAAGAAGAACCGCCTTATGTTTCGAGAGACTGGAGCCAAATGTGTCGCATTCAAAGATCAGGGAGAGTGTTTAGACTCTTAGAGTACAACCAATCAAATCCAACATAAAGTCTCCTAGTAGCCAATAATATCCATTAGACTAAAACCTACAGCAAATGGTCACAATTAGAGTGTTTATATTCTTTAATAAAAGATGACAGAGGTGTATTTAAATTGTAAAACCACTTTTAAGAAACAGATGGCTTGTGTAGTTTGAGGACGTTCAACAGAGTTTGGATAGATCCTTGTGATCCTTGTTAGCGAAGTTAACCAGCACTGCGGCCCTAATTGTAAAAAAAAGACAATCCTGGTGGTTTGCGTGAAAGATTAAACATGAATCTGTGACGTGATTTTACAAGACACCTTCATCTAGCTCCACCGCTCCAAATCTTCATCTTCATTGTCATCCTTCATGTCTCCAAGCCGATCTCATGACAAAACGTAACTATTTTATGAGATGGCGACTACTTACGAATTTGTACGATTTTATTTGTACGAAAATGTATCATGGTGTATGATTTCCTACATCAGTCTTTCCCAACCCTGTTCCTCGAGGCACACCAACAGGTTAAAAATATGTACTGTTGGTGTGCCTTTAGGAACAGGGTTGGGAAACACTGTCTTACATTCATTAACAATTTGATTAAAAAAGGGTGGTGTACACAACCAAATTTCGTTTATACAAAAATTAATTATTCGCGCAATATTTTGATTTGATTTGTAAGAATATGTATGATATCCTACGTCAGGGTTTCCCAAACCTGTTCCTGGAGGCACACCAACAGTACATACTTATCTAACCTTATCTATGTCTCCCTTATCTAACTTGGTTTTGGAGTCTCTTCTAATGTTCCGATGAGTTGATTCAGGTGTGTATGATTAAGGGAGAGGTTGAAAATATGTACTGTTGGTGTGCCCTTAAAAACAGGGTTGGGAAACACTGTCTTACATGAATTTACAATTTAAGAAAATAAGTTTGACGGATACAAAACCAAATTTCATTCATACAAAAATTTATTAAATCAAGCTAAATTTTGATTTGATTTGAAAGAAAATGCGCATATTGATTCATACAACAAAAATATATTGTTTCTTACACTTATAATCCGAAACTTATGAAACTTCTGAAAACGTACAATTTGATTCGTACAAATAGATTTTTATATACATTATTATTTTTACAAAATTGTAAACATCTTTATTTGATCCAATCACACAGACTACGAATTTGATTTGTGTGAAAACCCAATTTGATACAAAAATTTGTTATTTTGTACGAAAATACTTAAATGTATTTATTTTTTATTTATTACACTAGAAGCTCCCAGGCTAAAACTCCAGCCTGACCTCACTAGGAGACGTAACTATTTTACGTTTTGTCAGTGTAGTCGCTAATTTGTATGAGTTCAGTCATACGAAAACGAACGATTTTAAAAAAATCGTGACCTGTCACCTAAACCCACCCGTCATTAGGGCATTAGCAATTTGTACTAAAATTTAAAATTAGATCTTACGAATTCATGCAAATTAGCCACTAAATCAAAAAGTTACGAATTGCCATGAGATCTTGTTCAACGATCAGGTGTGCCTAGGAATGAAGTCGAATTTCCCACCAATTTGACAATTCAACTGTAAAATAGTTACGAATTTGGTTGCATCCCATACTTCTCCATCCCACACCGCAGAATCACCCTATACATACTTACGTTTTAGAAAAAAAATTGTAAAAATTTAATAAAAATAATAAAACCTTGTGCCTCTAATACATTTCCTGAAAAGTTCACGTTGTATTATTAGTACCAGCTCCATTAACTAGTTCCACGGAGCTTCTGTATATTTGAGCTGTGAATGACTTTGTTTGCTTTTTGGGTTCTTTCTCTGAACTTTTCTTCCTTGTTTGTTTGTTTGTTTGTTTGTTTTCTGTGTGTAGTGCCATGCCTCTCTTTCTCTTGGAGCCATTAGTGTCCACCTCCATTGATTACTAAAAAGCAAGATGTGCATTTCCTATGCAACGACAAAAGAGAGAAAAAAAACTAAAAAAAGAAATTGAAATAAAAGACGCTAATGCTGTACGCCTCCTTGTCTGGATTCATTCCTTCACGGGTTTTTAAAAAACAACTTACTTTATACAAGCTTTTTCAGAATGAGTTACCGATGTGGATGGTTTGACGAGTACAAAGTTCGCAGTGTGTCGGGCGGCTTTAAGAGATGTGTGTAAATCCAGGCACTTTGTGGTTAGTTTGCTGATGCCAGCTGTCTGAGCGCAGATGGAGGCCCGGTTCTCCCCCGTTTGCCGGTGTCTCGTGTGTTCATGGCTCGTTTGATGTTGAAGAGCCCCGCGGCCCGGAGAGCTGCTCGCGGCCCGGGGAAGCGGAGGGAAAGCGCGCTCAGCACACGCACTCCATACTGCGAGAATGTGTGGAAAATTAAAAAAATATAGGCTACTAATAAATACATGGACAGTTACTTGGAGATTTTGATCATCTATGCATTCAAAAAGTCATTTAGATTGATTTATTTTTTAAAACTATTAAAACTATTAAACAAACTATTAAAAATGTTTATAAAATGTGCCTGTGTAAATGAAGCTTGACAACTAATGGAAGCCTACCCCATGTGAAGTAGCTACTACAATTAGGCCAAATGAAATTAGAACCTAAAACAAAGGTAGGCCTATAGTCGATTTAATGTGAAAAATTAATAATATGGTGATAAAAAACGCAATAAAATAAATATATTAGCCGTAATGTTGTAAATAAATGGGTTGTTAAATTTAAATGTAAAATATAACAACTCATTTAGGCCCTATATAAAATATTGCAAAACATAATGTTTGTTTTTTTTAAATACAAAATAAAAAAATACATATTTTGATCATAAATATGTGATAATATAATTATAATTATATATATATATATATATATATATATATATATATAGAGAGAGAGAGAGAGAGAGAGAGAGAGAGAGAGAGAGAGAGAGAGAGAGAGAGAGAGAGAGAGAGAGAGAGAGAGAGTAACTAGGCTTCAATTAGTTGTCAATACGGGAGATGGGTCTGAAATACGGGAAACTCCCAGGAAAAACGGGAGTGTAGGCAAGTAGCCTATAGATTTTACTGTAAATGTCACATCCATAAAGCTGAAATTGCTCATATGTATTCATTCATTCATTCTTTTTTTTTTTTCGGCTTATTCTCTTTATTAATCATAGGTCACCACTGTATAATGAACCGCCAACCAGGTGGACATTTTAAAAGTGGGGGGGACGGCTGTATGAGATCATACGTTCATATAATTATTAATCACCTGTTTCTACATGGTCTGTCTCTAAAAGTGAGGGGGACGTATCCCCCCCGTCCTCCCCGGTTGCTACACCCCTGCCGCCAACTGATCCAGCATACACACGATGGACAATTTAGCTTACCCTATAGCGCATGCCTATGGACTGTAGGGGAAACCGGAGCACCCGGTGGAAACCCACGCGAACACGAGGAGAACATGCAAACTCCACACAGAAATGCAAAAATGACCCAGCCGAGGCTCGAACCAGCAGCCTTCTTGCTGTGAGGTGACAGCGCTACCCACCGCACAGCCCCATATAATAAAATAATTTTAATTAATAGCTGTTGACAAAAATATTTTATATTTAACTTTTTAAAAACTTTAACATGTTATAAGAAATAGTGTTGTATTTTGCTCTGTTTTACTCACCAAGTCAGAAATGTTATAGCATTCATATCTGTAGGATGAACAAACTAAAAGTTATGCAACAGTTTCATATTTAATGAGCAGTCGCGATAGTGACGCTAGCCTTAACGCCAAACACTATTTTACAGGATACATTCATTAAAAAAAAAACACGAGGTCAAAATGGCTGAGGATTTCCCGCTCTTTTCTATCTGACG
Organism: Danio aesculapii; assembly: GCF_903798145.1. Classification (NCBI taxonomy): domain Eukaryota; kingdom Metazoa; phylum Chordata; class Actinopteri; order Cypriniformes; family Danionidae; genus Danio; species Danio aesculapii. The sequence continues at coordinate 17,345,394 of NC_079456.1, read as the reverse complement.
CCTGATTGACGTGCACGCGGACGTTCATTCGTGGACACAAACGCCTGAATCAATGCAGAGCTGCTGACCGCTCCTCCACCTCTCCATCTCTCGCTTTCCCTGAGAAGTGGTGTGACAGTGAACTTGGATTCCCTCTGGGGAACCGTGCAAGCGGAGGATTGGGTTACAGGCCGAGAGACAATCCCGAGACGAAACCGCAAGAGGCCCCGTGAATAATGCACAAGCAACACGGGGATTCGGGTTTCCTCGGCCCGTCCCGTCTGCACTCGCCCTGGCCGGCCCACGGCACGCACACACCTGAACCAACGACGAGCCACAGGTCAGCAGATCAGTGTGACGAACACATATGTAGGCTATATTCACTTCACATGCTCGTACTTGCGCCTAAAAGTGAAGGTAAATGTCTTCCATGTTTTTATTTATTAATTAAATGAAACAATAGTTCTGTCAGCATTTGGTATCGAAAATGTAACAATTTAACAAAGTGGCCATTATTTGGCCTATTTTAAGTATAATGTATAAGAAATAATACATCTATAAATAAATAAAATTGAAATAATGACCTCATTCTTGGTTGTTGCTAGTTGGTTGCGGCCGGAAGTTAACGAAAATGACATATTATTTATTAAATTTCCCATTAATTGTATTTTATTAACGTTTCCCTCCATCCCAACACTAAACCCAATGTCACAGTAATGCAAAAACAGAAGTTGTATTATTTATGTTATCTATTAAATTACCCAATAAATTGTATTTTGTATGATCTACCCCCACCCTAACCCTAAATTCAACTGTCACAGTACTGTAAAAATATAAATTATTGTTATACAGTATCATAAAAAATGCTGCTATATTGATGTGCATTTCGCACTTATCGTCTTTTTGGCTCATAACTTCCGGTCTCATTCACTTCCATTGATTTCCAGACATTAAAAACAGCTTGTTTTGCTGTCTGCTATTGCAAACTGATAATTTCTTATTGTGATATTCTACTTTTTATGTATAGCCGTGAGCGCACTTGTTTGTAGAGCACTTATAGTTTGACTATTTTCTGCCCATAGGCAGCTGAATCGGAAGTTCTAAAACAATTGCAAAAAAGAGTGCACTTCCGCATCGCTGAATAAAGTCAATAACAGAAAATTCATAATGTGGGAAATTGAAAAGGTAAATGTTTTATAAACACATATGTATCAGACGAGTGAGTTATTTAGGACTCAATGAATTATTAACATGACTTATAGACAGAATACTGATTCTGTTAATCAAGTATCTGTTGATACTGACAATTAAATACGGACATTTATTTGTCATGTATGGCAACCAAGATCCAGCGTCTGATAGACGTCATAATGGCTCACACAATGCCAAACTGTAACATCATTAGATGCTGATTTAAGGTTGGATGTTGGACATTGACGTCAACCTGATGTTGGGTTCTGACGTCAAATCGATTTTTTCATTTCATCCAAACAAAATGCAACATCCCTAAAACTTTGGGCTACAGCGTCAATCTGACGTCATGTTGACGTCTTATGCCTACAGGGTGTTTAAGGCCTTTTCAATCATCATACATTAAACATCATGCATCTAAACACTCTCTTGGTCAATGCGTATAAAGCTTTTGGACATCTTCTTGGACACTTTTAACACTTTCAAACAGTTTGCTGCAATTATAAAGCGCCCATGTCTTGAGGTAGTTAATTATGATGCGATTTACCTTCTATGTGTGATTTGATTGGACTTGCAGGACAGATTTTTACAATTCCCATAGACAGGAAATAATGAAGTTGTGACTGCAGATTTAGGGAAAGTAGTGGAGTAAAAGTACCGATACAGCACTTAAAATGTACTCAAGGGAAAGTAAAAGTACACATTTTATAAAACTACTTAGTAATTTACAATTTCTGAGAAAAACCACTCAATTACAGTCATTTGAGTATTTGTAATTTGTTACTTCACACCACTGGTTAGGACACAGCAAGACGACAGTTTTTTGGGCCCTGTCAGTCAGGCTAGTTGGTTTGGTGTGTTCCTTAACGTTGGAGATTGTTGGCCTGATTTAGCATGTCGAATCTGCATTGGTTGTCGACTAAATAGAGCACTCTGATTGGTTATTCAGCAACTGAATAGAGCGCATATGGGACATATTGAATTGACTAGCAAGTAAACAATTCAAGTAAAGAAGGAACACTAATAGGACGCCTGTAATTTCGCTACATTTTTCAAATATTTGCTAACTATATGAATTATTCAACGCTATCTCACGGCAATTAACAACTTTTCGATTTAGTGGCTAATTCACATGAATTTACGTACTATCTCATTCGTCCAATTTAGAACGATTTTCTTATCCCCAATGACAGCTGAGGTTAGCGGTGGGGTTGGGTGCCGTGCCTCCTTTTAAAAATCGTATATTTTTGTATGACTGAACTACAAATTAGCTACTAAACAGACAAAACGTACAATATTTACATTTCTGTGTGAGATCAGGCTGGGATTACTATACATATTTGCACAAGCGAATCCCTCTCTGATGAGTGACAATTACTTACTGAACACTGCTGTGCATGTCAAAGTTTTGGTTTCACTTTGTGGAACAAGAAAACAGACTACTGCCTCCTGTGGAGCAAAAAGACTCGTCCTCTTGGCAGGCGCAGAATGTGGCTCTCGTTTTAGTTAGCTTTTGTTTGTTTGCTGTGTTCACTCCCAAATGTTTGGTCTACAAGCAACCCTACGCAAGCAACAGCATCGTTGGGTTTTGTTTGTGCTAGTTATTTGGCGTCGGCTTGATGTGTGCCGGCCCTAAGATTTTTTTTCTTTCAAAAGAAGGAGTTGGCTGTGAGTCAATCAATTTTTCGAAACTTTTGCTTGCTACCCTAGCAGACACACAACATCATAAGATGTTAATATTAAGTTAGATTAAGGTCACCAGTGTCTTAGGGCAATGTTATTTTGACGTCCAATAACGATGTGAAATGATGTTGATATTTGGTTGATTTTAGCTTGTGTTGGAAAGCGACCAAAATCCAACGTCGAGTCAGCATCTTAAACCAACGTCATATTGACGTCAAATGATGACATTTATTCGTCAAGTATGGCAACTAAAATCCAACGTCTGATAGACGTCATATTGGTAACATCCACAAAACATCAAGCTGTAACATCATTAGACGCTGATATTTGGTTGTTTTTAGGTTGCATTGGAAATTAACCAAAATGCAGCATCTGTCCGACTTTGCCCGACATCAACCCGATTGTCGTTTCCAAACAAAATCCAACATCCCATGACGTTGGGGTACAACGTCAATCTGACGTCATGTTGACATCCTGTGTCTGCTGGGACCATATGTCAACATGACCAAATGATAAATTTGCATAATCCCAACCTGCCCTGTGAAATATGATCAGTCTGAATTGGGTATTTCCTTTCTGATATGGAATAAATAAGGAAAGACCAATCAACGCAGAGTTGGTTTATGGCAGGGAGGGTTTAGAGACCTTTAAGCCCCAAATTGATTACTCATACTAAAGTCATCACAAACTTATTCCAATATTAAATGCATATTCAGACAAAATTACAGTGTTTTCTGACCTTAGATGATATTAAACATTAGGTCATTTTAAAATACCACACAACCTGCTTTTTCGTGAAACATTCATTTAGCTCATTCATTCAAAATGATGATTCATTCATACAGTTGCAAACACCATGTAAAGGTACACCTGAACATCACCTTTTACTACTGACACAAACAGCCATATATTATGAATTCATTGACTGTTTCACTCACTCTCTCTCTCTCTCTCTCTCTCTCTCTCTCTCTCTCTCTCTCTCTCTCTCTCTCTCTCTCTCTCTCTCTCTCTCTTTCCTCCTCTCATATTTTGCAGGTTATGCAGCCCAGCGCCTCATTAAAACCATAGATCATAAATTGAACACTGACTTAGAAGGGCTAATCTGGGATTTAGAAGGCATTCAGTGAAAAAAGATAATTAATTTGACTCACATTCACCAGCCGCATACTGGGTGAAGAGCTTAGTGAAGATGCACATGAATTAGAGCAAGTCTTTAGAAAGTTCTAGGTAATCCCATGCAAAAACGACTTTGGGAACGGTGTTGTTGACATGCTTGACTGCGGCCTCCGAGCAGGACTGCTTCACACACATTAATGCCGTGAATGAACCGATTGCGGCATAAAAAAAGAGGCATATTGAAAAAAGAACAATCCACTGCCCCGTGCTAAGCTGAAACTACATCCGTAACAATCGTGAACAAGCAGCAATGTTTTCAGTGAGCACGCCGCTGGAGGAAAAACAACACTGATTATAACATTCATAACAACAATGAACAGGGCAAAAACATTGCCATTCGCAACAATACGAAAAAAGAGAGTTATATCATTTTCTTTCACGGCATTATGTTCTTCAAGAGTGTGTGTACTGCTGAGTGCTGACACTTTACAAATATTTTAAAAACAGATTAAAAATATATATTTATTCGAGTGCTTTTCTTAAAGTGACCATTATTTTGACCAATATTTTTTGATATTATAAAATTTCATGATTATTAATTTACCCACTAAGACCTCTAAGACGTAGAGTAGGTGACTCTTTTGCTCAATGTTTTTAATTTTTGAAAATAAAAGGAACAAAATGATGAAAGTCTCTCTGATTCAAATGATCTATTCAGAGCAATTCTTCAGAAAATGATTCACCGATTCAAGTGAATTCATTCATTCATTTATTTTCTTTTCGACTTAGTCCCTTTGTTAATGATTAAATGATGGAAATTGATAGATCAGAACAAGTCTATTTTTAATGGCTCACTGATTCAAATAATCTGTTCAGCGCAATTCTGCAGGTATTGATTTACTAATTCAAGTGATCCAATTAAAGTGAGTCTCCAGGTAATGATTCACTGATGAAAATTATTTGATCAGAGCAAGTCTCCAGTGGCTCACTGATTCAAATCATCAGCTTAGAGCAAGTCTACAGGTGATGATTCACTGATTCAAATGATCCGTTTAGAGTGAGTTTCCAGTTAATGATTCAATAATGGAAATGATTTGATCAGACCAAGTCTCCAGTGGCTCACTGATTCAAATCATCTGCTTAGAGAGCAAGTCCACAGGTGATGATTCACTAATTCAAATGATCCATTTAGAGTGAGTCTCCAGTTAATGATTCAATGATGGAAATTGTTAAATCAGACCAAGTTTTATTGGTTCACTGATTCAAATCATAGATTCAGATTTAAGTCAACAGGCGATGATTCGCTGATTTAAATGATCCGTTTAGTGTAACCCTTTAAGTAATGATTCAATGATGGAAATTATTAGATCAGAGTAAGTCTGTTCTTAATAGTTCACTGATTCAAATAATCTATTCAGCGCAATTCTACATGTGATGATTCACTGATTCAAATGATCCATTTACAGTAAGTCTCTAGGTAATAATTCACTGATGGAAATTATTTGATTAGAGCAAGTCTCCAATGGCTCACTAATGAACTGTTCAGAGTAAGTGTACAGGTGACGATTCACTGATTCAAATGATCCATTCACAGGGAATCTCCAGTTAATGATTCAATGATGGAAATTATTTAAATGATCCGTTTAGTGTAAGCCTTCAAGTAATGATTCAATGATGGAAATTATTAGATCAGAGTAAGTCTGTTGTTAATAGTTCACTGATTCAAATAATCTATTCAGCGCAATTCTACATGTGATGATTCACTGATTCAAATGATCCATTTACAGTAAGTCTCTAGGTAATAATTCACTGATGGAAATTATTTGATCAGAGCAAGTCTCCAATGGCTCACTAATGAACTGTTCAGAGTAAGTGTACAGGTGACGATTCACTGATTCAAATGATCCATTCACAGTGAATCTCCAGTTAATGATTCAATGATGGAATTTATTTGATCAGAGCAAGTTTCTTATGGCTTACTGATTCAAGTCATCCATTCAGAGCAAGTCTAAGGTAATGATTCACCACTGGAAAGATTAGATCAGAGGAAGCCTCTAATAGTTGATGATTCACTTATTCAGATTAATCGTTTAGAGTGAGTCTACAGGTGATGATTCACTGATTCAAATGGCTTGTTTAGAGTGAGTCATCAGTTAATGATTTACTGCATCTCTGATTCAAATGATCCATTCAAAGCAAGCCTTCAGGTAATGATTTACGGATGGAAATGATTTGATCAGAGCAAATCTCTTGTTAATGGCTTGCTGATTCAGATGATTTGTTCAGAGCAAGTCTACGTGTGATAATTTACTGATTCAAATGATCCATTTAGAGCAAGTCTTCAGTTAATGATTTAATGATAGAAAAGATTAGATCAGAGCAAGTCTGTTGTTAATGGCTCACTGATTCAAATGATTCCTTCAGAGTAGGTCTCCAGATAAAGATTCACTGATCTCTATGATCCATTTAGAATGAGTCTCCAGTTACAGTTTTCTTCAGCGGTGTAAGACAAGTTTAGGTAATAATTGAATTGTTACTTGATTGAGTCGCATTTTGAGCTGTTGTAAAATCCTCTATAAACATACACTGTTGCTTGGCAAGCATTCCGCTATCAGCTTTGAGCCCAAGAAATGCATAGTTTTATTTAGTGAAATCAGCTACATATATAAAATAACTGTCTTATAAAAGCAAAAACTATCTTGAAGCCATGGTTTACAGTGAATTTAGAATAGATATAGATGTTTTACCCACTCAGCTTTGGGGATTATTGATTTATTTTACAGTTATGTACAAAATCAGTTACTGTTGTAATACTCTGACCTAATTAAAAGGTAAATACTTTTACTAGTGTAATATTTTATTAGGCTATATCAATATTTTTCCTCAAGTACTTGATTTGATTGTTAAAAATCTGGTCTTGGTTTAGATTGACGACACAAATACTTCTCTTCTGGATGTTCTGATAGAACGAGTGATAACTGAACTCCTGATTGCGCATGTAATCAGAAAAGAGGGACACTTGCTGTTTGCATTTCCACAAACCATCAGCATGAACTCCAGGGTGTCGTCATCCCAAAATCCGAAACAGATGTCACCTCGCGACTGGACGAACTGTTTTTAGCGATAGCAACCCAAACAGGTTGAGAATGGCGTGTTTTTCTCACAGACAGAAGGTGGAGTTCATTAAAACAGTCAGAGTCGAGGCGACCTGAAGTTTAAATAAATAAATCAAGAAAACGGGTTTGGCAAAAACACAAATCTAAAAACCAGATAAAGGCAATTGACGCTTGTTTTTCCTTTTGTTGTTTGTTTAAATTTCACCGTGGTGTGATATAAGATGATTAAGTTCATTTCGGTAGTAGAGGACTCGAATGCGTATTAATCACTGGCGGCAAAAGCAACAATTACACCTGTGTCTTTTGTGTTCGGCACACAAATGAAAGCTCCTGTCCCAAGTCCGTACTGCGTGTCCGGGATTACCGTGGCTCGTTAATCAAAGGGCTCCCGGCAGGACGGGGCAGGCCTCTCCGTGGCAGAGAAAAGTTCGCCCTGGGTGATAGCAAGCCTATTATCATATTATCGCCTCAGGCACTGCTATTAAACTGGAAATTGCAGACCAGGGTTTTTTAAAAAAGGGACATTCATGTGGAGATCAGTGGAACAGCTTGTAGCCACTTCAGTTCACAATTTTCCTCTGTTTTGTCGTCACTTAGTTTGACTGTTTTTTTCTATTTATCTTTCTCTTTCTTTTTTTTTTGCCTTTGATTTCTTCCTGCACCCTCATCGTCAGTGTCTTTGGCTCGTGTCAGTTCTGTCAATTGGAAGAATTAGATGTGCTGTCTGGCATAACAGCGGGTCAGCGCTCTGGCCAAATCCTAAAATAAAAGAGAGCTTCTGCCTTTACAATCTCTCCAACTGTCTGGAATCAAAGTCAAACAGGGGGTAAACAATCAGCCAAACACTGCACAAAACTCAACTCAATCCCATTAGTTGGTTATTCATTAATATTTAGCCTACAACATACAGTATGTAGTGTCCATATGAAAAATACATCATGGTGTTTGATTCACTGAGAAGAACTGAGTCATTGTGCTCTGTTTTTGCTTCAAATGAGAACAGATTCGTTTGAATTACCGTAGTTGTGTGTAAATATAAAGGTACTTTAATGGATTATCAAAATGTTCTTTGCACTACACTACCTGACAAAAGTCTTGTCGCCTATATTAATACCTTCTTCTAGTTTATCATTTGGTTTCACAAGTGACTTATATGAAAGGCAAAGGCCTCTAGATTAGGCTTATTTTAGCAAAATAAAATATGATCATGCCTTGATTTTTTATTATTTAATTAAATAATAATTAAAGTCATCTGGAATGGCAAAGAAAGCATTCTTTAAGCACTCCCAGAGTTCATCAAGATTCTTTGGATTCATCTTCAATACCTCCTTCTTCATCTTATCCCAGACATGCTCAATAATGTTCATGTCTGGTGACTGGGCTGGCCAATCACCTTGAACTTTTTGCTTTCAGGAACTTTGATGTGGAGGCTGAAGTATGAGACGGAGCGCTATCCTGTTGAAGAATCTTTCCTGTGTTTTGTTTTCAGGCACAAATATCTTGATATCTCAGGCTGTTGATGTTGCCACCCACTCTGCAGATCTCTCGCACACCCCATACTGAATGTGACCCCAAACCATGTTTTTTCCTTCACCAAACTTGACTGATTTCTATGAAAATCTTGGGTCCATGTGGGTTCCAATTGGTCTTCTGCAGTTTGAATGGGATGCAGTTCAACAGATGACCCATCTGAAAAATCGACCTTCTTCTACTTTTTCAAATGATCAGCTTGAAGTCAAGTTATTATTTGTTGCTCTTACAACTGGGATTGACAACAAGACTTTTGTCAGGTAGTGTAGGGTTCACCAAGCTGTTGTGTTTGTTGTTGGTTCATTATAAAAAGAAGCAACTTATTAGAGTAATTTTGTCCAGGATTCACAGTTTTAAAAGGTAATTAGACACTATGATTTTTAATACAGTATAAAATGAGCCGAGGGTGGCACGGTGGCTCAGTGGTTAGCACTGTAGTCTTACAGCAACAATGTCGCTGATTCGAGTTCCGGCTGGACCAGTTGGCATTTCTGTGTTGAGTTTGCATATTCTCTCCGTGTTTATGTGGGTTTCCTCTGGGTGCTCCGGTTTCCCCCACAGTCCAAAGACATCAACATATGCTCCATCCAAAGCTGAACATATCAAAGCAGCTTAAAATAGAAGTTCTTGTCAATTGAAACAGTGTCAGTCCAGTTTTCAGAGTTGAGTTCAGTTTAGTTCAGTTTAGTGTGGTTTCATTTTAACTGCTGAAAGTCCAAACACTGAAAAGTAAATCTATCGATGCGCAGCTGGTCCAGAATTACAGCACACTGGTTGCGCAGTATGATTTTGAATAAAAATAAAAATAAACCGACTCATTTCATATTACACTGGTTGTGCAGTTTATTAGTGATTCCATACAAAAATACTGGAAAAAAACTTTGTCATTAGAGTAACATGAGCAATCATTAGAGCTGGGTGATTTGGCCTAAAATCAAAATCTCAATTTATCGAACATTTTAACTCAATTATGATTATCAAACGATTATTTTATTTATTTTTTGTTTTTGCCCTCATAGTTCACTTTTTTTTCACTAGTTTTCTACACTAAATATGCTCACAAGTGAGAGATATTTGAATAAAGCGTGGACTACTTGATTTTAAAATAATTGAAGTAAACACACTATCTACATTTACATTGACATTTAGTAGACGCTTTTATCCAAAGCGACTTACAAATGAGGACAATGAAGCAAGTTACACAACTATAAGAGCAACAGTGAAAAAGTGCTATAGACAAGTTTCAGGTGTGTAAAGTCTAAGAAGCAAAGCATTAGAAATTGTTTTTTTTTTTTTTTTTTTTTTTTTTTTTTTTGAGTGAGAGAGAGAGAGAGAGTACAGTTAGTGGTATAGCCAGAGAGGCAGTTACAGATTAGGAAGGAAAGTGGAGACTAAATAGTTTAGTTTTTATTTGTTTCTTGAAGACAGCAAGTGACTCTGCTGTTCTGATGTAGTTAGGGAGTTCATTTCACCAACTGAGCAGATTGAATGCGAGAGTTCGGGAAAGTGATTTCTTCCCTCTTCGGGATGGAACCACGAGGCGACGTTCATTCACAGAACGCAAGTTTCTGGAGGGCACATAAATCTGCAGAAGTGAGAGCAGATAAGAAGGAGCGAAGCCAGAGGTCACTTTGTAAGCAAACATCAGAGCTTTGAATTTGATGCGAGCAGCAACTGGCAGCCAGTGCAAATGGGTGAGTAGCGGAGTGGCATGTGCTCTTTTGGGTTCATCAAAGACCACTCGTGCTGCTGCGTTCTGAAGCAGCTGAAGAGGTTCGATAGAATTAGCTGGTAGCCCGGCTAGTAGAGAGTTGCAATAATCCAGTTTGGAGAGAACAAGCACTTGAACAATAAGTTGAGCTGCATGTTCAGATATGAAGGGTCAGACCTTTCTAATGTTATAGAGTGCGAATCTGCAAGATCGAGCAGTTCTAGAAATGTGGTCAGAGAAGTTTAGTTGGTCATCAATCGTTACTCCAAGGCTTTTTACCATTTTGGATGCAGTAACGGTTGCCCCATCCATCTGGATTGAAAAGTTATGGTGTAGAGTTGGGTTGGCAGAAACTTCAAGCATTTCCGTTTTCGCGAGGTTAAGCTGAAGATGATGATCTTTCATCCAGTGTGAAATGTCTGACAGGCAGGCTCAGGTGCGAGCTGGAACCGAGGGATCATCAGGGTGAAAAGAGAGGTACAGCTGGGTATCATCATATCTACCATCTATTCGCCCGTTTCCACTGAAAGGTACAGTATGGTACAGTACGGGTCACGAACAGAACGTTTCAGACGATGTCATTTTTACTCGAGGAAATATCACAGTAAAGCCGTACGCGTCCTTCACATAACATGTGAGAAGATCTTCTCACAAAACAGATGCTTTATACACATAAATACTTGTGTATAAATGTCCATTACTAACCTTTCTATGAACATGATTTGAACATATATGAACTCATACAGACCCCTACAGTCTTTGATATGTTATCAATTACAGAAAAACTACACACAACATACATTTAGTCCTTATTTGGGTTTAAAAACAACAAGAAATATAGCCCACAGTCACCTCTTGTTAAAGAGTAATTCTATCATTCCGAGTTCCTAATAGTCCATAAGGTGATGATAATAGTTAAACATGGCAGTTTGTTCATCATTTAGGTTGCAGAAGCATCATTTGCTGCTTTTTTTCCGGCTTCTCTTTTGTTTTTTCACGCTTCACTCTTGTGTTTATCTCTTTCTGACAGGATCAGATATCAGAGCGCTTTAATAATCACACGCACGTTATTAATATGAGCTCAAAAAGTTTGTTATTTCAAAAAGCGTACTGAACTGTATCGTACCACTCAGTGGAAACGGGCCATATGATTATTTATTGAACATCAAAGCTAAACAACTGAATCTAAAACACACATTACCTGAAACGCAGCTCTCTGAGCCACCCACAATTGTCACCGATACCAAACCGACCAATCACAAAGTTTGTAAGTACATTTTTTTGAGAGGTGTGCGGGTATGCGAAGGCTGCGCCGGACTGTACATGTGCCCTTAGCAGAAGTATAATATCAGAATAATATAATAAGTATATATCATAATATAATAAGTATAATTCAGCCTTAACAGGGCGGGGTCACGTGACTTCGCACACGGTAAAGAAAGTAATTGAAAAAATTGACCTGGAAAAATTTGATCAATTTACTTTTAGATTAATTGCCTAGCAACCATTCACTGAGTGATTGCTTATTTAAAACAGAAAGAACCGACTCATTAGAATCATTTTTCCAGGAATCAATTACTCGTCCATGCCTATAAACTGAAAACTCAAGTTTGATACTAAAAACTCAAACTTTTTTCATAAGCCTTTTCAAGCCTCCAAAAAGCCATTATTGGATAAACGTGCACTTGATACTTGAATCAATATTCTTGTTTACTTCTTTATCAGCTAAATATCCTTGAAATGAGTGCTTTGTTTAAGGGCTTATTTAATATAACAACGACTAACAGACTGTGTATAACTCAACACAAATAGACAAGCAGTTTCAATCATTTCATCTATATTTTGGTTAACACAAAACACACAACCATAGCCCTCTGCCAAATGGCTGCATGCTTCAGGACTTGGGCATCCCTCATTGGATAAATTACCCAGTTTCTGGTCAGTGTATCGCACATTACTTGAATAATACCCCTCAGAGGAGTCCAGTATCGAGTCCAGCCCACTAATGTGATACATGAATAGGCATGGAGGCATCCACACCTCCCCTGGCCACGGCTAAAGCGGAGCTAACAAAGCCCAAGGTGATGGAGGGCCCGAACCACGCCTGGCCCCATAACGAGCCGGTAATTAGCGAGCGGGATTACAGCCCTGCCGTCCACTGAGAAATTAGCATTAATCAAAGAGTTGGTCAGGAGGAGAGAAGTATTGGCCGCACCGGGGTCTGATGGTCCTGCTGGACGCTGAATGGCAATGAGTTGCCTAAGGCACGGACGCAGCACGAGATCCTTTAATTGCCACCAGTGTTTTAGAACCGGGGCGACAATCAATGGCATCCCATAGCTTAATGGCATTGGGATGGGGAGCGAGGGGTAAAGTGTGAAGGCTGGCAGGTGCTGAGGACTTTGGGGGAAACATGATCTCACCCGCTCCTCCATGTGCTGTGCGTTTGGTGAATAACGCTCTGGCTTATTTGCGCGGGGTTTATATTTGAGGCATGACCCCGGCTGGAACCTTTGGCTGATTATTATTCTATCTCATGCTCGCGTTTTTGGCACGTAACTAAATACATCTGTAAGTCGACAGGCTGAAAAAGTCCCTTCGAAGTGTCCTTGTGTAAACCCCGTCGGTGGTAATCCGTGCGGTGGTTTCCATCCAGCAGCCGGCATGTTTTTTAAGTAAATGCTGCGACATTTAAGCATCTGTGTTATGAATCACCATAGCAGTTAGGATGTGTTCACACTTGGAGGAATAAAGAAAATAACGATCCCGACCAACAACAAAAAGGAATAAGAAGATAATATATAGTGTGAGCAGATTTCTGAGGGTCATATTTGGTGGAATAACCCTGATTGTCAATCACAACAAATGAAAACACACAGTGCTCAGCATACATTTTGATAGGAATATTTTTAGCCATTTCTCAGTGAATAAGGGAGAGCGGGGCACAAAGTAACACTTTTTGGTTTTGGACAAAGTAATAGGGTTAGACAAACCATTTTTTTAACCAACAACACCTCTCCTACAAATGAGCACTGTCTTGTATGATCACCGGACCTATGGTTTCTGTGCAGTACTGCCAAAAGTGCCAGGAGTAAAAATGTTACTATTTACCCCACCTGCAGGGCAAGTTGTAACAGACAGAGGAGTCAGATTTAACACAATTCATTTAAATTCAGTTTACTTTAAATAGTATATTTCCTCAGCACTTAACTTTTATTCTACATAGCACAGCATGTTTATTTAATTATCTATTAGATAAACACATTTGGATTTATTTGCATTATTATCCATTATTATACAATTCATTTATTTGCATTATTAGCAATAAAAAATTTCTATTAAAAATATTTTCTATTAAAAACATTTTTAATATAAAAATTTTCAACATTACACTTAAAATTCGACTATTATTTTGTTTGTTTGATTGGTGTCCAACAGTGTGTGGCGTATTTGTATTATCATGTTACAACTAGCCCCACTGTGTCTTGTTTTCCTCAAAACTGGCTAGCAGTCGCTGTGTGTTTTTTACATCTTTCAAAATAGTTCCATATTTTAGCCTAGACTAGAAGACGGTAATCACAACAATATAGGATTTTACTTACACACTTACAAAAAAAATTGACTATAATTATGCTGCAAAAAAGTTTTTTTCTGTTTCTCATCCAAATTTCGCCAAACTTTTTCAATAATTGACAGGAAGACGTCTGCCAACACTTAAAAATCTCGGAAGCATGCCATGGTTAACCCTGAGCAAATACCTTAAATCTCTGTTTCATTTTACCCCGGTGTTACTTTGTGCCCTGCTCTCCTCTATAGATAATTGATTTTAGCGAAACATTAAAATATTAAAATAAAAGGTAGGTAGATGGGGTTAAGGTGATCGCGAACTGATGAGCGCAGTGGGAGGGGCTGACACTAGGGTTACTCCCCTACGGCATTATGGTGTCCCCTTTACTATTCTGGGGCATTAGTACTCACACAGACCGCAGGATGAGTGCCCCCTCATAGCCTCACTAACACCACTTCCAACAGCAATCTAGTTTTCCCATGTGGTCTCCCATCCATGTATTGACAAGGCTCAGCCCTGCTTAGCTTCAGTGAGTAACCGGAAGCTGAAACCGGAAGCTGAAAGTGAGTAACCAGTATAATATTGTCTACGCTGTAAGAAAAAAAAATGCAGGGTTCAACACAAATCAATTAAGTTAACATAGTGGATTGAACATTAAACTATTAAATTGTCCCCCAACGATTGTGTTGATTCATTCATTCATTCAGTCATTTTCTTTTCGGCTTAGTCCCTTTATTAATCTGGGGTCGCCACAGCGGAATGAACCGCCAACTTATCCAGCAACCCATCACTGGGAAACATCCATACACTCTCATTTACACTCAAACACTACAGAAAATTTAGCTTACCCAATTCACTTATACCACATGTCTTTGGACTGTGGGGGAAACCGGAGCACCTGGAGGAAACCCATGCGAACACGGGGGAACATGCAAACTCCACACAGAAACGCCAACTGACCCAGCCGAGGCTCGAATCAGTGACCTTTTTGCTGTAAGGCAAATTGTGCTACTCACTGTGCCACCCTTGTGTTAATTTATTTCATTTTAAATAAGTAGCTTGAACAAGCAATAAAAATATATTTTTTGAGTGAAGCATCCTACAGGAAATATCAGTACTCATTTATGCTGGGCACTGTACATTGAGTCCATTAATACACTGAGTCCTGGTTTGTTTGTTGTTCATGCTGTCATTTTTAAAGACCGTAACTAAAGATAAAAAAAGCTTTTATGATGGATATTTTGTCATGGAACTTACCATACATCCAAAACAATGTTTCATGTGGGTCTGAACGTGCTTGTTGGAGATGTGTACATATGATGGTATTTTTATTAGCCGAAAACTCCTGAAGAGTTGCCAGGAATTCCTCAGTTGCACATATATATATATATATATATATATATATATATATATATATATATATATATATATATATATATATATATATATATATATATATATATATATATATATATATATATATATATATATGTATATATATATATATATATATATATATATATATATATATATATATGTATATATATATATATATATGTATATATATGTATATATATGTATATATATATATATATATGTATATATATGTATATATATATATATATATATATATATATATATGTATATATATGTATGTATATATATATATATATATATATATATATATATATATATATATATATATATATATATATATATATATATATTATATTACAGTTATATAACTGTAATGAACAATGTAATTCCTATAATGGGGGAAAAACTGTATGTTTGAGCATTCTTTTTATTGTCAAATCTTGTGACACTTGGTTTTATATATCCTTATTTTAGTCAACCCAATTCAGAGTTTGTTTGAAAACGGACAGAAACAATCTTTCAGCGATCTTAGTACACATGTTTGGTGCACACCAGAATTTAGATGGCGGCGTTCACACTTATTTCAGTGAACTGCACTAAAGACCTGTGCACACCTGAACTATTTTCACACATTCTTATCGTCAGGGTTTTTCGTGACCTTTTTTTCGACATTCATACCTAAGTGATTTTTACTCAGACATGCACAATCAACATTAGAGGGTGCTTAATGAATATTAACCATAAAAAAAAGAAATGAAACTCACAAATGAATCCTATTTGATCTGCAATTCCTCTCCATAACAACTCTCTCTTTTCGATACTTTTGTAGTATGCTGTCACGTTTGTTATACCAATAAAACAAGCAGCTCCACATTCTTCCTGCCTCTGCATCTTTATTATTAAGGCTGCGTCTGAAATAACCTACTACTCAGTAAGTACTGCTTTTCAATTGGAATTTACCACACGACAGTTAGAAAAGCACATTCTAAAAGCCATTTTGTCATGATTACGTAACCTACCCACGTCAGTTGCGTTGCTTCACTCCTATTCATGAATTCTCTCACGGTGCATAATGGGACAGTGTAGCATTCATCAGATGCGCACTTCAGAATCTCGCCGGAAGGTAGTAGGTCATCTGGGTACTTCTTGCATACTATTTTTCCAATTCTGTGAATTCGGACATACTACTCGGCTCGCATACTGTTTTTAGCATACTATATATTATGGAAGTATGCTATTTTGGACGCAGCCAAAGTATTTTTTAAATTACTCTTTCAAAAGTTCACACTTAACTGATGATTGATTATAAAGCTTGTTTGGCATGCTGTCCCAGGAGAGAGCCCTGAGCTCATAAGATCCTCGATTCCGGGGCTCCCTCCTGTTGCAATGCGAGAGGGGAGTTTGAGCTCAGGTAGAACTCGAAAACTCCACTGCTGTAATTGCTAATGAACAGATAGTGATTGCTCTTAAGAGATAACTACTTACTAGGTGCATGTCTGGTGCCGATTTGGATTAGTCAATTAACTTAAGTTGCATGTTTTTGGATGGTGGGAGGAAACCGGGGGGCCCGGGGGAAACCCACGTAAGCACTGGGAGAATGTGTAAACTCTGCACAGAAACGTCAGCTGGCTTGGTAATGAATCCAAACCAGCCAAACTATAAAGGTATGGGCATGTAAGCTTCATCTAAATGGTCCAAAAAAGTCAATAGTTATAAATAAAGCACAGCTCACTCAAAATGCACTTTCAAAACATGCAGTTTTCTAATGGCCAATGTAGCAAATCTGTAGTGAAATCGGTTTGGGGAATTTTCCACTCTCACAAAATCTTGTCAATACCTATTAAAATGATTGATTTCAGATATGAAAATGCATTGGTTATCAATGCTAAAAATTTTTTTTTAAGGGCACCTATGATAAAAAAATGGACAGAACTGTGTGTTGGTATAGTGTGTCTACAGTCATATTGGGGTGATATAAAGACAATAAGTCTCTTTTTTAAAATTTCCTGAGGTTAAAATAGGATCCAAATCCCTCCTATTTTGAGGCCCACCTCAACGTGACGTAGGAGTGCGGTTTCCCCGCTCACCGAATAGATCAACATTTGCATATTAATATGTCTCCGTAGTAAAGCGTATAATCATGTCAACAAGACAGGACGTGCGCAAAGCAAATGGAATTAAAAGATCTGTTCAGCTCTCTGTGATCATCAATCATCATCAAATGTTATCAAGAGTGAGTTTTACAACTTTAAAACGTTTTTAAAACGGTGCATGTTTGTAATGAATTACCGTCTTTATCACCACAGCTCCATGACAGTACAATAATTAAACAAGAAGCATCAATTCCGGTTTGTGTGCGTTAAATGAGGTTTATTTTGTATATTAACATAACGGATATCCATACAGCAGTGGATATTAATGTGTATCCTGTCACATTTGGCGTGCAAAAACAATGCAAAGTTAAATGCGCTCGCTGTGTGTGCGTGCGTGAGCGTGTGTGAGCGTGAAATTTGTAACTACATTGTGTGTGACTTATCATTTCAGAAAGGCTTGAATTAACAAATACATCAAATAATAATCATTGTGAAAGTTCTTCCTGTAGTATTTCTCACAAACGTTAATTGAGATCTGCTTCCTTTATGACTGTCACTGTGAATGTTTATCTGACGCAGTTAAGGCAGAGATTGAAGTGGCACACTCTGACAGGCACGTAGAAACGGTGGGCGGGAAGAACTAGCATTAAAGGCACAGGCATCAAAAACAGCTATATTGTGTTCATAGCAGAAAATTCCAAAAGTCTGAAAGGTATAATAAATAAGCTGATGGGTGTTTTAAGCTGAAACTTTACAGACTCATTCTGGAGACTTATCTTAAATCTTGAAAAAGGGGGTAAAATAGGTGCCCTTTAAGAATACATTTTTGTAATTAATTTAATAGTAATTTCTTTCAATAGCAAAACTTTCTCTTGCTTTTTTAATTTTACTACATTTCTCAAGCTGAAAATTGAATGCATCCTCCTGTGTGATACACAACCAAACTCTTCACTTCCAACAAAATCCCTCAACAAACTCCCACCAGCGTGAGCCACCGCAGTCCAGCATGTGGCGGTTAGTGTGTGTTTTACATGATTTATAGGTGGATGACCCACAGAACGTCAATTTTACCGAGGCGCTGTATATTTACGCATGCTTTAAAAACCCCAACCCAGCTGGCCGGTAATTATGTCCGCTTTGGGTGATATTCCAGCGAGAAGGGATCCGTGCTGCGGTCAGTCTGGATCCAACCTGAATCCAGTCCACTGTAAACACAGCAGAAGAGCACAAGAAGAGAACTCTCTGTCCATCTAAATGTCTTCCTAACAGTTAGCTTAATGGATAACACACACAACAAATGTCCCAGCTACCTGAGATCTTACAGAAATAATAAATATGTCCATGCAGGCTGCATTTAGCATATGCTAGCATGGTTCTGTTAGCTCCTGCTAGTAAATAACAAACATTTGTGAAAAGCGCCTTACTTAATGTAAAAGTTGAACAATATATGTAAACCTTCAACTGTTAGCATGTTTTTTTATCCTCTCAAAAAAAACTACCTAATCAGAAACACATGATTGTTAATCATTATATGTGTTTGAGTAGGAGTGAAATGCACATTGAGAAATGGTGTTTAGTTAAATGGCTAATTGCTAACACCTAAGTAATCTTCACACATTTAATGTTTAATTACTGTCATTTCCCACTTAAGATGCTTCTGGCAGGTGTGAGTTGACTTACTATACATAAAATGGTGAATTTAGGACTACAACATTGTTTATTTACTTTAATCTCCAATGTAAATGGGTGTTAGATACAGTCAAACTACTACTGAGGTGAATGGGAATGCTAACAGGTTGCCTGTTGTATTACATACTGTTGTCATGGTGTGTTTTTGTAGTCTTTGACAAACAGAAACAATCCGCCTGTTATTTGTAATATGGCTAACATGCATTTAGAGGGAGGGCCTGCATTGTGAAAATGTGTGTGAAGTTAACAAAATGGCTAAATTTGCTAAATGGCTGAAGTTAACAAAATGGCTAAATTAGCTAAATGGCTGAAGTTAACAAAATGGCTAAATTGCTAACACCAGATTAAGTTTTATTTATTTATTTATCTCCAGTGTTGTGATTTCCCTCATAAAATGCATGTGTTCAGCGTCTTTGTAAACAAAGCCGTGAATTTAGGGTTACAACTTTGAATAATTACTTTACTCTCAAAGTTTAACACACATTGTGGTCAAGCAGCTATGAATAGGAAAGCTAACAGATTGCTAGAGTTCTGTTTAGAAAGCCAAGTTCATTAAGAAAAGGTGTTTGCATGTTAGCAAAATGGTCGCTAATCTTATTTACACCTTGCATTGTGATTTCACACTTAAAATCCTTCTGCTAGGTGTAAACTGTGTTTTTATACACAACACAGAGACAACACTGTGTATCTTGAACTAGCCTACACTAAACATCTTGAATTGACCAGATATAGCCACTTAAGGTGTTTTCACACCTTAAACATTCAAAGTAGACCAAAAAAGCATACCGGAACCTCCTTGAATTCAATTCACCTTTATTTGTATAGCGCTTATACATTGTAGATTGTGTCAAAGCAGCTTCACATAAAGGGTCATAGTAAATAGGAACAGTGTAGTTCAGTTTGTAGTGTTTAAGTTCAGTTCAGTTTAGCTCAGTTCAGTGTGGTTAATAATCACTACTGAGAGTCCAAATACTGAAGAGCAGATCCAACGATGCGCAGCTCTACAGATCCTGAACCATGCAAGCTAGTGGCAACAGCGGAGAGGGAAAAAAACTTCACTAAATGGCAAAAGTGAAGAAAAAAAACCTTGAGAGAAACCAGGCTCAGTTGGGCACGACCATTTTAATTTCTCCGCTGGCCAAAACATCTTGTGCAGAGCTGCAGTCTCAATGGCAGAGGCTGGAAGCTGGATCTCAGCGGAGACTCGTCTGTCTCTGGAGCGTCACAGGAATCAGTCTCATGTTCTCCACTCCTCCAAGACCACCACAGTAGCTGCTCAGGATACGGCCTGGTCCAGGATATGGAAACCTTGGGATCATCTCGTCGTTGGTCTTGGATTGGATCAGTGACTCTGCATAGTCTGAGGACCTCGGGAAGAGTATCCCCAGGTGGAAATGGAGAATAAAGAAAATAATTAGCGTAGCTGCTGTTCATAGTGTATATAAACAAGGTGCAGAAACCTGTGTGGAAACCCGCTAAGTGGTGCACTGAGTGTATGCTTTACTGAACAGATAGGTCTTTAATCTAGTTTTGAATTGGGAGAGTGTGTCTGAGCCTCGGATGTTATCAGGAAGGCTATTCCAGAGTTAAGAAGCTATAATTGAAAAGGCTCGACCTCCTTTACTCGACTTTGCTATTCTAGGTACTACCAGAAGCCCTAAGTTTTGAGACCTTAAAGAGCGAGTTGGATTGTAGCGAGACAGAAGATTGGTTAGGTAAACAGGAGCTAAATTATTTAAAGCTTTATATGTAAGAAATTGCAGCCTATTAGCGCACTGCTAACATTTGTAGCGTCAACTAGGCCTATTCTTCACCTCTATTTGGGTTATCTATTTACATATTTGCAGTAATTCTCTTGATATGTAACAAATAGAACTCTGCACTGCAAAAGTGCATGTTCATAAATGAAGCAATTAATTCACATTTTCAACTTTGCAGCATGTTAGCGCACCACTAACATGGTAGCATCAATTTAGCCTAATTCTGACCTCTCTTTGATTTATTTTTCTACATGGATTCTACATTATTCTCTTGACACACAATAAACTGCAGTTTATTAAAGCAGTCTTCTAAACTTCCTCTCTCCCCCTTTTTTTGCAGTCTTACGGATCCCTCTAAGTGAGCACAACCTGAGACATTGCAGCAAAAGCCCAAAACTCAGCAGAGGCCACATCAGCAGTATCCCAAACAGGATCTTCCTATCTGAGGGAGCAACTCACAGTGGAAGACATCAAGCAGGTGTGTGTGTGTGTGTGTCCCTCCGGTCAGGCATCATTAACTCTCCCAGTGGCCTTGGCTCTTAACCCTCCCCCATGCCTGGGGCCGGGACTGTGACGGCACCCTGACAGCGGGTGCAGGGTGTCGGGGCCGAGCCCTCATGGTTTGTGTGTGCCGTTCACGCTCCACTGATGCACTGCGGCCTGACAAATGAGAGCTCTACCCGTCTCTCCATATCTCGCCCCCATCCCACCGCCCGTCCGCATTCTTACCCCGATTGAGTTACGCCACCGATGAGCAGTCAATAGAGTCAGTGTTCGGGGCTTTTGTGCAGCATCATTCCAGCTGGAGATAGTAGCGGTGGCGTGTGCGAGCGTGCCTGTCATATACCAAGTGCATCTTTTTGAGACCGCATTGTGCCCTTAATTGTTCAAATGGAGGATGTTGTTATATGAGGTGTCTCATATTTTGGACTTGTCTTCCTCCGAGCGCTCCATAAATCCCCTTTGGGTGACATACGACGGACGCTGGAACAAAGCAGGACTCAGGCCAAAAAAAAAAAAAAGAGCGCTTACTTTTGACTAAGTGTAGAAACGCCGCCTCCTATAGGTCACTTGGGGAACGGATTGAGACTCAATCTGCTCAAGCCTCGGCTGGTATGAACAAGATAGATAGATAGATAGATAGATAGATAGATAGATAGATAGATAGATAGATAGATAGATAGATAGGTAGGTAGGTAGGTAGGTAGGTAGGTAGGTAGGTAGGTAGGTAGGTAGGTAGGTAGGTAGGTAGGTAGGTAGGTAGGTAGGTAGGTAGGTTTGAGACTTGGGGAGTTTGAAATTGAAACCACACTGAACTAAACTGAATGTCAACTCTGAAAACTGGACTGACACAGTTTCAATTTACTAGAACGTAAGCTGTCTTGACACAAATTACATTGTAAAGGCGCTATAAAAATAGATATGATAGACAGACAGACAGACAGACAGACATTTAAAAGGGGTTAAGGGTCACTGAAAAACATAACTTGCAACTAATTTAGTTACATTTAAGTATAATAAAATATTAGTGAAATAACATGCTAGATATCAGAGAAGGGCAAAAATACATTGAAATGTGTTTTAAAATAAAATACCAAATACTTCCATTTTAGATGTATCAAAATAAACTACACAATACAGCAGCCACAAATGTATCAAAATAAAATAGTGTATTTTGTATTTTAAAAATACCACAAAATACTTTTACAAGTTAGTATGAACCTTCTTTGCTAACCTTTGGTGAATAGGCCTATTCAATCTTTCATAGAAACAGCTTTTCTCTAAGCAAGTTTTAACAGATTCTCTGCCACCTTGTTCATTTCTACTCCTACTGTACATGAAAAGCTAGATATCAATAATTTTTTACTTGTTTCTTTTTTTATTCATTTAGTATGTTTTGTACAAATTCCATACAGGAAGCCCTGTTCAATGCAGGTAATAAGTTAGATAAGATAAGAATATAGACCTTTTTCTTAGAACGCAAAATTACCCATTATGCTTTGCGTGTATGCGCAAGGAGAATGCTAAGAAATTCCGGTCTGCAGATTTTGCGTATAAACAGTCACATTTGGACAGCTTTCAAACCTATTTTACCTGCTCTTATTATCTTTGAACTAATACTGTTGTCAATCAGCACCACCTCTTGGACTGATTATTTTAAAAAAATGCAATCTAATAGGATGGAAAACATCAGCTGTGAGGCATTTTCCCCTCGTTGTCAGACGGCATCTTTGGCTGTTTAAATGAAGCCTTATCTTCGCTAAAGTCAACATTTTCTCTTTCTTTCAAATATATAATCAACCCAAACAAATGTAATTCACCAAAATGTTTGACACACACACGTAGCCTGTACTGTCCCACTGACACACTGATTTAATAATTGTGAAAATATAGGCTAGTGTCATTTTGAAATGACAGAAAAACACAAACCGTGGTAAATACAACACACTAAATGAAACATAAACGGCTCGCGATTAGAATCAACATGCAAATCAGCCAGCAGAGTATCAGTAACGGACTTTTATTAGTCAATTTTGTAAATTGCATGACTTCCATAACGTTACCTGTTAAGTTTCATGCCAGTAATCTGGTTTGCTCTGTAATGCAGTGAAGTATTGCGTGTGTATATACGTGTTGAAGAGCCGCTAAGCTAACAGCTGACAGGCCTTGGAAACACACACACACACACACACACACTGTATTTCGGACGGCAGACACGTCAACTAGGAGAACGTTTTTCTCTCGCGCTTGAA
The DNA here is from genome assembly GCF_903798145.1 of Danio aesculapii. Classification (NCBI taxonomy): domain Eukaryota; kingdom Metazoa; phylum Chordata; class Actinopteri; order Cypriniformes; family Danionidae; genus Danio; species Danio aesculapii. Next base: position 17,321,828 of record NC_079456.1, on the reverse strand, counting down.
CCACCTCTGACAGATTATAACAGCTTTAACATACAACTTTCTAAGTTGTGTGTCACAAAAATGATCCGTAATCCATTAAAAACGCTATTGAAACCCATTTTCGGATTGCAAATGACCTATTGTAAACAATGTAAACGGAAGTTCTAACCATTCTACCGGAAAACGCTGGCTGCTATGGCGCACTCCATGCAGCAGCCAAGAAAAAGGTGTATACTATCTGTTGATTATGTTTCCACCCATTGTGTGGCCAGTAAAATTGGCAAAATCTCTGTACATTGATAGCCTCTTAACACTATTATATTTCAAAAGGTGCTGCATTTTTATGATGTCATCATGTAGACTTCTTACAAAGTATTTTACAATATTTTTAAAATACAAAAATACAAGACACTAAAGTATTTTGATAAAACAATATTGAGCCATTTTCATCAACCCTATCATAAACAAATTACAAAATACTGTTTTGTATTTAAAATGCATATTTGAAATATATATATCATAAAAACTGCCCATCCCTGCTAGATGTAATTAAAATGTTTTTAATGATAATAAATATTAGTCAAATTACAAACCTGAAATGAGCTTCAAATCAAGTGTTTTTATACAGATTTCATTTGTTTCTTTCTGTGCATTTAGATGTGCAAATATTTATTTTTTTCTCTGACAGACTAAAAATAATGGGTGAAGATTCCCTATGTTTACATTTAAGGTGGAAACTGAGCCATATTTAGAGCTTTATGTACTGGAACATTTTTTCCTTCACTTGGACCTGCAAACATTCATCCTAGCAACCACATGGCGACCTGCTGGCATCATAGCAGAGAGTTTTACCTTCACACTTTTTTTTCAGAACATTTTCATAACTCACAAAAATGACAATATAGAGAAGAGTCACAAGTTCATGAGCGGTTTCCAACTGATTCCTGATAGCTTTGTTGGACGCACATGCAACCTGCGTTTAACGCCTCTTCACCGGCCAACAATCTCTGCAATGAGCCGACTGTGATCCCCAGGACACATTTCAGCATTCATCATATTAACAGGAGCTGTTCACATCTTTTCTGACTTACTCGTTGTTTCTTGTATTATCACTGCATTTCATCAGACCAAATGATTTAACGCACAAACCATTAGTGTTTGCAGTTATCCAGGTGGATAACTTGCAGGGGCTCAAAAAAAAAAAAATCAACATTTTTTTAAATGAATCTAAATACTACATTTACAGCTATGTATGTTGCATCAGATTTAATTTTATGCATTGTTCATGCAATCACACACGTCTGGTATCCTTCACTATGCTACCGTGACAAATGATGTCAGAAAACCACAAGTATCTGATGCAGTGTAGAAACAATTCATTTTGTCACCCTTAATTATAGAAATAATTTTCAAAAAATGAAAAAAAAAAAAATATATATTTTTTATTTATTTATTTATTTATTTTTATTTATTTAATTGTTTTTATTTATTTAATTGTTTATTTTTTATGTATTTAATTTTTATGTATTTTAATTTTTTAATTTGAAATATTTTCATTTATTAAATTTTAGTTTTTTTTCATTTATTTAATTTTTTAATTTGAAATTTTTTATTTACATTTTTTCATTTATTAAATTTTTTTATTTTTATGTGTTTAATTTTATCTCTTTTTATTTAATTTTTAAAATGTATATTTGTCATTTATGAAATGTTTAATTTTTTCATTTATTTTATTTTTTAAATGTTTTTTTTTCAATTAAAATTTTTTTTCATTTATTAAATTTTATTTTTCCATTTTTTATTTTTTATGTATTAAATTTTTTCATTTGTTTTTTATTTTTTAATTTAATAAAAAAATCATTTATTTATTTATTTTAATAAATTTATTTAATTTTAACATTTTTATGTATTAATTTTTTTATTTAATTTTGTATTATTATGTTTTATTTATTTAATTTTTAATAAAAAAATTCTCATTTATTTATTAAATGTTTTGTTTATTATTTTTTAAATGAATAAAATTTTATGTATTTAATTTTTTAAATACATATATATATATATTTTTTTTTTTTACTCACTCAAGTATTTCAAAGTGTTTATGATTTTTTTCCTTACGAACAAAAAACAATATATTCTGAAGAATCAAAGCAGCTATTGCCGTCAATAGTAATAATACAAAAAATAATTTGGAAGTCAATGGCTGTTTTTTCCCAGCATTCTTCAGTATATCTTTCTTATTTTGTTCAACAGAGGAAAAAACACAAACTGGATTTGAACAAGTACTTGATAGAACTTTAAAGAACTATATAAGTATTTCACCTTACTCTTACAAAAAATGCCCATGCAAAGTATATCCACAGGACAAATATTTCCCTTCAAGTAAAATCCCTCACCCTGTCTTCATCTGGAAGGACAGGCATCATAGAGAGGTCAAACCTTTTGGGTCATATTGTATTGTTTTTTATATATAAGAATTAGCCTTCTTGCGACAATAACAAAAAACTCAATCTGGGATCTGTCTCTACAATCTGGAACTGGTTTGGTCTAGGGTTTATAGTGTGCAATAAATAAATGAACCACAGAAGCACATGCTCGATACAGTTTTGAGCCTGTTTACAAACAAAGAGATTTACTAGCATACTTTTACTCCAGATTCACTTCATAACATCAGTCAAGTTTGAGATTTGGTTTTTGATTTGGGGGTTTGGTTTCAGATCACTGAACGAGGAAGAAATCATACCATTTTATGGTTTTCTGTACAGTGGTGGGGCTAAGTTAATTAGCATGAATATACTTAATTCATATAAAACACAAAGAATGGCTTGAAGAACACAGATATATTGCCACAATAGTGTTTATTGTCTTCATGTTTAATCAGTTTAAGCCAAGGGTGTCCAAACTTGGGTCAGGAGGAGTGGAGTTCTGCAGATTTTAGCTCCAAATTGCCTTAACACACCTGCAAGTATGTTTCTAAAAAGACTAGTAAAGCTGCGGTCACACTAGAGTTTGTGCAGCATACAAAGTTCTGTCGTACGGCACTGCGAAAAGGGGCGGGATTAAACAAGATAATTAGACATTAAAAAAAGCAAGCGATTGGTCCATATTTTAAATTTCTGTCCAGAGAGGTCATGTTTTGATCCTCGATTTGTCTCACGCAATCATGTGATGCGATTTCGCAGGTCAGAGTTCACCAAGCTTGAACTTTCCAATGCAGCGAAATGCGAAACTTGCCGCATGACCTTACATTTTCAGTTTGACGTATTTGCGTGCAAATGAATGGAAGTCTATGGGGAGTAAAGTGCAGTGTGACTGCAGCTTAAGAGCTTAATTAGCTAGCCCAGGTGTGTCTGATTGGGGTTGGAACTAAACTTTGCAGGACACCGGCCCTACAGGACCGAGTTTGGGCACCCCTGGTTTAAGCATTACTAGCAATAGCTGGATGACTTTGCTTATTTTTGGTTAAAACATTACTTTTTCAACTCTCAGTAGATACAAATGAAGTATCATCATTGATATCAGCACAATAAATACCAGAGACTGTAAAATAGTGATAAATACAAAAAAATAAATGAATAGTGTTTTATATGATGATATAGTATACTTTGCATCTGGAAAGTATTCATAGGCTTCACTTTTTCCACATTTTTTTACGTTACAGCCTTATTCCAAAATGGAAAAAATTCATTTATTTCCTCAAAATTCTACACACAATTTCAAAAAATCTTTTTTCACATTGTCATTATGGGGTATTGTGTGTAGAATTTTGAGGAAATAAATTAATTTAATCCATTTTGGAATAAGGCTGTAACATAAAAAAATGTGGAAAAAGTAAAGCGCTATGAATACTTTCCGGAAGCACTGTATGTAGGTTTGAATAACCTAGTGGTTGAACTAGGGATTGCAGTCTAAATTCAAAATACTGGAGAGGGTTTTTTCACCCAATTTCCCCCTCCTTAAATTGATGACCCTAATAATTGACAGCGTATTGTATTGAGTTGACAGTGCAAATGACAATGGAAGTATTGAGCTTTACCCTGGAAGCTAATAAGCTAATGTATGTGTTTACAATATTTGTATTATTTGCAAAACCCCCTCATGTTGGTTTTAAGTCAGCTTATTGTAATTTAGCCAGCTTCGATGACTGAAATTAAATGCGTCATGTTTTCCGCAATGCAACCCAGAGTGCTAAAATCCAGTTGGTTCAAATGGCAGTGGGCGGAGAATAACTGACTGTACTATTGTTTTTTTTAGATAAACATATACAGTGGTGTGAAAAAGCGTTTGCCCCTTACTGATTTCTTTTTTTTTTTTTTTTTTTGAATGTTTCTTTAATGTTTCAGATAATCAAACTAATTTAAAAATTAGTCAAGGATAACACAAGTAAGCACATCATGCAGCTTTTAAATGAAGGTTTTTATTATGTAGGGAAAACAAAATCCAAAACTACATAATGTGATTAAAAAACATACAAAGGACTGCAGACCTACTTGTCTCAGTTAAGGTGAGTGTTCATGACTCCACCATAAGAAAGAGAGACTGGGCAAAAACAGTTTGCATGGCAGAGTTCCAAGACGAAAACCACTGCTGAGCAAAAAGAACATAATGGCTTTTCTCAGTTTTGCAAGAAAACATCTTGATAATCCCCAAGACTTTTAAGAATATACTCTACAAAAGTTGAACATTTGGAAGGTGTGTATCTCATTATGCGTGGAGTAAAATTGACACCGCATTTCAGAAAAAGAACATTATACCAACAGTAAAATGTGTTGGTGAAAGTGTGATGGTCGGGGGCTGATTTGCTGCTTCATGACCGGGAAGACTTGCTGTGATATATGGAACCTTGAATTCTGCTGTGTACCAAAATATCCTCAAGGAGAATGTTCGGCCATCAGTTAGTGACCTCAAGTGGTTCTGTAGCAGGACCTTGGTCCAAATCACAGCAGCAAGTCCACTTCTGAATGGCTGAAGAAAAACTAGATGAAGACTTTGGAGTGGCCTAGTCAGAGTCCTGACCTAAATCCAATTGAGATGCTGTGGCATAACCTTAAAAATGCAGTTCATGCTCAAACCCTACAATGTGGCTGAATTACAACAATTCTGCAAAGATGAGTGGGCCAAATTCCTCTACATTGCTGACTCATTGCAAGCTATCGGAAACACTTGATTGCAGTTGTTGCAGCTAAGGGTGGCCCAACCAGTTATCGGGTTTAGGGGTATGTCAACAGGGTATGTAGTTTTGCATTTTGTTTTGCTTTAATAATAAAACCCTCATTTCAAAACTGCATAATTGTTTTACTTGTGTTATTAATCTAATATTTAAATTAGTTTGATGATTTGAAACATTAAACCATGACATCAAAAATCAGAAAGGGGACGAACTCTTTTTCACACCACTCTATGTTAACTTGCCATGCTTTTAAACACACATCTAATAATAATGCTTCAGAGGAGTCAAAAATGTACACACCACCATAAGTCTATATCGTCCCAGTGCCTGTATGTTGTAAACCGTGTGAGGAAGAGGTGTAGCTGAACAGGTGCTGTTCATTTCACGCAGTCTGCCCTGTTTTAAGTGGATTGGCAGACAAGCAGCGGATTACATCCAGCAGCAGATAACACTCTCTCCTCTTACACCAGGGCTTTCTCTGTGTGCGTGTACAGAGCCCTCCACTCTAGCTATTACGGTTATGGCTGTATGGCTGATTATACCCAGAGACATTATTCTGACACTGTACAGCAAAGATATGGCAGTTCATGTGACATATCACAGCAGTGACAGACGTGAACATGCTAAACTCACTACAACACAATTTAACAGAATAAGTTAATGGCTATTTATGTTTTCAGAAGAACATTTGTGATGTTTGCGCATTTGAAAAATGGTGGCACAATGTTAGGGTGTTACTTAGAATATTATATTTGCTTCAGTTGACAACTGAGAGACTACATTGAATATTACTATTCAAGTAAAATAACAATTTGTATTTTTTAAATGTGTGTGTGCGTGCGTGCGTGCGTGCATGTGTGTGTGTTTTATTAATTAATTTTTTTTTCATTCATTTAAATTATATTTAATTATTTTAATTTATTTATTTATTTTAATTGATTCATTAATTTGTTTATTTTAATATATTTTAATTAATTAATTTTATTAATTTTAATTTTATTTAAATTATTAATTAATTTATATTGATTTATTAATTTTAATTAATTTATTTATTTTAATTAATTAATTTTTACAAATTTTAATATATTTAAAACATTTTAATTTTAATTTATTAATTTATTTATAATTTAATTATTTATTTTAATTTCTTAATTATTTAATTTAAATTTAATTTGATATTTAATTTAATTTTATTATATTTAGTTTTTAAAAATATAGTATTATATATGTAATAATTTTGTAAACAATCTGTCATGCTGAAACATAAGTGAATTCCTAGAAGCAAATAGGCTTTTAAAAACCCTCAAACAAAATTTGTTCAGTTTCATTTTTTCATTTTTTTATGTTTTTATTTTAAACATGTTATATAAACTTTTAAAACAACAAGTATAATATTAATAATAATAAATAGTAATATAATTAAACATTGCTTATGCAATTTTAATAATGTTTAAATGTAATTGTAATTAAATATGCAATTCCAATTATATATTAAATTACAATTACATGTAAACAATATTATTAAATAAAATATAAAAAAAAAAAAATTCAAGCTGTAACCGAAAATTAATCTTCAAATGTTATTAAAAAAACTCACAAATACTTTTGTAATAATATAAATATAAATAACAATAATTAAACAAATACAGTTTAGATATCAAATATTCAGATATTTATTACTAAAATAAAAGTATAAATAAATTTTAAAGTCATTAATCCAGACAATCCATACTGAAGCACTATTTAAGAATTCCTAAAAGCAAATAAAATAAAGATGGATTTAATGTAGTAATAATAATAATAATCATAAATGCATTTTAATAATAATAATAATAATAAATAAATTTTATTTAATAATAATAATAATAATTGTTGTTGTTGTTGTTGTTGTTGTTGTTGTTGTTGTTGTTGTTGTTGTTGTTGTTATTATTATTATTATTATTATTATTATTATTATTATTATTATTTTAGTATGCAGAACCGAAAGATATTAACAGTCATAAATCAAAGAAATGATTGAGTACAATTATTGTCCCAATATTATGATTATTATTATTTTTTTAGAGATCCCAACAATATAGGCTATTTCCGCTTGTCCTTTCACAAATGCAGGCCAAACCTGAGTCAGACACACTCACACACACACACACACACACACACACACATACATACACTCACTCAACCCTTCTGGAACACACGCACTCTCTGAATGCCAGGCGGTGCCCATCCTTCCCTGGCAGGGAAGCAGAGCATCAGCTGAGAAGCTCGCGGCTGAGCCAGCGTGCGAATATTGGACCGGCTTATCTGGGTGACACGCCAGCGCCAAACGTGAAAATTAAAATAAAGGATTAGAGGAGGGGGGTTTGGAGGAAGGTCTGGCCTCCATATTTATTTATTTCTCAATCAACATTTCGTGAAGCCTGTCACCTTATCATTAATTCCTCTTGACACTTTTGGTTCCAAGCGACACAACTGCAATTTCATGGGCTTGTGTAACTTCCGGATGTGTGTGTGCGCGTATGAACTAAGACCTTCCAATGCCTGGATCAGAGCGGGCGGGCATCGCTTTCACTGGCAAACACACTCATGGTGACAACTTGAGTGGATCTCAATACTTAAAAGGAGCAGCTTTGGGTCATTTGGAGGTTTTGTGAAACCTTAACTTGCATAATCGGAGTGAAACTGAATATTTAAAGTGCCCCATTATGCTTTTTTTTGGACGTTACTTTTTATGTGGTGTGCAATGTAGCTGTTTTTGAACATCAAAAAAGTCTGCAAAGTTTTAAAGATGAAAATGCATGATAAATGGAGTTATTGTCTCCAGAATGAAAGACGTGATTCAGGACTCAATGAAATTCCTGGACATGGATGATGTTAAATACAGAGGTTTACACCTGGTAATCCAATTACAAGTGGTCCCATCCCTATTCCTGTTCCTGAAGGCACACCAACAGTACACATTTTCAATATCCTCCTAATCAAACACACCTGAATCAAATCATCAGAACATTAGAAGAGACTCAAAAACCTAAAATGAATGGGTCAGATAAGGGATATTCTAATACATTTGAACGTATCCACTTTAAGGCACTTCAGATCTGTTTACACCTATTACATTGAGTTTATCAATCTGATTTCAAGCAGACAAGCTAAAAGCAGAAGAGATATATATTTGTCTTCTTTTCCCTGTTTACACCTGGTTTTAAGGTGTGTTTTTGTTAATCTGATCACAAGTGGATGATGCTAAAAACTGGTGTAAATGGAGTCAAAAATGCTGTGAGATTGTTGCCACTTATGACTAGGGCCAGACAGAATCAGTTGGGCATTTCTTACTATTTCTGCACAAAAAATCTGCAGAATTATGCAGAAGGATTCATAACTAAAAAACTTCATTCATTTATTCATTTTCTTTGAACGAGGTCTAAAATGATTTGAGCTTGTCCACTTTTGACCACTTCTACACGGTTTACAACTGATAAGATAGAAAGCTAGAAATAGCTATAGATGCTATCCACTTCATGACGTCTAAAATACTGTTTCCAGGTCCAAGCCGCTACTCATTTGAATTGAGAAAATATTTGTTTATGACCACATAATAGTCATATCACACATTAAAGCTTATATTTTATAAAACCATGGTGTACACACCAATATTTTAAAAATGTCTAAAAAATGTATCACTTTCTGGCCATTGGATATTAGGCATGGATGTATATATTGGGATCATGATTTTCAAAAGTATTACAGCGCTTTGTAAACATTTTTTATTACCATTTGTTGGGTCTCCCCATACAGTTTGATATAGCGCTTGGACCTGAAAGACGCTTCGTGTGATGTCACACTTAACAAGCGAATAGATCGGTGTTTCTCAACCAGGTTCCCGGAGGACCACAAGCACTGCATGTTTTCAATGTCTCATTTGTCTGTTACACCAATTATTGGTCTTTCAGTCTCTGCCAATAAGCTGATGATCTCAATCAGGTGTGGAGAAATGGAAAATGTGCAGATCATGGTTGAGAAACACTGCTATAGATGGATGGCTAGAAACAGGTGTAAACGTGCTCTTAAAACATATGAACATATCCTCTTTTATCCAATATAGTTTCGTTTACACCTATGAGTTTTTGTCAAACCAGTAACTTGCGGAAGTACTAGAAATCAGTGTAAACGAGGCGTTAAACTTGTTCACCTTTGACCACTTTGGTCATGTTCACATTCGGCTTTAGGATGTTAATCCAGTTACAAATAGACAAGTAAAAAAAATCTTGTCCACTTCTGCCACGTTTACCCTTGCTTTAAGATGTGTTTTAGAGTCTAAAATGTTTTGAGCTCTTTCATTTTCGATTATTTCATCTCTGTTCATTCCAGGTACAATAATGCATTCTTGTAAATCTTATCACAAGTGGACAAGACTATAAAAATGTGTATATATGTTTTGATGATGCTAAAAATAGGTGTAAACGGGGTCTCAAACATTTTGAGTTTATCGACTTTTGACCACTTCAGCCATGTTTTTAGTACAAGTGCACATGCAACAAACAGGTATATACACCTGGTTTAAATTTTGTTTGTTTTAAAATCTCATCTACTTTTGAGCATGCCTGTCCCATATATGCCTGGTATAAATACCGTTACAGGTGGCATTAGATACATGTGTAAACTCTGTCCAATATGATATTTTATACATTTTAAATAAGGTCTAACTTTTCAACTTGCCAACTACTGACCACTTAGGCCCAATTTACACCTTACATTAAAATATTATATTAAGATATCAACTGTATCAGAAGTAGACAATGCTAAATACATGTGTAAATGTGATGTAAAACAGAGTAATACCTGGGCTTTTTAGCAGAATCTTTAAAATATCACAATGGGGGTACTTTAAATACAAAATGAATGGATTAGACTTTATGAAATGATACTGTATATATTCTTGTGATGCTATCAGCATTGTCATGGCAGCAGACAGAGAGTGATTAGCCACATGGCATTGATTACATTTTGATAAAATGTAATTTTTCTCTTTACAATAACATACACTGATGAATCGTACACGATAAGACCAGGAACCGAATTAGGCAAATAAATAGGGTCATTTTGATTTGGTATCGACTTTAAGAATGACCAATGTGGTCTGGATGAGGTTGTGGGATATTCATCTTGCGTAAGTAGATTACTCTGTATATCAGATTGCATTCACATCACAGTTTCATCTAAAACCAATGTACGAAGCAGCTTAGCATTACATAAAATATATTGCAACAGCACTACGGCCATAACCGATGAATTCTGTGGCGTCCCATTTTAGTGTTCACATCAAAACAAACTTACAAAATGGATTTTATATAGGTGTGTAATGCAAGTAAAGCGTTGACTTTAGTCTTTCGAATAACATAAAATGTTAAAATATGGGTAAAATAATCATTCAGCATAATGTGATTACACCAAGAAAACACAATTGCAGTATAATGTAAGTTATTATTGCTGTCAAATGCATGAAACCTAACGAACTCATCAGTATTAGTTTTTTTAATATGTTGTCAAATAGTTCTTGTATTAAATATGGCAGATAATGTTTGGTAGATGGATAACATAGTTAACATTTTAGTAGATGTAAGTCATAACATTCATTCATTTTCTTTTCGGCTTAGTCCCATTATTAATCCGGGGTCGCCACAGCGGAATGAACCGCCAACTCATCCAGCACATGTTTTACGCAGCGGATGCCCTTCCACACGCAACCCATCTCTGGGAAACATCCATTTACACTCGCTCACACTCATACACTACGGATAATTTAGCCTACCCAATTCACCTGTACCACATGTTTTTAGACTGTGGGGGAAACCGGAGCACCTGGAGGAAACCCACGTGAATGCAGGGGAGAACATGCAAACTCCACACAGAAATGCCAACTGACCCAGCCGAGGCTCGAACCAGGGACCTTCTTGCTGTGAGGCGGCAGCACCACCTACTGTGCCACTGCGTCGCCTAAGTCATAACATTCAAAATAAAATCAATCAGGACACATGCTAATAAACAAAACAAACATTATTTGTAGCTGTATTAAACCTATTGTTTTGTTCTGTAAACCTTTTACGTCTTTGTTTTTAAAAACACAATGTCAAAATTGTGAGATATAAAGTTGGCAAGTTTTACTTGACGAATTCAGAATGATCAGAAATGAATTCACTGTTTGGATAAATAATGATTGAAAGAATCGTCCATTTGTAATATAGACAAAAAACATACAAGGAAAATTGAAATTGAGAAACTTAGTCGTTGAACATTTCAGATATTATGCTACAATTATGAAGAAATAATTGAGAAATTCTAAAGTAAACTAGCAAATTAGAAAAGTAATTTTATATATAAAATAAAGTAGATATATACAAAATAAATCATTATAAAAACATTGATATAAAGAGAAATTTATTTTATTGTTTATAAACTCATGACTTATGGAACTAAAAATTTAATTTTAAAATGTATCTACTTAGAGTGTATTTGGGAGAGGGGGGGTGGGGAGTGGGGGTTGTTGTAAAGTTTGTCCATATTTTTCCAGATTTTGTAAAGAGTAAGCTATTTTTTTTTTCGGGCACACTTTATTTTAATGGACAATTTATGCTATTAACAAACTATTAACTAAGACTTTTAGCTCAAACTACTAATTAGCTGCTTATTAATAGTTATCAAGGTAGTAGATGGGTTTATGTAGGATAATGCATAAAAAATAACAACATACTTTAATAAGTGTCAATAAACAGGTAAAATCTTAACAATATGCAGGTAATATGCCAGTAAAATCAGAACTAACCATATGATTTTGTTAGCACATATTGATAGTTTTGTGGTGAACAATTCGTTTAAGTGTGACATCACACAAATTGGCTCCCGGTCCAAGCACTTAGGGCTTGGCCGATAAACGATAATATATCGAAACGCTATAAAATTTATGTGAATGACAATGATAAGCACTGGACTTTTGTAACTCTAGTTTGATCTAAGAGCCAATCACACAGCAGAAATGTGCAACAATAAATTAAAAGTGTGTTGATATTAGAGATGCACAGAATTTTCGGCCACCGAAAATTTGTCGGCCGAAAATATGTTATGTTATTCAATGGACCCTCTAATTTTTGTGGCTTCAGTTATTGTTGGGGAACTCTTTTAAGTCTGGAAGCATTACCAACTTATATCGAAATATATATCATTACCGTTCAACATGGAAAATTATTATCGACATTGTATTCTTGCCATATCACCCAGCCCTAGGGAAGCTCAACATATGGTGATAATAAATGTTTACAAAGCGATCACAAAAATCACAATCGTAATTCGTGTATCCATCAGATGGCCAGAAAGTGATTAATTTATTATAAATTGTTAAAATATTGGTGTCTGTGATGCAGCAAGTCCAGAGACTGTTGTGTACACCATGATTTCACTTTAATGTGTGATATGACTGAAAAGTGGTCAAAAACTAATATTTTCTCAATTCAAATGAGCAGTGGCGTTGAAACGTGCAGTGGCGTATTTTAAACATCGCCGATATGTCATGACTTAACAAGTAGATTTATCTGTGCATGTCATTAAGATTAAATAAAGAAAAAAAATAGAACTGTTGAAAATCCAGTATGTTTTCAGGTATTCTCAGATCACGTATGTCTTAGGTATTGAGCAAGGTTAACATACTTAACCACGTGGCTCCAACTGGTGAACAGAAGGTGTCTATAATGCCCCATTAACACGGGACGTCTACATCAATGCTTCCCACTCACTTTGAATGGGTGACGTCAGGCTGCAGATCAGGTCAACGCCGCTTCAGTGGAGTTGCTCGCTGCAGAAGTTGGGAACTTCTCAACTCTTCAAGCACCAGCGGACGTGTCAGCCAATCAGATCGCCTGCTGTGACGATAGGGTCAGCCCCAACTTCAGACACGCCCTCTGTCAAGCGTTGACGCTGAAGCCCTGTGTGAATTGGGCGTCATGCTGTGTTTACACCAGACACGTATGAAGTGCCAAGCGCGAGTGATTTACATGTTAAGTCATTTCAAAGCGACACGGTGCGCACATGACAGTTGGAAGTATCGCACACCAGACACGCACATTCGCATGTTATTTAAAATGAAATGATTCAGATGGCACTCTGTGGAGCGGCAGAAATATGAACAGTGTCCTGAGTCGTAGCTGGGTGCCGTGGACAGCTGCCGACTTGTGGTGCCAGTGTGCAAACCCTGATATAAACCTGTTTTGAATTGTAAAATGCATGGTGCTGTACGTCGCGGCACATCTGGTGTGTGACCCTCTATATGCGCGAATGAGGCAGTGCAAATGACCCAAAGTGGCATGAATTGAACAGTTTTGTGCGTTTATTGTGCTTAACGTGAAAATCGCTCAAGTTGGAAAATCTGAACTTCAGCGGACATTTGCGCCGTGTTAACCAATCAGGAGCTTTCTCTTTTATGTGCGTGATTATGACGTAGCACCTGCAGTTGGTGTCCCGAGGGGAAATCCTCTTGCCGACACTGGACAACAGTTCATTAAACTAGGCTTGGCTCAGAAGCACCGCTGAAAGTCTGAAATCCGGGAACAGTTTCTGGAGGAGTTGATGAACTCACAGAGCTGGGTGCACCTCTGAAAGGATCTAGTCCACTCAAACACGACGCTGAACAAATTGACGCTGTTTATCTGTCCTCCTAAAGCACATAAAGCACAAAAGCGCAAATGAAGCGAGTAACTCAAAATGTACATGTCTATTTACGCGCAATTTATCCATGCATGCCGTGTCTGGTGTAAACACATAACTCTTCTAAAAGCCATATCCCAATCTTTCTGAATGAAATGCCTACTTTACTCTATCCAATCAGCTCGGAGTAGAAAAATCAAGCCAAGCCCACTGTTTTCTCATTAAACATTTAGTTTCTTTAGGAACTGCACCAAAAAAAAAAAAAAGGTTGCAGCTTCCGGTTCATGTGGACTTTAAAGGCCCCATGGAATCAAAACTAACCATATGATTTTGTTAGCTCACATTGCTAGTTTTGTGGTGAACGATTCATCTGTGCATGTCATTAAGAAAACAAAAATATTTTGGCCTTGTAATCTTTAATTGAAATCTGAATTTCAAGATTTTCAGATTACATATGTCTTGGGTATTGGGCGTGGCTAACATACTTAACTACACCCCTTCAACTCTTCTAAAACCCTTTTCCAGATCTTTGTGAATGAAATGCCTACTTTACTACATCCAATCAGTTCACAGTAGAAAATGCAAGCCACGCCCACTGTTTTCTCATTTAGTATTCCATTTCTCTAGGAACTGCGTCACAATACGAGAAAAAAAAAACGATTGCAGCTTCCGGTTTATGTGGACTTTAAACCAAAGTATTTTATGCAAACATATTCACTTCTGTCCCCCAAAAACCAATTAGCATATAAAAACATCACAATACAACCATTGCTTAAACTTTTAGACCAGTCAAAACGCAAAGCAACTCTGCATCGCTCGCAACACACCGAAACTCTCAAAAACACCACAACCTTGACCTGCATCCCTCCAAACTGATATAAGAAAATGAAAAAAGAAGGTGAGAGGGGGACGCCGGACTCGCAAATACTGTACCTCCAGCACAGGAAGCTATTTATCATAACATGCTAGGAAGATATTGGCTCCATACTGAACCAATTAGAGCCGGGGCCTGTTTCATCATACTTCATAACCTGGGCTGTGGGCTTTTGGAGCGTGGTGCGGCACAGTAATTGAATTTTGATTAAACACACATGACGCGTGACCCTGAATAGCTATAGCAAGCACGCCGGACCCGAGTTTGCGCGGGTTCTTCCAGCCAAGGAAGAAAAAGAGAAAAAAACAGGATGTACTTTGGGGGGAGGGAAAGGAGGTGTATAAAATGTTTGTAAAATCAGGGACAGCTGGCGAACAAAGATTTCTTTATGCTGCTGTGGCGTCTCAGTCAGTAGAGGATGAGCTCTGTTTAACTCGGAGGTGAGACGGTGCGGTCGGTTCACCAGCGCCATGAATCTTCCTCGCAGACGTGCTGCGTCCACAGCTTCATTGCAGTGTGAAGGGAGACGATGACTGACTGCGTTTCTGCTGAGTCATAGACTGCGTCCAGAGCCACCACAAGCTACTCCTTTCCTTTCTAGCGCACACACTAGCAGATTAGCTTACAAGGACTGAAGGTCACACACGCACACACACACTTTCGCCTTGTCCAAATACTCACACTTGTGGTCTTGGCCACTTGAGAGGACATGCATGCGACAGGAAGTGAGTGTGCGGGTTTGTTCCATGTTTTCAAAATAGCAAAGTGAGGTGTCTTTAATGGATACTAAACTTATACTCTTGAGTAGGGGGTATTTGAGGCTAAGTGTATCTCATCACACATCATGTTCTGTATATAAATCACGAGGTTTGTTTTCTTCTTTGGTTTTAACTCATGTTACAGAAAACTTTTTACTTTAAGTGTTAAAGGGCACCTATTTTACCCCCTTTACAAGATGTAAAATAAGCCTTTGGTGTTTCCAGAATGTGTCTGTAAAGTTTCAGCTCAAAATACCCATCAGATTATTTATTACAGCCTCCAGTATTTGACCATTTTGGTGTCTTGAGTACATTGTAGCTGTTTTGTAGCCTGTGGCTTTAAATGAAAATGAGTTGCTTCTTCCCACTCACCGTTCCCACGTGCGTGTCTGCTTCTTATGCGTTACCTCAGATAAACAGCAGTCAGTGACAGACTCAGATGAAGCTGAAATACAGCTCATTAGGCAAAAATACCAAGTAAGTTTATTTGATGTATTTGTGGAGTTCATTCAAGCCTTTCTGAAATGATGAGTCTCACACAAATGACACACACACACATGCGCGTTTACTGACACCATGTGGCTGTTGGTATTATAGCAGTTAAAGATGACAGCGATTTTTACTGTCTTTATTACACTGTAAAAAATGGCCGTGATTTCAATGGTAAAAAACTGTAAAAATGCTACAGTACAAATACGTAACCTGGTTAACAGTATGTTTCCTTAATATATATGGCGAATAACCATAAATTGGCTTTCCCAGAATTCCCTGTATGGCACATCACTTTTTATGCTTTTTGTTGACATTACTATGAATCTTTTTAGTTATTTCCCCATCAGTGATGTACATTAGAGATTTATGTTACATCTAATGTTGATAAACAATGTTTATTTCATGACTTTATGTGTGTTACCATACTGGTGTTTAGTAGCTGTGTGAATGACACTGAGCACCTTCTATACACTGGAAAGTTATTTGAGATGAGCATTGGTTCATTATCTTTCTCGTCACCACCTGCATATGTGTGTGTTAACGTGTCTAATTGTGTAACAAAAGATTTGTAGATGTTGGTAATTCAAAATACAGACATATTACCTCAATAAATTAATGAAATACGGTAGTTTACTGTAAAAATGAGGAATTACTTTTACGGTTTGTACTGTATTTTTAACGGGAAAGTACTGGCAACCACAGCTACCACTTTTTACCGTAAATTTTACGGATTTATTTGAAATTAAATGTTCTGTGGACATGTGTATACATGTTATTATAGAAACATGGTGCCTGTCAATCAATTCGGTAGGCGGGGGAAAACCGCACTCCTACTTCACGTTGTGGTGAGCCTCAAAATCAGTTCTGTCCAAACAGCTTACAAAAGTAGATTTTTATCATACAGTAGGTGCCCTTTAAATGATTATATATGAGACAAAAAATGATGTATTTACACTGCTTATTTAAAATGAGCTGAAACAACACAAATCTTGAGTTCTCTGCGGTCATTTTTATAGTTTTATTTTCAATCAACTTAAATTTACAAATTTAAGTTGATTAACTTAATTCCTTCATGTTGTCCCAACTCAAATTGTGTGCAACTCATCTTTTTTTTTTACAGCGTAGTGAATATATAACCTAGGATTAATGTGTTTTATTAAATAAGAACAGAATAGATATCTCCTTTTTGAAAAAGTACATTTTATTTTAACTGCCCAAATGGGTATGCTGATGTCAAAAGGACGTCAAAAAACACATATAAAAAGTAAATGTCAGTTGACTACCTTTTTGACACCAATGGTATTGTCTGTTTGATGTTGTTTTGATATCAAGGTAGTTTACATGCATTGTTTACATGCATAAACAAAATCCAGTGTAAATTTGTAATTGAAAATTACAATTATTTATTAATTTATTTCTCTAGCGCTTTTACAATCTAGATTGTGTCAAAGCAGCTAAACATAGAAGTTCTAGTAAATTTAAATGGTATCAGTCCAATTTAGTTTACACTATAAAACCCAAAAGTTAAGGTAACTCAAACCATTTGAGGAAACCGATTGCTACAAACCATTTGAGTTAAAAATTAATCTATATGAGTACTGTGAACTTACTCCATGTAAGTTGACGTAATGAAGTATTTAATTAACTCATTACCTTCAACACAGTTCAAAATTCTATTCAAATGGGTAGAATTAACTTTCAGTCAATTTTGAGTTAATTACACTCATTTCATTTGATAAAGTTGACTGTTGGGTTTTACAGTGTATGCATTTGGACATACTAATCAGCTCTTGTACTGTTTCACACATTCTATATAGTATAGTGTATGTGATTTAGGATGCAGCTCAAGTCTTTTGTTCACGCGTGATTACTGTGTTTGAGACAGTGGGTTGAACTTCCTGTTTGAGTAACTTCCATTCAAAAAACAAAACAAAAACACATCTGCTGAAAGTTATTTAAGTTGCCTTTTAATATTGAATGATGAACTCTGAGGACAATAATCCTACTTAGTTGTACCCAGTTTTTTTAAACACTTCAATGATTTGTTACAGATTAGTGGAAGTTACTGTAATAATACAAACAAAGCTTCGTAGGATGCAGGAAAAAGGTGTATAAACAGCGTCTGACCTGTTAAGTGTGTGTGTGTGTGTGTGTGTGTGTGTGTGTGTGTGTGGGCTGCACTTGTGTTTTGCACGATTTACAACACTGGGGATCAGTATCTGCACTCTCAATAGCGGTGATCAGCTGTTTTGACACCATTGCGGCGTCCAAATGAGGCAGATGTCTGCGTAACGCAAGAGGTTATGAGCGAGACTTGACACCGTTGAAGAAGAAATTAATTTAACCTGATTGCTTTTACACTCGAGAGAAATTTCACCTTGTGCTTTTCAATTTCTTTTCCAATTCATGTTGGCACATTTAGAGGAGTAAAATTACAGATATTAGGTTTAAAATAAGACTAAAATTGTTAGATATAAAGTCGCGGATGGGATGTTTTGTCACATTTTATGAAAGATATATTAATAGTTTAGTGAAAAAAATGTGTAATTTTAGGAAAATGGCAGATTTGAGGACAAACTATCAGTTACAATAAATATTTAGTTACAGTTTGGATGTATATAAAGTAACATTTGAGAGAAATGAACCAGAAATTACAAGGAAAAAGTACAGATTGAGAGAATTAGTTTCAATGTTGAGATTGATTACAGTCACAACCAGTGGTGTAAAGTAACAAATTACAACAAATTACTGTAATTGAGTGGTCTTTCTCAGGAATTGTAATGTACTAAGTAGTTTTTAAAATACGCACTTTTACTTTCCCTTGAGTACATTTTAAGTGCTGTATTGGTACTTTTACTCCACTATTTTCCTTCAACCTGCAGTCAATTCTTTAGTTTTTCTTATCTATGGGGATTGGCTGTGTAGAAAGTCAGTCCTGTGATTCCTGTCCAATCAAATCGCACATAGAAAGTAAATTGCATCATACTGAACAACCTCAAGACATGGGCGCTTTATAAATGCAGAAAACCATTTGGAAGCATTACAAGTGTCTAAGAATATGTCCAGAATCTTTTCATGCAATGACCTAGCGACTGTTTAGACTGCATGAGAAGATGGCAGATGTTTACTGTACTGAAATCACCAAATAGTCTTAAACAATAATTAAATGTACTACAGAATGTTACGTTTACACACACACTCAAATTGTTAACGCATCAGCTTTTCACAGTGTAACAGTCAATATATCGTTATGAGAACATGATATCATTGCCTTCAATGATTTCCTAAAGATAAATTCCAAAAAATAACTCAACTTGAATAACTACAGAAGTTGCGATCATTGCTCATATGAAGTACGCGTTTGCGATGACATAATGACATGCGCAGGTGTTGTTGTGCTGTCCCATTTCTTAGGGGTAAACTTTAAAGCCCCTCCTTTTCACACTCTGTTTTAAGAGCCAAGGTGAAGGGGTATGGGAAGGGGTAGGAGTAAATAAATTGAATTGGGATAGGGCCTAAGATTAGGATAATTTTAGATTTGCTACCATAAATCTTCAATGAAAACACAATTGAAAGAAAATATAAGATGACCAATTATAACCATGAAATAAGTCTATTCCAACAAGAATAGCGCATTCAGATACAGTACTGTAGATAAAGTTTCTATAGCCTTTTAAGAAACAAGATTTCAGTATTAGCTCATTCAAAGCTTTGATCAGAAACAATGTTTATGAAGGAGGCCAGAAAACTTCAGTATAACAGGGCTCTGTTACAAAAGGAATTTGTTCATCATTTTCTTTACAGGCTGTCGAGAGTGACAAGGACAGCTTGCTTGGCACGCTGTCAACCAGAAATGCTTGTCAATATCGCGAATGTTCGAGCACCCCATTCATGACTGCATCTGCACTTCAATGCGCCACACTTTTCGAGACGAAAGAGAGGGAGGGAAGTGGCGACTGCAGCGCTGATGTTCTAGGTGATCACATTTCATGACTGTTGAATTCTGGGAAGGGTGCAGAGAGGCTGCTGCTCACTTTGGGATTTCGCAGCTGCAGACTTGTCCACTTCGTATCACGTCAAAAGTGTATTGGGACACTGTTGTAATGTCACGGAATTGATATGACTGGTGTCATTTTAATTCTAAATGTGACTGATATGTTTGGGTTTTGATTTGGGGATGTTGAGTAACCTCACAGTCTTCCGTTTAGACTAGTCTGCATAATAGATCCACAGTTCAGAACACATGGGATTTGTGAAGTCATTGCAAAGTTTAAACATAATGGACTAACACAACTTTACAGGCATCATGATCTTAGCCTTTTTCTGTTAGTGCTGTCTTGATTTGAGACCCTTCAGGCAAACCGAAATCAGCAACTGAAAGTCAAAGTTTAGCCATAGGTCTTGACATTTCTAGGATGATCATGTAAAAAATGTATACAAACACTTAGTTTGGTCAGAATTCTCATGCTGTGCATTGTATGAGATATTGACCATTGAGGTGCTGTTTAAGTGTGTTTTGTTACGAATATGCTTGAAGTCCACAATACTCTGACATTTATTTTGAGCATTTTGAAAACGCTGAAGACCCTGTTTTAGTTTGTTCATTTCGTTGTAAACAGACTAAAATACAGACTTTTGAAAACAGAGGCATGGCTAGACATAACTGCTCCCTGATTTCATATCATTCCCTGATTTATCAAGCCCCTCTAATATGGCCATTTACCAACTAATACACTGTAAAAATTTATTCTCCCCCAATTTTTATTATGACATGATTTCTTATAACAAAATCACATGACCTTTTTTAATGCGCATACTGGAATTTGTTCAGTAAGTGTTTCCATCCTAGTTTGTGCGCATTTTTTTGTTACTGAATAAATTTGATCCTACTCAGTTATGTGCATAAGTTTATGTGCATTTTCTAAATTTATGCGCATCTTGGCGTTTCAGTCAACCGTCTTTTTATGCGCATATTCAAACTGCTGTAAAAAAATTGGTGAATGGAAACTTAGCTAATGACAAAATATGAAGGAAGTTTCTTGACAAAATCTGAATTCATGTTAATACCAGGTTGAATTGTTATTAGGCTACGTGTTGTCTGACCATATGTGATTGGATCACTCAAAATGCCAACGCTAGTTCATGGAAATTCGTAACTTTTTGATTTAGCGACTAATTCATATGAAATAGTACAATCTCATTAACTCAATTTAGGCCGATTTGCTTATCCCCAAATAACTGTTGGGTTTAGGGGTGGAGTTTGGTGCCACGCCTTCTTTTAAAAACCGTACATTTTTGTACGACTGAACTCATACGAAATAGGCTCTAAACTAAGAAAACGTAAAATAGTTAAGTTTTCTCGTGAGATCAGGCTGAAAAATGCACGTTCATACCAAGTGCCCAAATTCATTCAATCATTTTTTGTCCTCTCCTAACCCACCAGCACTAGCATTTTTGTGGCAAGAAATACTGAACGAGTGAAGCAATTTTTGGGCCCGTTTTCCCCACCTGATGCAGCTGCATAAGGAATCAATGTGGTCTGCAATGCAGAATTATTTCACCCCTCCTTTGGGAGTTTGTTGTTTTTGGAAGGGTAAAAGAAAGGGAGCACCCCACGCCTCCTCCGAGCCGTTTCCTCCTCTTAATTTTTCTCTATCTCAAAGGGCCCGAGAGCGGGAGAGGGAGAAATGGAGGTTGCACCTATAAAACACCAGGGCCGGATGAGGAATGGCCTCCTCCACACTGAGGGAGGGTGCAGTCCCAGAGCTGCTGCTCTCTCTTGTGGGAAGTGCTCTATAAATCTCTGCTCTCTTATCCGGCTGGTCTATTGATAAGCCCTGCACTGCTGGGGAACAAGAAAAGACTTCGAGAGGGGAGGAGAAAAGAGGTACCAGAGGGGGAGTTGGGAAGGGGGGTTAGGAAAACATCTTGCACATGAAGCGCTTTTTTCTTTTATATTAAAAGGTTGAGATCAAAGTTATCTTGTTCTCCATTTTCGGGGAGACATTTAACAAAGCTGACAGGCGTATGACATGCTATACTTAATCTAAACCAATATGAACTCTTAGCGGCGCGTTATTATTATTACTCACTGTTAAGGGTTTGCTCAAATCCCTAACCTTGCGTGGGGCGTAACTCGCACGGTTGGTGCCACGAACAAGAATGATACTCCAAATCGAAGCATGCAATTGCTTTTCAAAGTGACTGAAGCTCTTAAATCTGTGCGAATCCTCTCTGTCCAAACTATTGTTTCATGGAGATTTATAGAGATGCCTAAAGCAAGCTCAGGAGAGCTTGGGCAGAGTCCCAAAGCAGCACTGGTCACCCGTCATCAGACGCTAGGGAGCAGGCTAAATCTGTTTTTACATATCCAAGCAGAGTCGTACGTGTTGTAGCAAGGACACTGCAGTTCAAAGGAAGCATACTGGCGCACATACATTGGCGTAGTACATCAGGCCTGCTCCACAATCACTTCAGCTTGATGAAGAGCCTCTACAGGAGTCTGTATTAATGGCGATGTGACGGACTGAGGCAGGGCAGACAAGCAGACGCACTCAAGTGAAATTGAAAGAGCACTTGACATTGGTCTGACACAGATCATTTGAAGATCAGAGGGGATAACAACAGGCCACTTTTACAAGACACCTGAAAAGTGGAAACACCCAATGTTGTAATACCAAAGACTATAATAATTCCTTACATTTATTTATCGCTTTTCTGGACACTCAAAGCACTTTACACATTAGCGAGAATCTCCTCATCCCCCACCAGTGTGCAGCATCCACCTGGATGATGTGACGGCAGACCGCACACCACACACCAGCTGATTGGTGGAGAGGAGACAGAGCGATGAAGCCAATTATGATATGGGCATAGTTAGGAGGCTATGATGGACAGAGGCCAGTGGGCAAATTTGGCCAGGATGTCGGGGTGAAACCCCTACTCTTTTTCGAATGACATCCTGGGTTTTTTAATGACCACAGAGAGTTGGGACCTCGGTTTAACGTCTCATCAGAAAAGCAGTGCTCACTGAGCAGTATAGAGTTTCCATCAATATACTGGGGTGTTAGGACCAACACTGATCACAGGTTGAGCGTCCCCTGCTGGTCTCACTAATGGCCCGTTTCCACTGAGTGGTACGGTTCGGTTTGGTTTGGTACGCTTTTATAGCCGTTTCCACTGTCATAAAGCGTACCGAACCGAACCGTACCGTACTACTTTTTCGGCACCCTTTCGAAAGGGTACCAAAGACGAGAAAGGGTACCAAAAGGCGGAGCTAGACGCGCAGCTGAACGCTATTGGTTTACAGAGATACGTCATTCGCTTACGCAACAAGCCAGAATGAAAACAAAAAACCCGCCATGTTTGAAATACACAGCCGACGAGCCGAGACATTAATAATTTATACATATAATAACGAGCCATGGTCGACCTGGGCTCAAACAAACCTTGTCGTCGTCTTGATAAATAGCCACAAAGCCAAGAAGAAGAGCAGATTTACCCAGTTTCCTGTAATTTTTTACGAGGCAGTCTGAGGCGCGAGCGGTTTCGCTTTCTTGCTAGCGCTCGCGTGCGTCTAACATTATATCTGAAATAACAAACTTCTTGAGCTGATGATAATTACCTGCGCTTGATTATTGATGTGCTTTTAAAACCCGATCCTGTCAGACACTGACAAACGCGAGAGTGAAGCGTGAAGAAACAAAGGAGAAGCCGGAAAAAAGGAGCACATTATTTTTTCAGCAAACATGAACAAAATGCCATGTATAACTAACTTATTATCTTCACATTTTGGACCATTATGAACTCAGATTGACGGAATTACTGTCTAACAGAGGCTACGTGTGCTGCGGAGGATTACAGACACAGATGAGAGGTTTTCACTGACTAGGCTATAATTTGTATTGTTTTGAACCTAAATACGGACGAAAATGTCTGCTGTGTGTATTTCTTCTGTAGTTGGTAACATTTCGGAGACTGTAAGGGGCTGTATGCGTCTATATATATATGTTCATTTATTTAGTTATTTTATATAATTTCAGACGTTACAGTAGGCTGTTTCGCACTATCATTGATCTGCAGTTATAATCAACTCATGTTCATTGAAAAATTACTAATAAACATTTCTACACAAGTATTTATGAGTGTGAAGCATCTGTTTTGTGAGAAGTGCTTCTCATATGATATGTAAGTGACCTGTACAGCTTTATTGTAGACATTTCCTCGAGCGAGAATGACATCGACTGAAACTGTCTGTCATACACCACGCCCACCAAAAGGGTACCCTTGTTAGTGGAAACGCAAACCTGATAAAGGTGACCCGTACCAAACCGAACCAAACCGTACCGTACCGGTCAGTGGAAACGAGCCATAACACCACTTCCGGCATTAACCTAGCTTTCCTATGTAGTCTCCCATCCTGGTACTGAATGGGCGCAGCCCTGCTTAGCTTCAGTGGGCGACATTAAAATACACAAGACATGTCACTTGTATAGTTTTGAACTCCTACTAGTACAGGAGCCAATCATCGATCGCTATAGACTGACATTTCTCCGAGGGGAAGCTCGGATAAGACGTGCTTTTACGACAGTTTGGTGGTCAACAAACACACTGGAATCTCAGCGAATACTTGCTTTTACAGACATAAGAAATATATCCACATAAAGCTTGAAATCTCTACTTCTATATGAACCAAGTACACTTGATAACAAAAGTTTTCTAGTTTTGTAATATGTATGAAACGAACGCAAGGCACAGTCAGTCCTGTCAAACAGGCTGGATATTCCAGTATTGCACAGAAGTCTAATTCACATCTTTGGAAGGTAACATAGCTATTGTTTTGTTATGGCCAATAAAAACATGATTGCCGACACAGCAAATTAACTTCCAAGATCAGGCTATTGAGTCCAACAACAAAAATCATTCATCGCTTATATTTGCCAGTACCAGTATGGAGACCCAAGAGTAGTGCATTTTTGCTAACATTGCAGAATACAAAACTTTTCAACAGAAAATGATATTAAAACTTTATTTACAATATTTTAAATAACATCAAACCATCCAACATTGTAAAGTGAGGACAGGAAGGAAAAGAAACAAAAGATAAATAACATTTCAGCAGCATGACTCCAAGGAAGAGATGATTGGTTGAGAGATGGAGGGAGATTGATGGAGGATGTGAGCGGCACAGTAGAAAAAAAACAGCTACACAAAGATCTGAGAAACTTGGAGCAGCGAGACCAACACTAGCTCAGCACATACATGAGCTATATTTGCAAACTTCACATAAGGACTAGTCTTTCCCAAAGAGTAGTTTGCCATGTCCATGTGTCTTTGTGTTTGGAAACAGCAAAGGCGTATCCAAAGAAAAGATGTGATTTACATAACACGATCCTGTGCATTTGGTGGGTCATCTCATTGGGATCCACCTGAAACTGCAGAATGGAAAGAGTTAGTTCTCTTTGGGAGCAGGTCCAGGATAACACAAGCAGAAGATAAATCAGTCTCTTCCCACACTGGAGAAGACACATGTGGCAGGGAACATTTCCAATGCTGAAAATGGATCAGTGTCATTTTTCCTATACGAGGAAGAACATCATTCAGGCTTCTGGACTCATTCCAGGGCTGATGTAAACATGGGAAACCTATTTATAAGGTTGAAACAGAAAAAGGGATTAAGCTGTTAGTTCTAGGACATTTATCTGAGGTTTTCATGCCCTGTACACTGTCAGAAAATTGTGGAAAAATTCTAAGGGGGTAACTCATCACAAGGGCATCGTCCTTAAAGGGATAACGTTGTACCTTATTTACCCTTTTAAAGTTCATGGTAGTACCTTAGGGATCCACATTACTGCTAAAACATACTGCATTATCATATGAGCCAAACAGAACACTGTCTAAATCTAGGTGCAGATCATCAAAATCATGGGTTGTTTGGTTTCGATCAGCGTTTTTCAATCCTGGTCCTCGTGCACTATCATTTGTTTTAATTCGACTACAAGTGCCCTCCAAAGTGGACTCCACAGGATATTCCAAAGTTGTGTAGGCACCTGTTGTATTCATTCCGGTCTTATAACTATTCTTCCAGCTTCTTCTTCCACTCTGGGAGTCTATGGCAGCCTTATGAACCATGTGCGGCATTTGCGCAAACTTTGCCACACTAATTCAACCACAACAAATTTGGACTCTCTAACTCAAACTCTCAACCGCCACCACTTTTCCAATTTTTCACTTATGTTTATCAATATAACTTTTGAACCGAATGGGCTACGATTAAAATTTTCTGATTCCTTGGCTCAAGCCGTTTCAAACGCACCCTATGACGTCATGAAAATGTTTTCGCTAGTTCAAATTTTTGCGCAAAACCTATTTAAATTAACTTGTCCTAGGTCGTTTGTCAGATTTTTCATCAAAATTGAATCACATGATCTACAGACCATGCTGACCAAAGGTTATGGAATTCAAGTTGATCAGACAAACCGTTTTTGATTAACTTGCTAACAAATCTTAACGTAGAGCTTGTGAAAACTGACTTAGTGTTATCTACGTAACACATTGACGTATTCACACCAAACTTGGCGTGTTATCACAAACATGGTCTCAAGTGAGCTGCAGCATTTTGGCGCACTGCCCCCTAGTGGTCCGGAGATACAAAAAAAAAATAGCTTTGCTTATAACTTCTCAACCCTCCAAATTTGAGCCAGGCCATTTTGAATCATGTCAAAAATTGCCATATTATACAGACGCATTAATGAACTGTTATGAAAGTCGGTATGTGTCTTCGAGGACTGTGCCCTAAAGCTGCTCAAAGTTGTGTTGCAGTGCCATTTTTTGGTCAAACGTTATAACGACATTTCTAAAAATGCTAATAACTTTTGATTAGTTTTGCCTATTGTTATGATACTTATCTTTATAGATTCCTTGTGTTGTCCTGTGTATATCGATACCACTTATGCCTTAATTAACCAGCCACCTAGGCTTAAGTTTAAAAAATACTTTTAGAATTCCTCCTACATCGTTTAGCTGATTTGCAACAAATTTGACTCAGATCATCTTCAGACCATGCTGACAAATAGTTATGGAATTTGTGTTGATAGGTGTAACGGTTTTTGTTTACTGCACCACCACATGTGATGACATGATGCCAGGCTACATCTGAGGCTGTATCTCTGTGATAGTTAAAAATTACACCAAATTTTAGCTCCGTCATTGTCGCCACACCATAAAAATTTGATGACAGCACCACCTATGGGTCAAGAGTTATCAGACATATATTAGCCATTAATAATGAAACGTACAAATTTGGTAATAACTTGAGTCTGCATATGCTTATTTTTATGAGTTCCAGTTGCTCTGTAACTTGTTGCTGTGCTTGTTTATGATATGGCTGCTGGGCCCTGATAATTGCTGCTTGCATTTATTTGTAATGATTTACAGAGGAACTTTTTGTCACACTTCAAGCTTCTCTAGTTAGAAGACGCTGCAGGCAATGCTGTTGTACAAAGAGAGGGCAATGAAGAAGATGGGACTGGGGAACAATGCACACTGTGCAAGGACCACAGTTCATGCATGGAGCTCTTCTAACAAGTTTGTAAGAGAGACATGCAAAATATGCAGATAGGCGAGGATTGAGAAACACTGGTCTAAAGTATCTCTACATCTGCACGAGGTCATCTATATCTGGGGTTCTTTACATATCTACCTTGGGATCTCTGCTAAATTTTGTGTTTGTATTGGAGCAAGACTCTGCAGTGCTATGGATCTCCAGGATTGGATTTGGCCATTTCTGCACTAGATCTAATACTGCATCAACTATTCTGGATAAGGCTGCAAGGAAATGTGAAGAATTACTAATTGCTATTGGTGGTGATGTGAACCTTTAAAGTCAAACATAGTATTGCATTTTTTTAGTGAGTTCTTCACTGCACTTTTCAGAAGACTTGAAACTGTCTTAGTGACTTTTGGGTGAAAGTGAGAGACTGAGTAGAAAAGGGAGGCAGAGGAACAAGGAAATGTGGCTAAGTGAATCAGAGATGGAGACCTCATCTCTTCAGCAGCTTATGCTGGAACAATGTAAACACAGGAGAGTAAGTAATGGTCTCCACATGGGTCCCATTCTGCATAACACCCCTCATCACCACTATTACCACTGCAGCCGCTAATGTTAACCAGAGAGTGGAACTTGCAGGAAACAGAAACTGATAGGGGACAGACACAGATATGAGGAATCGTCTAGAATGTGTTTTTTATTGATATGGGGGATGTCTAAGTGTGTGTGGGGGGGGTACCAGGACAAAATTCAACAGATGCAGCCCTGGTGCCAGCCATAATAAGTGCAATCTCACGACTCCGTCGTGTTTTCCCAATGTCCTCTCGGCACGTCTGACATTTAATCACTCTCTCTCCCCAGAGCAGAGAGCCCCTTTTGGGGAACAAGAGAGTGAGGGGCTTAGAGCACAGCTGAAGGTGCCCTTGGTTCGCCAGTTTGCTTTGATACCCCAGGAGGTCACTGAAGATGACCACTGACCTTGACTCGGTGCATTATCAGGAAGTCTTTGAAAATCTTCCCAAATATGCTGCTTACTTTTACCCATAAGTCCTATTTTATCACTGTTGCTTGTATAGTATAACAAGGTCCTTTCCAGCCATGTAAAAAGTTTTCACAGTTTTGAGAAATCAATCCTCACCATGTGTCTTCATGGAGAAGGCTGCATTCTTCTGTAGGTCTCGTTTGTTATCGAGAGACGGGTGAGGCGTGCCCCGTAGTAGTCCACAATGTAATCCGACCCATCTGATGGACCCACGATCTATGCCAGAGCAAACAGAACGAGTCTTGAATGTCAGAGCAGCGTAGGGAGACCTACATAACAATGTAATCTTTCACCAGACAATTACATGATTCCACATTACACAATGATGAATACCAGGTGGGCTGGTGGGGTCTATCGTCCTCCTCAGATGGCTCATGCTCGTACAATTGAATTATAAGACAGTAATGCCGAATTGGAAGCAATTTAAGTTTAACCCCAGGCAATGCTGTAATTGAGGTTGCTTATGGAGTCCTGGTGAGGAGGAGTGTCCCGAAGGACAGTCCCCAGATCAGAGCTTCAGCAATGAGCCTAGAGCCCAAACTGGGGCCCGTGCCAGTTCTGAGATCAGCTACTATCCAAGCAACATGCTTGGACTCACGCACAAAGACAGCGTAATGGCTTCCTGCAGGCGTGCGTGCCCAACACCTGGCCCTGCCGGCTCCGCTCCGCACCGCTTAGGGACGCGATGATAATGAGAACACACATCTGGTGGAGGGAGAAAGGCACCCACCAAACACAGACACTGTGTTACACCATATCGAGATTAGCGCTCGTCTGGCAGTGGCCCAATACAAGCTATTTCCTCTCGCAATACTATCGGCCGAGAGTTGTCCAGATTGGTATTGTGGTCAAGTTTCTTGAACACACATGTATACGTTTTCTCATACCATTAACTCTCAATCCATCCAACTTCATTCTCAACGCTAAAGTTTTGCGGCGCCATTTATCTTGCATCATTACTTTCAAAAGGCCAAAACGTGGCGCGACTAGCAGGAGGGAATATCGATGAATATAAATAACAGTAATATGTCCCAGGTGTTTATTCATTAGTTCTCAAAAGACACATTCCTAGGTGAGATGGCTCTTAGTGAAGGTAGTTTTCTGAGCAAAATATGGGGTTTTAAAGAGGAGTGACGTGTGCAAATGGGGTCCCAAGGGAAGTGGATACTCCTTATCAAAAGTGTCACAATTTAAAAACGACGAGGCCTGACAGTAGACAGCTAATTGAGAATGTTAGCGCGTGACAGCTTTGGCTGCCAGAGGCACTTCTTAAAAGCATGGCTCTCCCAGGGCCTTCAATAAGACATTAAGAGAACAATAAACACTGCAGTGGCCCTGTTAATCAAAGCCGCCATGGCTGTTTTAAAAAATAAAGGCTTGCTTTATTTATCCACTGCGGCTAGGAAAGAGCGAGTATTTCCGAGGAGGAACACAAAACAACCGAAGGAGTGTTGATTAACTGGCAAGAGGATAAAATTGTCAATGAATGGACAGGTATTGTTTTGAGGCAGAGCTGTGCAAGCAACTACGAATCAACAGACCATGTAAAAGGATTTCAGGTGAAATATTTATGGAAGTCATTATATTTTGAAAGAGATTGAAAGGCCAGCACTCTTAGGAGTATAAAAGCTGCATATTCTTGTGATGGCCGACAAATAAGGTATCATAACATGTTGTCCTGTCCTGATCTCTTCCAACATGCTGAAACTTGTCGGAAAACATCAGGTCATTGTTTCCCTAGCGTTTAGTAGCACAGACACATCTGAACAAATCGCACACACAAAAAAAAAGTTTATTTTCACTAGCAGCGGGGGACGAAAAGATTTCCAACATATGACGCAGCAGCCTGAGGAATTCTAAAGTACGTGTAATAATTATTCCTGGAGCCATCCTTCAACAGGCATAGAAGCGTGCCATAAATATCTGTCATCAGTGCTGTGTGGAAGTGGTGGCAGTGAGCAAACGTCTCATGTATAGCTTCATTCAGGCCTGTGAGGCCTAATGAGAGTGGAGAGGGTGAGGTTAGGCCTAACAAGATGACAAATGGAGCGGCTTTTTTCTCTTGTCAGGTGTAGGGGGCCTTTAATAGGGGTTAGGGGAGTCCTGGGGGAGCGTGCGACTCGGGACAGGAGGAGGAGGAGGCAAAAACAAACCACGCTCTCATTAGCTCCTTTCACAGTGCTGAAGCCACCGGAGGAGAGACACAGGTGCCAGTGAATACAAACACAAGCATTCAAGTACAAGTCAGTGCTGAGTCTCCGTTTCTGCAGCTCATTTAAGGGCTTGTGGGTAAAGCGCCTCCTCTGTTTAAGGCTCTAATATGCCAAATTGTAGTCAGTATTAATTTAGTGCATGCTTTAATCCAAAGTGACTAAGTAAAGGTCTTGATCATTGGTCATAGATCACAGATCACCCCATTTTGGCATTTGTGAAATTTATTTTATGAGTGCGTTCAATGCAGCATCATTAAAATCATAACATTAATGAGAAGTACTTTAGTAAATTCAAATTAATTTATCCCAAAAACTCAGTACTAATCAAATCTAAAATAAGAAAAGCAATTAATATATAAAATCGACTTACTTCTAGACAGTTTTGTAAGGACCAACTAGATCTAATGCAATATTTCCACATTAAATATTTTTCTCCCCTCAGTGAAAGCAAAATACGGAGTGAAGAACAATAACACAGCCAAAAACCCTGCTAACTTAAATTAGGCATAATTAAGCAAAATGACATAATACAAAAAAAATGTATCAACCTTTGAGAAAAACAAATGTAGAAGGAAATGCATACATCAATAAATGGGTCAAGAACCTGGAAATTAACATCTCACCTGCATGGATATCAACATGAAGTCCACTAAGCTTCCAATTCCACAGAACCCCACAGTGCAGAATTTCAGCAGGCCTGAGAACAAACAAAGAGCGATCCACACGTTAACCGAGAACATACTACAATGCCTTCCATCATAACCAAATCGGTGTCCAAAAACACCTTCTCTCAAGCCTCTGTAAGACCACAAAGAAAAACAATTTCTGAGGGAAAAGCTATTCAACACGCACCTAAGGAAGCATTTCTTTTCATACTTGCATTAGTGCAAAGAGTAGTAGCTTTCAAATGCTGAAAGGTCAAATTATTATAATCATCTAGTTCATAGAACAATATTTGGGTTTAAGTATTTGTGAAGAATTCAGAACAAAACTGAATTATGTTGATTCAAAAAAAGAATTCAATATTTCTTTGTGCAATCCCTCAAGTTCAGGGGTGTCCAAACTTGGTCCTGGGCCGGTGTCCTGCAGATTTTAGCTCCAACTTGGCTCAACACACCTGCACGGATGTTTCTAGAAAGTCTAGTAAGAGCTTGATTAGCTAGCCCAGGTTTCTCTGATTGGGGTTAGAACTAAACTTTGCAGGACACCGGCCCTCCAGGACTGAGCTCGAACACTCCTACTCTAGTTATACTCAACCCAGTTTAAATGGCACTAATTATGGTACCAATGTAACCCCTCTGGTTCTACTCATCTCAAAGCAGGTATCAAATCGGTGACTGGGTGTGCTAATGCTAATGATTTCTAGTGGCCAGAGGTGTGAGGTTTAGTTGCACAGCTCCTACTAGTTGGCCTCTGTAGCGTTTAAAGTTTGATAGATTCTGGAAATGTGTGGATGTTTTAGAAAGTACACCACTCTACAGCAAAATTATGACAAATTATGTTATTTCTAAAAAAAAAAAAAAAAGAAATCGATGTAATAATATGTCTTTGTGCAATCCCTCTAGTTTAACTCAACCCACTTTAAATGGCACCAATTGGGGTCATTGGTACCAGTGTAACCCCTCAGGTTCTACTTATCTCAAAGCAGGTATCAAATCGGTGACTGGGAGGCGGCATGCTAACAAGAATGCTAAAGATTTTTAGTGTGCTTCTTGTGGTCAGAGGTGTGAGGTTTACTTGCACAGCTCTTACTAGTTGGCATTTACTAGTAAATGTCTGGATGCTTCATAAACCACTGCTCAGGTATTTCAAACCTTTATTTTACTAAAGACAAAACAAGAAACTCTTTACCTGAAATCCAAGAAATAACACAGGACTATTGGAGTACACCTGAACTGGAAGCTGCTGAGACTTATTTCATTTTGATGTACTTCCATCTGAAATGGGTAGGGGATGGGGCTTTCTTTTTGGCCATCATTCCCTTGTAGCAAACTAACGGTAAATGGGGCATGGTTAAGAATATCGTAGCTCAATCGTCAACAGAAAAGGACCGCCACTCCAAATGCAGAAGCAAATAGTCAGACTTTGATTGAAGATTACCAAACCAAACTTTTTTCCCCAATAGATTATCTCGCAGATTATTTGTTCACCTTAAGCAGGGGTGTCCAAACTCTGTCCTAACAGCCGATGTCCTGCATATTTTAGTTCCAACCCCAATTAAACACACCTGAACCAGCTAAATCAAGCTCTTTCTAGGTATACTAGAAACTTGCAGGCAGGTGTGTTGAAGGAAGTTGGAGCTAAACTATGCAGGACACCAGCCCTCCAGGACAGAGTTTGGACACCCCAGATCTAAAGAATAAGAATGTGTGCTAGCAAAATAAACTTTGACTTTAAGTTAACAATATATCATCTATAATGATATTCTTAAGCAAAATTATATTGTATACATTATTGTATACATTGTTGACATTATTTCCACAAACAAACAATTTTGGGTTACATTTAAGTAGGCTTGCTTTAGATGTCCATTAAGCCATTTGAAACCCACCATCAGGAGCCCATGAGATCTGCAGTCAATTAAAAAACCCCTTCCATCCCACGATTCAAACATAATTGCTGCTAATCATTGCTAATATTACTCATAATTGGTCATTGAGGGGTTTAGGCATGTTGATTCCAGGAAGGATATCAAAAAAGCCACCTGCAGAATGTCTTCTGAACAAATCCAGGCCTTCTTTTGAGCCACACCTGGTCTGGACTGACCCCAGAGCTGCTGGGCCATTACACTCTAAATGAACAAGTCTATACAACTGACTCCAGCGCGGTGTGAGCCTGCCTTTCACAAACTCCAGCGCTCCTCGCACAAAGAAGCCGGGAACAAGGGGGACCTTCAAACGCCCAGGCCCTTTTGTCCTAGCGCAGGTGCTTAATTGATCAGGAAGTCCTTAAAACATGGAGAGAGGCAGAAAGACGGAGCTTCCCGCTGTATTCCACCTAACCTTGGGATTTAGATGTACGACTTGAACTCATCTGCATGCGATGACAATAATTGCACCATGGGATAGAAGAACACCATGAGATCTGATGGTAAAGGAGAACTGTTTTTGTTAATTAGTTTTCGCATGCAGATTCGTTTTGTTAAAACAGCTGGTACCCAAAAAAAAGAGCAAGGTGCTCAAAAAAGGGTCACCTACGGGTTTCTCGCTTGTAGATCACGTGCTGTTTTTTTCTAAACAATCTTGTAAGGACTGATACTGTTGGCCTCATGTGAACAGCATGCACCTTTTCTTAAAAGCAATCCATATGCGTTTAATGACGTCAGTGGTGTGCTGGGATTCGTCTCAGGAGTTTGTTCAATTAAGCGTGGATGTGCTAGGGATGGTTAATATTGAAGCCAAAGGGGAAGGTCTAGAGTTTTTGTACTAGCAGAAAGGCCAAAAACATTAATCACCAGTCAAAATCTAAACTTTTTAGTCCTCATCTGGTGAAGAGACTCCACATAACATGTTAAAACACTTGTCTCCCTTTAAAAAAACTAGTTCTACTTACTAAAGGTAAGGTTATTGCTTACTAAAAACTGAATCTAGAATTTGTCAATTTTATCTTAAATATATTCCCTAATTTATTAAATAAGTATAGAAAAATGTTATTGAGTTGGCAACAATGGCGTAGTGGTTAGTGCATCAACACATGCACTCTTACAGCGACCCGAGTTTGATTCAAGGTCCTATGCAGACCTTCCCCTCTCTCTGCTCCCCACTTTCCGGTCAATACTCCCTACTGTCCTATCCATTAAAGGTGAAAACCCAGAAAAAATAATTATAAAAAAAAAATTTGATTGGGGAAACACGCTAGCCCAGTGGGTAGCACTGTCACGCTGTCACAAGAAGGTCACTGGTTTGAGCCTCGGTTGGTTCATGTTCTCCCTGTGTTCGCGTGGGTTTCCTCCAGGTGTTCCAGTTTCCCCCACAATCCAAAGACATGCGATATAGATGAATTGGGTAAGCTAAATTGTCCGTTGTGTATGTGTGTAAATGAGAGTGTATTGGTGATGAGTTGCAGCTGGAAGGGCATCCGCTGCATAAAATAGCAACATTTTCCATCAATCTTAGTAAACAATGTAACCACAGAAGAGTCCAGCTTTAAACTCTTTCTTGAATTTATTAAGCGAGATGCTAATGGTCTAAAATGATTTATGCTAAGCTAAATGTGCTCATGCCAGACCTGGAGATTGGATTTAAGATTTATTAAACAGTTTAACTATATAGGAGCTGAAAAATAACCGAGTGTTCCTTTACGCTTATAATACAGACTATCAACTATAACACTCAATACATTAACAGTTATTCACAAAATCTCCTTTTTTTCTTGATCGAACAATAAAAGTGCTTTCTTGCAATTTACAGAGGGCTATATGGTTTTGTAAACAGAAAATAGTCAAGTCTTAAGCATTAGTTTGGAAGATTATTTAAACTATATTTTGACTTTTTCCTCAAAAACCTTACAAAGGATGCACTGAGTTATATTTGCAACTCTGCAGCTCTCTAGATTTTGTAACCAGGATCTGCCATCAAAACAAAATCACATATTGATTGATCGATGCTCTAAAATCAAATCAGTCAAACTAACCATAATTTCTCAAAAACAATTATTAAAATAAAACACTCAAAAAGTCCATATAAATACAATGAAAACATCAGAATCTGTACAAGAAAATAAGTGTGCGATGCGTATTCACAGAACATCTGGCGAAAAGGTGTGTCCTTGGAAAAGAGGCCACAGATGATGTCAACAGCAGAACATCCAGGACTGATTCTGTCCATTTTAAAGGTCCCTTGTGTTGCAGTGCAGCACTAGCATGAGATATTGATAAGTAAATTGATGCCAGAAAAGGTGATTCCGGGCCACAGTACACACAAAAATGCAATGTTGGATTGAAGCCTAACCAAATTTAAGTTGGGTTTGCAAACCTTATGAATTTTGCTTTCTCATTTCCTGTCTTTAATGTCACTTTGCTTATAAAGAACTTTCATATAATGGCAAAAGACTAAGACTAAAGAATAATATCTTACCCAAGGCAGGGTATCCCAAGTAGAACCGATCTGCACCAATCCATCCCAGGAAGAGTGACAGTGCGACAGCTACTTTATACGAGTAACCACTCCTAATATTAAAGAAAACATCCATGTTAGTGCAAGAGATTATTTACAAATTATAATGACGTTATAATGAAGTTTGACTTACACATTTCGACATGGGATGGTTTTGTTGAAGCCGACCTCCTCACCACTGAACTTGAACTGTGTTCCATTTGACAGCCGACAGCTGATGTTTGGGGCAGGTAGGCATTCCACTGCAATGACAAGACAACATTTGATTCATGACTTCATATTTCATGCAGTGACGCATAACTAGTCATTGTTTGTCATTATAAACAAATATTTTTTTTATTATAATATTTTATTAATGATTAAATACACAAGTGTATGCATTATATACCTATATAAAATACAAAACACATCAATGTAAAGATTCTAAAACTGTATAATAAGTTACGTAATAGGGCTGCACGATATTGGAAAAATCGGATATTGTGATGTTTTATTTTTCTGCGATAAAAATAGTTTCAGAAGATGGTTTGAATAGCTCTACTTGTTTTTTTGGGAGTCTAACGGTATTCAGATACAGACATTGAATACTCACAATGCAAAAAAAAAATGCTTTTCTTTTTACTTTGCTTTGTCTTGTTTCAAATCCAAATATCAAAAAAAAAAAATCTTAGACCAACTAAAAATATTGTTTAGTTTTTACCGTCAGAAGAAATACGTGAAAATTAAAACGTTTTTTGCTTGTTTTAAGGAAGCGATCTGCCAGTGGAGTAGGTGAAATAATTTTGCTTTCAATTTAAAATGTATATATATGGGCTAGAAACAAGACAAAAATTCTAAGAAAGAAATGTTTTTTGCATAAATCATATAAATTCCATATAAATACAGTGATTAAATACAATTCTGTAGCTCCTGGTCAACTATAATTCAGACTGGACATTGCATTTCTTTGCGATGTGACTATTGTGGATGTGCACTTCACGATATAGATGCTGAAATGATAACAGTGTGCAGTCCTATTATGTAATTGCACTTAGTATATAATTATATAATATATTAATTATAAAATTTAAGTCCAAAATCTAACAATTATATGCACTCATTATTTTATAACATATTATATTATATTGTATATTTTGATTTCTGCAATTATTATTATAAAAATATTAGAAATGCATGGCATTTTTAAATGATTATATAAAGTAAAATGGACGATTTCATTATTATAACATTTATAATTAATTATAACAATGTACAAATATTAAAACGATGAAAAATAAGTCAAAATGCAGATTTAAAATTTTTTGGATTTTTATACTTTTTTAATTTATTACATTTTATGTTATTGTGATATATTATTTAATGATTGAATATAGACAGCATACAGTACACACAATTATTATGTACACGTATAGAAATATTTTATTCTAATTTTTTTAATGAATTCCTAAACATATAAATACAATATCATAATGACAAATTATAATGCATTACAAATTATGCATTAAAGATACTTTGAATAATAAAATGCAACAATATCAAAATGACAAAAGCTATATATATATATATATATATATATATATATATATATATATATATATATATATATATATATATATATATATATATATATACATACACACACACACACACACACACACAGTATAAGTCAGAATTATTAGCCCCCCCTGTTTATTTTTTTGCCCAATTTATGTTTAACGGAGAGAATAATTTTTTCAACACATTTCTAAACATAATAGTTTTAATAACTCATTTCTAATAACTAATTTATTTTATCTTTGCCATGATGACAGTAAATAATATTTGACTAGATATTTTTCAAAACACTTCTATACAGCTTAAAGTGACATTTAAAGGCTTAAATAGGTTAATTAGGTTAACTAGACAGGTTAGGGTAATTAGGCAAGTTATTGTATAATGATGGTTTGTTCTGTAGCCTATCGAAAAAATAAATAGCTTAAAGGGGCTAATAATATTGACCTTAAAATGGTTTTTAAAAAATTAAAAAACTGCTTTTATTCTGGCCGAAATAAAACAAATAAGACTTTCCCCAGAAGAAAAAATATTATCAGACATTCTGTGAAAATTTCCTTACTCTGGGGGCAAATAATTAATTCTGACTGTGTGTGTGTGTGTGTGTGTGTGTGTGTGTGTGTGTGTATGTATGTATGTATATATATAATATAAATAATATATATATATATATATATATATATATATATATATATATATATATATATACATATATATATATACATATATATATATATATATATATATATTACAGATATTATGAATTAAAAAAAATTCTAATAATAAATTACAATTAATGTAGCTGGTCCAAATATTATAATAATAATAAATTTTATTTATAGTGCGCTTTTCTCAGACCTAAAGCACTACAAGGCAAACAGGATCAAAGCAGAAAAATAAAAGAGTAAAACCACCACAATAAGACAAAATTTGAACAATAACCAGCCTATTGACCCTGAGCGCGACAGATGTCATTCTGGTTCAGCTACTCTAATTCATATGTTTTGGTCCTGTCCTTCCCTGCTCTCTTTTTGGAGGCAAATTTTCCTCTTGTTTTCAGCTGTTACCACTGTTGATATTCCACCTTGACCAATTATTGGTTTATTTGGGGTTCTCCCACCCGGCCACACTTTACCCTCTCATTTTGTAGACTTTTTTAAGCCTTCTTAACCCTTGTGGCTTTGCGATTAATTCTTCTGAACTGGAAGAGCCTTTATCCTCCTCCTCACACTTGTT
This sequence comes from Danio aesculapii, assembly GCF_903798145.1. NCBI lineage: Eukaryota > Metazoa > Chordata > Actinopteri > Cypriniformes > Danionidae > Danio > Danio aesculapii. The sequence goes on along the minus strand of NC_079456.1, from coordinate 17,283,163 downwards.
AGATAAGAAATGTTCTTTATTTTATGAAATTAGATAAAATGAGGTACTCTCTTCACCGACCTAGCACTGTTTTTTCATTAAACTGTGGGAACCCCTTCGCAAACATTCAGATTGAGTCCCCACCCCCTACTCATAGCTTGGTACTGGATACTAGTTCTGGCCAGCACATTGTAGACCTGTATTTTCTGTATGCAATATTGCACTTGTGTTCTTTTTCTCTTTATTTAATTTATTTTTTGTTTTGTTTTGCTCAAAATACTCTTCAGTGTATTTGCTTATTGTTACATGTTTATGTTGTCCTTTTTGTATATTTTTGTAATGTGTTTTACATGTATAAATAAAACACACATATACACATTTATTTATTTATATGTATGTATATATATATATATATATATATATATATATATATATATATATATATATATATATATATATATATGTATGTATGTATGTATGTATGTATGTATGTATGTATGTATGTATGTATGTATGTATGTATGTATATATATATATATATATATATATATATATATATATATATATATATATATATAAACAATAAAATTGAATGAATAAATTGACAAAAATAATCAACCTAACTTAAAAGCAACAGTAAAAGTGAGTCTTGAGAAGTTTCTTAAAACAGTTCAAAGAAGCGAATAAAGAATTACACTATTTATATAATTATAATATCATAACGATACATTTTATAAATAGAAGTATACATATACTGTATGTGGATTATATATTACAAATAGAAACCCACCCCAAGCCACTCGGTCCTTGCAGGTTTCAGGTTCTTGAGTGGCATCATCTATCCTGGGTTCTTTACACAAATACTTGAGGTCTGTTAAGGTGGAATCATATCAGGCCCATAAACATTTCCTGCATTTAATTATATCTTGATGTTAAAACGGCTGCCATAACATAATTTATCAATATGTGGCCTTTTTTGGATTCTTAAAATCTATGGAAATTCAAAATGTAATACAGGAAATGCATTAGGACCAATGTTACTGTTTACATCCATCAAAACGGTCCATATTTATGATTCTACTTGCATCATAAAGTAAGATCAGTGAAGCTGAATTTCAATAGTGATTAATGAATGACCGACAAGATCATCAGCAGGATCTAATTCATTATTATGCATGATTACCACATGTAACATCAAATGTTATGATCTGTCATAAACAGACATCTGAATTATTAAAAACACGCTATGTTGGACGTATTTACTATACATTTGATCCCTCAACACACGTCTATATTACAAATCTACAACAACAAATACTTATGCTTGTGCATTAATAATTGAAAAACAATACCTAACATGCTAAATTAGCACAAACGTCAATTAGCGACAATGCAAGCTAGCAGGCTAATAATTCAACAACCCTGTCAGTTTTAGACATTTTGAAAGGATATTGTCCCAGATGCAGTTTATCACAGCTGTCCACATCAATCCCCAAACTCTGGATGACAGTCAGGCAGAAAGTGAATAAAAGCAGCAGTCTTGTTGTCGATCGAAAGCGCATCAGACTCCTCCAGCTATACGCCATGTTGAACTGTCACGTGACTGCCGGGGCTTTTAAAGAAACAGTGCACTAGATTCGCCGCACTTATAGCATGTAAGTCTCCCGTAATTCTCTCATTTAATGCATTTACTTGCGTGCATATGTTTAGTCAAGCCAGGTTATTTTGTTAGAGCATGTTTATAATCAAAACCTGATGTCAATTCAACTTTTCCGCGGTGTTTGATGCTTATAATCAACTTTATAACCGGCTAACTGCGCTAGCCTCTGTCACAGAATGGGAAAAACGAGGACGTTTGTGTTTGAGCCTTTTTTGCAGTGGGTAACTTTTTTACCTATATATTTCATTTTGAACAAAACACGTTTCGATTGATGAAACTATTATTTATCGTCTTATTTATGCTGTCAGGAAGTTTTTACTGAACTGATTTCAGTCTTTTATGGTTATGCACCTGTTTGATTGTGTTTGTGTACTTTATTTAATACGATTTTACATTAATAATGCTTTACTTTGACATTATAAATGTTTTTAGCGTTCGCTTACGTCACGACGTCTCTGTTATCTTGTGTTTTACCTTAAATAAAGTTGACGGAAACTGGAATGACGCGTACTTCCTGGTTTCAGGTGAGGCTCACGCAGGTGTAAACAGACAAAAACTGCGCTCAATCACGGCTGTAAACAACACTTCAGATGCTCAATTGTGTTTTATGAGGGATTCAGAGGCGACTGGGTGTTGTTTTCATCCTTAAGAGGAAGTGTATGGACATTAATATTGTAGGTAAGTAAAGTGAATATTCCCACTTTTGTTTTGGCTGCTCACGTGAACAGAAACTGCTACTTCCAATATGGAAGACCTTTTATAATGTGTTCTTCAAATTGTTATTTGACCTTAAAGGGATATTTTACCCAGAAATGAAATGTCTGTCATTATTTACTCCTCCTTGTTCCGAAGAAACTCAAACAAAGGAAGATATTAGGGATGCTGGGGTGGGGAAACAGCCATCGACTTCCATGTTTTTTTTTTTTTTTGTATATATATTTTTTGTAATGGATTCCAATGGCTGCTTTTTACATTTTGTTTTGTGTTCAACAGAAGAAAGATATTTAAAAAAAAAAGTTTAGAACCACTTGAATGTCAGTAAATGCTGTACTGTACAAGATTAATTCAAGATTCAAGTTTAATAAAATGCTTTGCACTTTTATCATATGAATACAAACATGAGATGTCAGCGTAAATGTAGTAAAACTAAGATTAATCATAATCTTTGATAGAAACATTGATGACATATCAGTTTTTACCAATTCAGGGTTTAAAATTATACAGAAACTGAAAAATGTTAACATGCTTTCTTAATTAATATGCATATTCATGTTTGTTATTGCTATTGATTCTAATGGCCACTATTACAAACATCTTTCAGAATATTTTGTTTTATGTTCCACTGAAGAAAGACATTTATCAAAGTTTAGAACCACTTGAGTGTAAGTAAATGGTGATGAAAATTTTAATTTTTGGTGAACTGTACATTTAAGATTAATAAAATGCTTTAGACTTTCTTTTATCATATGAGTGAGCCATTCCATGCAAATGTCAACCTTGCTATGAACCAAAATGAGGTTTTACACCAAAATATTGAAACTGTTTCTGTGGGGTTTTTTTCTGTTTGATTTTATTGTGGAAGCAATTATTTTACGTGCTTTAAAATACTCAAAAATATCCCTGTTAATGTTTTCAAATGGTTATATTTAATTGACCAAAATCACACAAGTGCCAATTTTACATCTGTCACATCCATAACAGAGACATGTCACATCTATAACAAATCTTTTTCCTCATAAATGCAAAAATTGTCAAATAAAATAAAATCAATCATTTTTGTTCTATATTGAGCCAACTCTTATCCTGTTGCTTAGCATTGTTTCTGAAGTTGTGCAGTTTAATTCACTGAATTTCTACAAAGTATTTGGTAGACCGTAAACTCGCAATTTTTTTTCGTCACATCCATAGCGCATGTTTATTTTCCTCCATTTAAAATATAAAAAATGTTTACAGATTGATATATTTCTGATCGTTTAACTCTGTGGTTAGTAGTTTTGGAAAACAGATGTTTTGATATAATGGTAACATATATTTCTTCGCGAATTTATGTTTGGAGATATTGCTGCAAATGTCACCTCTATAACGCCGAAATTGCTCGAAAATAAACATGTGATTTCAGCTTCAATTTAGTAAAAGTAAAATTTAATTTTTAGGGGGAAACATTGATGAAATGCCAGTTATTTCCAGTGCAGTGTTTTCATTATTACGGAAACTGAAAAATGTTAACATGCCATCTTAATGAATATACAGTATTTATACAGTATGCATATTATAGTTATTCTGTAAGTATATTTTTGGTTGTTCTTCTAATCTATTACTTTATTTATATCTACGTAGCAATTCAAAAACTTTTAAAGTAGCTTTATTTTAAGTGTATACATATTTTTGTACAATGAAACTGGTAATATGACAATAATAGTAGCAACAATTGAATTAATCTATTTGGTCTAGTTTATCCATCAACTTATATTAGCTAACAATATTACTACTACTACTAATAATAATAATAATAGTAATAGTAACTACATTTGTTTTGGTTTTTATTATTGATGTTGTTAATAATAATAGTAATAATTGTAAAATTAATATGTTATTATGTTTCAGAACTACAAATAAAATGTAAAATGAACAGAATTTTGTATTAGAAAACATGTTACATATTTATAATATTATTGACACTGCACTTGATAATATCATCAACCTTCATTTTTTAAAGCAAATTTGTAGCCGAATATTAGCATTTTGTTTTTGCTTGCTGTTGTTTTAATTTAAGCTCAAATTGCCATCAAAAAATTTCTTAAATCCATTTCCGTCCACTTTCACAGATCACCCTCTGCTGAATTGTCAAGAGGACAGCGATGTATGAGAATGTACCAACAGGTATCATAAAATGAAGTGGTTTTCTTTTCAACTAGTGTGATGTGTTTAATGGGTTATTGCATGGCTCATGTGTTGCTGGTGTGTGTTGTCAGTGTCTGCTTCGGAGCGGCAGCAGGTGCTCCAGGCTCTGGAAAGGCTGCAGTCAAAGCTGGTTCAAAGGGAAGAGTGGACTCACAGCGACAGACTCGGCACACTGAAAGAAGCCCTGCAGAGCCCTCTGTTCAGTCACATTCTCACCCTGCAGCACTCTGTCAAGCAGCTCAAAGACCAGGTGATGCTTAGACTACATCTTATAGACTGGTGTTGTCAAACGTATCAAGCTCGGTACTGAAACTTAAAAAAAAAAAAAAGTCAATTTCCTGCTCCCAACATTTGAGCGCTGTTGAGTGGGTATTTAAACACCGCTGATTGGCTATTGTGTTCACGTGCTCAAAAATGACTATGATTAGAGTGTTTGGACATTGGAACAAAAATGAATGTTTTTAACCTTTCAGCACTGAAATTCCAGTATTGGTACCATACTATCACAGACTAGTTACAGTTATAAAAACATTACGAGACCACTTGAAAATTCTCACTTTTTCTAGATTTAAAATTTATGAGCATGTGTTTGAGTAAAATTGATTTACGTTTTTTTTAAATATATTCTGTTTGGTAGTTTTGTCCTGGTTCAGGAATTTTCAACTTTGATACGATACAGAATATAACAGAAACAATAATAACAGAAACATACTATGTTTTCAGACTTTTACTCTAAAAATGACCAATGTTTTAACTTCAGAGGTGAAATCAATATTTGTTAAAATAACTCTGATTTCTAATCACAAGAAATGAAAACATTCAATATTCTACTGTCGATATTTTTATGTGAAATTTGTAAGTATATCAACAAATATTGACATTTTGCTCAAATCAATACCAAACAGTTCCAAACAGAATCATTCACTCAAAAATGACACTGATTCTATTATTTACTTACTCTCATGCTATTCTTGGTGTATCTCCATTTTTGTCTTAAAATAGTTATCTTAAAAATATCCTCAGTTTTCCCTGCTTTGTAATAGTAGTAAGTGGTACCTATAATGAGAATGATTTTTATGAAATTTGCATACTTATTTGTTAAATCTTTTATTGCTTTAAAATCAATCATTTATTTCTATAGCACTTTTAAAAATAACACCAGTTGTTGAGCAAAGTGCTTTACAGACCCAAAACTAAGTAACCAAACACCCCACAAAACATTTAGCAACCCATAACACTAAGAACGATTAAAATCTGCTAAATTTTCATATTAATTATTTGTATAATTAATGGCTGGATATTTCATCTTTTATTTTTGGTAACACTAATGTTACTTAATAGATTTACTAACATAAACAAACAATGAACAATACTTTTTATTACAGTAGTTGTTCATGTTAACATTAGTTAAGGAAAATGCAGTTGATCATTGTTAGTTCATGTTAACTCGTGGCGCATTAATGTTAACAAGCATAAGTTTTAGATTTTAATAATGCATTGATAAGTATTGAACTATGATTAATAAACACTTTACAAGTATTATTCATACTTAATGTTAGTAAATACATTAGCTAATGAAACCTTATTGTAAAGTGTGTACATGTTTTACATGTTTGTTTTCATTAACTTAATTTAAATTATCTGTCTTTATTAATCAATAAAAAAATTAATAAAAAATTAAAGACATTGATCTAAACATATTTTATGAACATGTTGATAATGTTGTTTCTGCCCAACCATAAAAAAAATCAACTTAATAATAATAATAATAATGATTATTATTATTATTATTAATATTATTGTTGTTATTATTATTACAATGGTTGTAAAACATATTTAAGGCCAGATAAAAAGCACAGCACATCTGTTTATGTTGCCAAATCAGGATAGAAATCAGGTCATATATTTATGCTTATTCATGCACTTAATTTTGCAGTGACCATGCATTTCCTAGCCACATTCTTCGCTGAAAGTCCCTTATTCCTATTTGTATTCCGTCTGAGTTTTTTATTGACACAAGAAACCTCTTTACAATAAACAATCCACACACCAAATTAAGATAATGGCAATAACGGAAGCTCGCCTTCATATTGTAAGTGCTGGGAAGGTCAGACGTGCGCCTATGAATGCGTCAGGTGAAAAACCTATCAAGTATGTCGAGCCGGAGTTTCTATCAAGCCTTAATATCTACTGTCTCGCTTTGAGTAAGTGCCTTGTCGGAGATGTATCGATGAAATAGGCTGGAAGCTGCTCTGTCAGCCCGGGCTAAATAAGCACAAGACTGATAAGTTCCTACAGTAAGAGTCTAAAGGTCATTAATACATTACCTGTTGGGGACTAGCGAATGCTGCAGAGGAATGTATTGATTTTTTTTTTCTTCTCTCTGCCTGTAGGACGTGGTTGTTCCTCTGTGGGATCTTTCATCTCTGAGATGAACAGTACACGCTTTATCCTAAACCGTTCGGACAGGCTGTGTGAATCAGAAAGATTGAAATAAAGAACATTTTGTTTTGTTTTACAAAATAGTAAATGAGCAAAAGTTCTATTCATCTAATAATAATAATAATAATTTGTTATTATTATTATTATTATTATTATTATTATTATTATTATTATTATTATTAGAGATAATTTATGTCAGTTAGGGAGATTTGTTTTTTAATTGTTTTATCCATCCATCCATCCATCCCATCCAACCATCTCACTCATTCAATTCATCTTTATTTCTATAGCGCTTTTACAATGTAGATTGTGTCAAAGCAGCTTTACAAAGAAGATTTAGGGATGCACGATATATCGGTGGCCATATTGTTATCGGCTGATAAATGCTATTTTTAAACTTATCGTTATCAGTCCAATGTCAAAATTAAGTCGATAGATTACGTTGTACAGAACTGCCTGCCTTGTGCAGTGGGCGGAACTTGTTCAGACTTGTCCTGTGCGCTGTATAGCAGAGCTTTCCTCACATTGTTTATCCCTACAAAGTCCGTCCTTTCTTCATGTGGTATTGCTGTTTGTTAATAACTCCGTAAGTAACCGTACTCATCATTGTAGATATGTTTAATAGAGTTTAATTGTCTATTTTGCTTTAAATCGCCTCAGGAAAAATATGACCTGTGTAAACATAATAGCAGCACACGTGCTAAACGACTCATTGGGTTGCTTGTATTCTAATATGATTTTTTTGTTATAATCAATACGTTGCCTACCATGTGTTGATGTGAGATTGTATTCAGTTTGATCGGCATATATATATATTGATTTATAACTAGCGCACGTGAGGGCAATCACCGTGCGGACACACACACCTGATCTGACAGCCTTCACAGCAGCAGGGGGAGTTCTTGTTGTTGTTCTTCTTCGGAGTAGTAGTAGCATGGATTATTGTTTTTAGGAAACTATATCATTTTTATTGCTTGTTTAAGTTCTTTTTTTATTTTTTGTTTAGTTAAAGCTATTTGTTGTGTAACTTGGCTTTTTTAATTATTTAACCATTTATATGGATTTTTATAATATTTTCTGTTTAAGTTCTTTTTATTGTTCGATTTTATTTAAGTCCATTTTTGTTGCAAGTAATATAAAGAGCTCCAGGTTTAAGTTTTGCTTGTAGTCATCGATTGATTTTTCTGCATGTCTTTTAGAATTGTCTTTGTCCTCTCCTATCTGCAGTTGAACAGTTTGCCTCCGGACACATGCAGTGAGTTCAGTTTCTCCAAGAAGGGTCAGCTGATCGTCAGTGCCAGTCGGCCGTCCAGTAGTCTGGGATCAGTTGTGTCCAATGGCACAGCTTCAACTAACGCCTCTTCTGAGCAGCTTCAGAGGTGGATACAGGCAGCAGCAAAGGTGAGGAGTTATTTCATGTAGGCTTTTATTTCACAAATGCAGTTTCTACTGTGTTTTGGCCAAGTTTGCATTAGTTTAGTCATTCTACAGGAATCTCTACCTTCAATAAAATACGTTTGATAAAAAATACTTTCCGATACCCTGGGGAAACATTGCCACTTCATTAATTGAAATAAATATTTTTATGCATCTCTTAAAAGTTAAAACTCAAAGGCCTCCAACATTTGAATGAAACAATGCTATTGGAACAATATACATACTACTTAAAAAAACAAGGGGGATGTCTTTCAAAAAATATGGATGCCTCTAATAAACCTCTCTTACTACCTCGATGTATTTTCATAATAAGTGTGACTTTACTCAATCACAGCAGGACTTTGTTGACACTGATTACTCTGATTTTTGTTACCATACTTGTTTACTGGTATCTTTGTTTTGTCCCTTTTTTGTTTTTCTTTGTATGTTCATCTGTTTTTGCTTTTGTTTTTATTTTCATTAAAACAAAGAATTAAAAAAAAGTAAAAATTCAAGCATAGCTTAAGCCTGGTTTATACTCGACGCATTCACTAGTTTGCTTGAGTGCTTGCAGCGAATGTGACGTCATCAATGTGTTTACGGAGGTTCGCTTTAATTGTGCGCGACATGATTTCTGCTGGCACACACAATTTTTTCAGACTCGAGTGAATGGTTTGTGCAGCACCGCATTTAAGTTGAATATGAATCACTTTGAAGACATTTTGTTCTTTGTTGATCTGTCCATGCGTAATCATACGGATAACTAGATGACCAATAATTCTTGGCTAGAAATTGCAACAGCAGTGGGAAAGGAATAATTTTTTTTAGAAAAGTTTGGAAAAACTTGAGGGATAAGTTTAACCAAAAAGAGAGGCCATGGCAAAAGTGGAGAATTGAGTGGTTTTAATACACAATTAAAGAATATGTTTTTTCCACCATTCATAGGTTTTATACTGATCTGAATATATTTCGCACTGATGTATATTACAATTTTGAATTTAAAACAATTTAATAATTACAAAACTAAAATGAAGTAACAAAATTATTTCTTTGATAACTGGAAGAAAAAATATTTGAACCTATCGGTTTACAATATATTGATGCCCTGTTTTTCTGTGCTTTATTGATGATAATGGTCAGGAATGTTGGACCGTTATTGCCTTTTTAGCATAAAAGCAGAAGACACAAACTAGTCAGACAGTAACAAAAAAAAAAAAGAAAAATACAAAAAAACAAAAATATGTTTTAGTAAGTGTATTTTTTTGGGGGGGGGCTTTTATTCTTTCCATAATAAGTGATGCATCAAAGTTTGATTTAAAAACATCTTGAATGGTTATAAAAATCTTTATAATCATTAAAATAAAGTGTAAAAATAATTAGTTTAAAAATCTTGAATGATGTTAATTATATGACGTAGTTCCTTTTTGACCCCTGTCATTTTAAAGAATATCACAACAGCGAATGCATCAAGTATAAAAGCCTTGTCTGTTTCATGAGGTGCTCGTGCAGTCAGCAGAGGTCCGTGAAGCAGCACCAGGCAAAAGTATAAATCAGCCTTTAGTTTTAAAGATTTTTACTACCGGTCCAGTTGGGAAAAAATACATATAATGAAAAAATATTTGTTCTTTGTTTTGATCTGTGAAATTTTGATAAAACGTGCCACACTTTATTATAAGGTTAAATTCTTCCGTTAAACTATGAGTTTTGCCTCAGTAAATATTAGTAAGCTGCAAATTAGGAGCTTATGAAGTAATTAAGTATAATTTATTATGCGTTAAGTCACTAGTTAATAGTGAGAATCATTAATTAAATAAAGTGTTATCAATATATAACGTCATAGATTTCAATCAGTTGTCACAAGAAATTTCTTATTCAACTGTTTAGTTAAGACGAAACATGCTTGTGTTTAAAGTCATGGCTTGTCATTTAAAGATGGTTCTGTGGAATAGCAATTTTGTATTGTTGGATATAAAGGAATCAATATGTATTAGTTTCAGTATAATGTATCGGAATCTCAATACTTCTGACCACACTAGTTTGAGTAGATGCTGCATTCTCATGTGTATGATATCGTCTGTGCTTTGTTTCTGGCAGGGCCGAAAGACGGAGCTCATCAGCCTGCAGAAGCCGTTGTCTGGAGGCTTGGGCTTTAGTGTGGTGGGTCTGAGACCGGAGGGGGTCGGAGGTCACGGCGTGTTTGTCCGACAGGTGCAACAAGGGAGCGTCGCAGACAGGTCAGAAATCACTGCTTTATTTACGTCTGACCTGTGTGCTAGACATAATATTTAGTGTTTTGATTGTATATTCTAAGGATAAGCAGTTAAGAGTCTGGATATAAATACTTCAAAAGTGTTCTAGATGAAAATAAGTAGAATATCAGTGATTTATAAAATGATCTTTTACGTAATTTGATTTTGTCCTAAATAATCACACTTTTATTGATGATTTGAAGATGATCATTTATTTAATTACTTATTTATAAGTGGAAAGTGTTGATGAATTTTATTGGTATAATTGAATTGTTTTTTTGTTTTTTTTTTTGACAAGAAAGTAAATCAATTGCATTGATTAAAATAAGAATACAGTAGATGAAGATTTTATTGCTTGATTGAGTTGGATAATGGAAGATATAATATTTTTTTTTCTAAAGAAATAGAATGCTAATAGTATTAATAATAATAGCATTGATGTATTTGCTTAACTTTTTAAATTCAATTTGTATTTTACGAATCATAGTGGGGCTGCACAATATATCATTTCAGCATCGATGTCACAAGGTCACTACAGTCACATTGCAAGATATGCAATGTTGAGTCTGGATTATAATTGATAATTTGCAAATGTTTTTGTGGCTGTATGAGAATTTTAAAAGCATTCAGGCCTAATAAATTGCACCGTTTGTAACTTTATTAACGATTCATTATTTAAAAAGACTGTATTTTACATTTTGATTATGCAAATACTGTACCTGAATACTGTTAGACTCCTCAGAATACAATAAAACACCTGTGTCTTTTTCTTGTATTTATCTATGCTCGTAGATTGTTTATTATATTTTATGCTGTTGCACTTTCTTATTGATGTGATTCTGCGACGCAGAAGTGTGCTTCTTTTAGTACCTCCCATTCAGCTGCCTATAGGAGAAATGATTGCGCTAAAAAAATGATTCAAAGATAATTTCTGGGATTTATTAAATGTTTTTAAGTTAAATGGTTGTAAACTATTTATTTGGGCTGAATTTAAACAAACAAATTAAGTTGAAAATTCCTAAATTTAATTTGTTTGTTTAAATTCAACACACACAAATAGTTTTGCAACAAATTTTGCAGACATCATTTTTTTTCAGTGTAGGAATAATAAATGGCAGAAAACAGTCAAATTTCTTGCTCTACAAACAAGTATGTTTCATGACTATACATAAAAAGTAGAATAATATAATGAGAAAATATCAGTTTGCAACATTAAGCTGCACAACGATTTTTTATGTACAATAATCAGTGGAAGTGAATGAGACCGGAAGTCTCGAGCCAAAAAGATGGCTGCGCCTGTTCATACTTATAGAGTATAAGGTCAGTAGAGTCATCCCAATCAACCTAAAATTATATATATGTTTTTACAAATAGACATCTTCAAGTAGAATAACAAAATGTCACAATTTCTCATTTTTCCAATATTGTGCAGCCCTAAATCATAGCAATAAATATGGATGACTATGATGATGTAGTAATGTTAATATTTACTGAATAAATATTATAATAATAAAATAATAATGGACAAAATGGCAAGACTTGTGCATAATTAAAAATCAAAAATAATTTGATTGTCAACCGTCTTCAGTTGTGTTAGATTGTGATCATCCCTTGTATCTGCAGGGATGGGAGGCTGCAGGAGAATGATCAAATTTTGGCGATTAACGGGATTCCTCTGGATCAGAGCGTGACCCAGCAGCAGGCCATCGCTCTCCTGCAGCAGCAGAAAGACCGAGTGGAGCTGGTGGTGGCCAGAGATGCTGCGCTCAAACCTCGACTCTCTGCATCTGCACCCATTACGACGGTACGCCTCTGTTAAACCTGTTTCCACCAGTATATAGGTAGGGCTTTAGCATCCCATAAAGCTCTCCAATGATTGTGGAAGTTACTTTGAAAAGAAAGCGTTTTTGAATCAGATATGGTGTTTTTGCACTTGTTTGTTGTTTAAGCATCATGCCATCAAATTGTCAATATTTTTGGTTTTAAAAAATGCAGATCAATTGCTACCGACACTATAAGAGTGGCTTCTGATGGTACATTGTGGTTTTTATAAAGCAAAACGATTGATTGAGGAAGAATGTGAGCATTGTTTTGCTTCATAAGACCTTGTTGTATTGTCAGTAAATTAAATAATTGTTTTATGTAATATAGCATGTTTAAAAACAATTGTCTTTGACCTAGGATCTTCACAATAAGTCAATTAAGTTCAATTTATGTTTTCACTTTCACATGCCATTTCTTATGTTCAGTATTGTCTGCATAACAAACTGGGGTTATCATGAAGCGCTGTGTTTTGACACATTTTTGCATGTGTTTGACCATTCAAGCGCTCATCTTAAGCCCTGGTCAGATCACACGATTTTTATTGTCGTTATGAAAGTCACTATGTCAGATTATCTGAATAAAAAAAAAATTATATATATATTTATTTTTACGAGCGTTATTTCCCAAAGCAGTCACAAGTGTTGCTAGAACGATATTTATTATCTCAATAAATCTTTTTTGCTCTTATTTCAATCTCAATAAACACTGATGCTTGCAGACAATTAATAACTACATTATTTAAGTGCATTCTTTACGACAGATAGGATCAAATGTATATGATTCCTTTTTAATATTAAGATGTTTGCTTTGGAATCTAAATGTAGATTTCTCTGCCAGGGTTTCTTATTAAACACTTTGCCTGAACTAGCCGCGAGTGAGATGGGAAAAGTAAAGCAAATAAGCAGTAGCAAAGAAAAATCAGATGATCAATACATAATCTTTAAAATAACGACACAGTAAAAAATTTGCAAATCTATAACTGAAATTTGTGATATAATCGCAGTGAAGCATTCATTAAATCCCTTTTTTCCTCAGAGCGAAACAAACCATCCACCCGTATAGTCGAGTAGTGGAGTGGCACGAACAAAAATATAATTCGTATATTTTTCTTGAAAATTTTTTTTTAAACTAATTTAGTTTGGTATAATCTGTATCTTAATTTTAAGGTATCCTTTGTTTGTCAGTTATCTATAAGCGAATAGCATTTGAGGTGATGCACTTCAAAACAAGTCCGCTATATGTACCAAAACACGAATTACTATGTGATTGTGTTGGTTTGTCAAATAAAATGATAATCTAGCTAGTTGCGAAGAAAAAAAAAAAAAAATGTAACATGCTAGACTTTCAGCGATTGTGTCGTGAGGCGTCACAGACGTGGTACCGGTTGTCGTGTACTATGCCACATTACACAAGAAGAAATAATTGAATCGTGTGTCACGATGCCCATTTGTCGTTTGCAAATCCCCACGACACCGTTCTTCAAGGAAATCATGCCGAAATGGTGACATTCGTGTGATCTAACTGGGGCTTTAGTGTGTGTGATTGCGTTTCTGAGACACACAAAACAACATGCGTTCTCTTTTGCACTTTTAAAAACATGAATGAATCAAATATGTGTCCCATGCTGCAAAGTCACATCACATATTTTTTTGTTTTTACTAATTTTTATGTAAAACTGAGCTTTGCAGTGGAATAAATGCGTACTGCTGGAAAGGGGTCAGAAAATGACCAATAATTGTGAAATCTTGATTAATGTTTTTTCATAATCGTTAGAAGCCAAAATCTTAACTGAACATTAATTAATTGCATGGCCCCAATCAAGACCAAAGTTTCAGCGAAAAACATTTTGGGTGAGTAAATTAGCAGCAAATCTTTGTTTTCAGTGATCTCCCTTTTAGTAGCATCACTACTTTTACTTGGGAACATTCTTATTGCATTAGCAGTCATTCTAATTGAATTTCTTTTGGTTATATTTCAGGTACGTTTTTGTAATCATTAATGAGCTGCATATGCCATTTTTGGCTTCGATCAGCATTTCGAGTTTAGTCTTACCCATTTAATAAGGCCAACATTTCCTAAGGCCGAGCTCGGTTTATATTGCTTTAGTTTTAATTTCGACTAACGTACACAGATTATCAAATCCACTGACAGCACTTGTAACCAATTGCATAAGCGCCTTGATTTAACCTATAAACAGTGATTCAGAGAGTATTTATTTGCCTTGTTCCCATTATTATACTGCGATCCTCAAGAAAATAAAGCCCTTAAAACATCCTGTTATATTTCAAGAGGCTCTAAACCAGAGAACGAAGTGCATACATGTTCTCAGGTCCATCCTTGAGAGAAATAAAGGAGAAAATGGGGCTGGAAAAGAGCAACAGCAAGTAGATGAACTGTATTAACCTAAGCCTTTCACAATAAACACAACACTTCCTCCTGGTCCACTTTAATTAAGTACCAAACTGCAAATGCACACACGCCAGGTTAATTTTGCTGGAAAAAAACGACTCTTATTTGATTGTGTTGTAAGCCAGGTTGTGTATTTCTGCTTCGCCTGTGCTTATTTATTCGATTTGAAATGTTTAATATCCTTAATTCGAGGCCTTGTCCTGCATATCAAAAGCAGACTTTGGTTTCCTTCATTGTGTGTAATGCAGCAAGCGTCTGGTTTTCATTGGACTGCCTGTTACTTCGCCAAACTCTCTGTCACCAGATGTCAACAAAGTCGTCGGTGGCGCTGAACTTGTTTACAAGTCGGATTAAGCGTCTGTTTGTTGCGCTCTATAAAATAAAATCGATTCTATCACAAACACGACTTGACACAGTATAAGCAAAAGGCAGTGGAGGGTACAAGGAGCCTTGCCATTTGCGATTTTGTTATTGTTACTTTTTTCCCACCTTTTTGCTGAATCTCAAAAACATCTTCAGGTCATATTTCATATGAAGCAAAGCATGTTTTTGGTATTTAGAGTTGTGAATTTATTTATTTAACTCATTGTTTATTTTTCTTATTCAGTTAATTTATTGTAGATTTGGAATTTAATATCATTTATTTTTTATTTTATTTAATTTAGGCTAGTTAAAAAAAAACTTTTACTGTAATTACTGTTTTTCTGTAATAAAAATGTGCATTTTAAAAGTAATAAATTATACAGATCGACAGTTAGATATGAGTGCACACACTCACGCACATGTATATTATTTTTAGACACACATAGGCATTATTTGTTAATCTTGTTCTATATATCTTTTTTTTATTATTATTTCTTATTTCAACTTAACCCAAGTCTATCTATCTGTTGATCTATCGTTCCATCTATTTCGATCTGTCAATCTATCTATATATTGATCTATTGTTTTGTCTATATAGCGTTCTATCTATCTATTGTTCTTTTTATCTATCGTTCTCTATCATTTTATGTATCTGTCATTTTATCCATCATTCTATCTGTCTATCAATCTATACATCGTTCTATCTGTCGTTCTCTGTTGCTTCGCTTTCTATCATTCTGTCGATCTATTTATATATCATTATCTGTAGTTCTATCTATATATTGATCAGTCTGTCGTTCTGTCTATCGTTTTATCCATTTATTGTTCTATCTGCCAGTCTTTCTGTCTGTCTATTGTTCTATCTATCATTCTATCTGTCATTCTATCTATCTGTCATTCAATCGTTCTATCTATCTATTGTTCTATTTATTGATCTATCGTTTTATCTATCATCAAAATATTTAAGCATTTTAAAATAAATTCTATTGTTAGTCCTGTTATTCATAAAATTTGTTGTCAATTTTACAAACATTCACAATTTCTTACAATATAGTTGCACATTTATGCCATTATATATTTATAATAATAATAATTATTATTATTATTATAAGGGATTATTGTAATTTTTATTTATTTATTATTATTATTTTTTGATTACTGAATTGTCCTGGTTTTATAATTTGGGTTTTCTTAGGTGACCAGAACGTGTTTTCATTAGATTCACCCTATTAGATCACACAAAATGGGAGCCTCAAGTCAAAACTAACTTCAAGTGCATTGTTTCTCTCTTACGTTTAAATACCTGTCATTCGGAGACTTGGGAATTACTAATGTCAATCATCATATGTCGGCTTAAAAGCTTAGCAATGAAGACGTCACTCCTCAAGCATGCGTTATGTCCTCTTTCTAACCCCGTATTCAAACAGACCCCCGTCTTCCCTTCCATTTCAATCTATTCTCTTATCGTTTAAAGCTGAGAAAATATTTATCTATTTAAAATTGCTTGGCCCCAGAGGGATCATTTCTCTGTTCCTCAAATGTAGCTGAGGTATATTTTTCCTCACTTTCCCTGCCCTCTCCTATCTCTCCATAGACCCAGACCTCCAAAAAGCCTTGAAAATATCTTGAATCCTAATTATGTTCCTTTTGGAAAGTCTCATGCAGGCAGGAGCTGTGATGCACTGCTCCGGGATTCCCGTTCCTGGAGGAATAACATCCAAGTCTTTTCCCCAACAGAGATGTTTTTCGCCTCCCACAATGGCTTTCTCATTAGCCGGCTATTGCATAGATGTTTATGTAAGCTGCGGCCTGAAGGAAATATGGTTGTTTGTGGAAAGAAATGTTGCTGTTACATGTATCAGAATTATTAGCCCCCCTGAATTATTTGCCACCCTGTTTAATTTTTTCCTCAATGTACATATGTATATATGTGCATGTGGGTGTATGTATGTATATGTGTGTGTGTATGTATATCATATAAAGTGCATCATATTATCTGACATTAATGAATGGTACTTTTCCTCTTACTAATGTGCATTATTGACAATAGGACCAGTAATGTTTATTAAGCAAATTGGATCAGTTTCATTTCTTTCTTCTTGCTTCCAAATTACTCCTCACTGAACTAGAGTAGAATTTCGACCCGAGTAAGTATAAGCCTTGGTAAAAAAAAAAAGACTCAAGTGTTCCTTTGCAGTCTCAGGAAGGGCTTCTTATCTCCGAAATGGTTCTTTTCTCCTCACAGCGGGACGAGCGCTAGTGTAAAGCTTTGTTTCGAAAAAGCGACAGGGCGAACGACAGAGGAGGGGTTTCATTAGATAGTGAGAAAATTGCAGAGGTAGTCACCCGGCAGATAACGGCTGGGTAATAAGAGAACAGAAATGTACTGATTGCGGGTCATTTATATGAGCCCAAGGAGACTTGGGCGATTAGAAAGCGCGGCTGACGTGAGATCACAAAGACTCTCGTGGGCTTTCCTGACCCGGACATTGATCAGCCGCTCCAGGATCACACCGTTAACTTGTTCATTAGCATTCCCTGGCCTAATACCTCTCCGTAGTCACAGGTCTTGGGTCGTCAATCGCTCCCTATTTGGACAATCAAAGGTGATTGAATGGATCTTTATTCTTTAAGTAGACAGTTTTGTGGCTCAAAGTAAAATATAGCTAACGCTTGCTGACCTCTAAATGTACAAGGCAAGTCAAGGGATTGAAAACGGTCCCCTGTGTGTGTCTTTTGCAGGATCAGTGGGGACACGTGGAGGAGATCGAGCTGGTGAATGATGGATCAGGTCTGGGATTTGGGATTGTCGGTGGAAAGACAACAGGGATGGTGGTCAGGACCGTGGTGCCGGGCAGTGTGGCCGATAAGGTTTGTGTTTGCATAATTTTACTGATAATTATGAATGATGTTCATTTCATAACCAAATTTCAGATGTTGGATTTTTTTGGACTTTTTTTTTTTTTTTTTTTTTTTTTTTTTGCATTTCTTGCAAAAATATTGAGTTTCTTTGCAAAATATTCCCAAAGTACTGTTCACCCCAAAACACATTTTGCATTCTTTCACAAAAGTTTTTTTCCCCAAGAAAATTTTCTGTTTCATTGCAAAAATATTGTTTCCCCCTCAAACCTGCGTTACTTCAAGAAATATTGTGTTTCTGGAGAAACAGGTTCGTTCTTGAGTATTGTTTTGCTCCAAGAAATGTCAAATTCTCTCACAGAAGAATTGCATTCCCATTACAGCTGCACAATTAATCAAATGTTATTGTGTGCGCGAAATGTAGCTGTGCTTATTTTTGTATTTTTTTTGTATTTTTTTTTTTTTATTAAAGCATGACTGTAAACACGCAGTTATGAGTGTATTAAAACATGTGCTTGTTTGTTGTAATAATGACAAAAAAAATACTAATTTGTGGATCTCCTTACTTTCGGGTGCAGCTATGCTGCCGTTGTAGCTAATGTATTTTTGGAAATTTTCTTACCCCTTGGTTTTGAGTGTGGTCCTGAAAAATCTCTGTTCGAAGGGGTATCTACCCCTTCACCCTTAGCCCTACTCCTTCAAGCTAAAGAGAATTGAGACACCCCTTCACGTGAACACGCAAAACGAGGGGAAGGGCTAAGGGGTAGAATTGGTATTGGGCCTTAATGACAGCTGTAAAAGCAGTTAAATCTTCTGTTTATTAAGCAACTGCTATGGGGATTTCCAGGGTTTCTTCTTCATTAGTGTTTGGAGTTTCTGCACAAGAGTCACAAGAGTTTCCCCTGGTGTCTGGAAGAGATTGTATGTAATATTATTATTTAATTTTAATTATTTTGCATTTCAATTTATCATGCAATCCTAATTCCCACTGAAACTTTCCTTCTTCCTGCCCATGTATTGGGTTCCCCTAAGAAACTTTTCTTTAACTTGCAATATTACTTGGTTGCCTCAAGGAAGGTTGTGTTCTAACTTAATTATTGGATTATTTGAAAAATGATTTCCTTCCCTGAGGAAAATCATTATCTCACAAAAGCATAGCATTGCCTCACAATTTTCACATTTTCTTGCAAAAGTTTTGAATTCCTACAATAAACTTTACACAAAGGCATTGTGTTTCTTTTAAGAAACATTGCATTATTTCTTACAGAAGTTTTACATTCCTTAATAACACTTTTTATTAAGTTGGTGTTTGCTTCCACATGGAACTTTGCAAAAATATTGCATTAATAACATTTTTTATTTTGGATAAATATTGCCTTTCCCTAAGTCATTTCAAAGTTCTCTTGCAAAGGTGTTCTCAGAGTAACCTGCCATTCTTTTGCCAAAAAATTGCATTCCGCTGACCAACATTGCATTTTCACAAAAGTATTGGTTTATTTTGAGAAACCTCTTGCTTCCCCTCAAAAAACTTCTTCCTTCACTGAACTACTATGCATTCTTATTAAAGAACTGTTTTCTTGCAAATATATTAAATCTCCAAATAAACTTAGTTCTCGTAAAAGAATGGCTTTATTCTGTGATGCTTTGCATTCTCTTGCATAAATAATCCCTTCCTCCAACAAACTTTCTTTCCCAGAGAAACTTTCCATTGTCTTGCAAAAGTACTGCATTCCCCCGAGAAGCTTTCTCTTACAAAAGTGTGTCCCCTGAAAAAAAAAAAAAAACTTTCTTTCCCAAAGCTATATCATTCCCTCAAGAAACGTTCTCTTATCACAACATAAGTGTTGTACGTTCTTCCAAGATTCGTTCCAGTATTTCTCACAGAAGTACTGCATTCCCTCGTTCATTTTGAAGTGAAAGTGAAGGGTTTTGAATCTAAACCTCAACTAGGACAGCATACACACTGACGTCAAATTTCCATTACTTTTTCTTAACTAATGACAGAAAATAGACAAAGTTTCAATCGGAAGATGCGAATTAGATTAATGCGCAAAACTGGATTATTGCATAAAACATTCGCGAATAAAGCAGAGTTTCCATCCTATGAGTAAAAGAGAACAAAACCGTTACTTCCTGGCAAACTAGCGCCAAATATCAAAAAGAAAAATGGAATTTGCTGCAGTAGGAGAAGCCACTGTAGGCTTTTTTCTTATATAATAAGTTACTTGCACCTTAGAAGACGAAACTCAACGCATGCCTGGTGGCTTTTGGAGGCGGGCGATTCTTGGAAACACTGTTGACAAAGATAATTCTGGGAGGTAATAAAAACAAACCACTTTGTCTGACTACGTCTGAAAGATCGTGTCTTTTCTTTTTCATTCCTTTAAAACCTATTTGAACACATTTTAATCTGTTTTTAATAATTTTTATTCTTTGTATTTTATTTTCTTATACTTTTAATGTGTAATGTAATGTGTGTATTTATATAGCGCATTTATTGTGTATGGCCATACACCAAAAGCGCTTCACAATCATGGGGGGAGGGGGGGACTCTCCACTCCACCACAAGTGTGCAGCATCCACTTGGATGATGTGACCGCAGCCACAGGACAATGGCTCCACAGACCTATAGCTATAGAGGGGGTAGAGAGACAGTGATAGAGCCAATTCGGTGGATGGGGAGGATTGGGAAGCCATGATGGGTAAGGGCCGATGGAGGGAATTTGGCCAGGACACCGGGGTTACACCCCTATTCTTTAAGTGCCATGGGATTTTTAATGACCTCAGTGAAGACAGTGAGTCTTGTCTTTCAACAAACGGCCAATGAATCCACCGTTGTAAGTGTGTAGATTGTTGAAGCACTAGTCAGAAAAATGACAGTAACACAGCACAAGGCTAAGGTTATAATGCTGAGGTATTTTTGCAAAAATAAACTTCAACCACTCACTCTTCACAGCCTCATCTTTGTGTAGGGAAAATAACACAAACTTTCCCTCACACTTCAGAGCACAGCGTCTTCGCGACTTGATTCAACTGGGATCTGCTACAGTGTTTGTCTTTTTCTTTCTACAGTGTTTGTGGGTGGGGCCGGGGGTTTCAATTTTCCTGGGTCTGTGCCTGCAACAAAAGGGTGGGGCTTGAGTTCTGTGTGAACGTCACGCCGAAACGGCTAAAGACTCGTTACAGCGGCAATTTATTTGAACCACTATAAGTCGACTCTTTTATAGGTAAATCAATAGTTTTAAACACGGTGCACTTTCAAATTTAATCCTTAGCTGGATATTTCACTTAACTTAGAGCTGTATTACACACTGCATGGAAGGTCATTTTCAAAAACCCATAATAGGGGCTCTTTAGTTTTAAGCAAATTTGATGGAACGCAGCATGCATGTTGATGAAGGGAGTCGCTCACCGGATGCACCTTACTGCACACTTTTATCTTTTATATCTAAGCAACAAGACCAAACACCTAACGTCGCAGATGTTGTCCGTAACCCTCAAAGTTGTCTAGAATTGAATGTTTAAAGATGGTTCTTCATATGCTGTTTTGGTAACCAACCCAACTAATTATACAAAGGAACTTTGTATTTTTTTTAATAGAGAAGTGTTTCTATAGGTGGTTTGTCAAGCCCACTCACCTGTGTGAAGCGCACTTCATAAATCCACAATGTTTTTTTTTTTATTTTTATTTATTTTTTTGGTAAGAATGTGTCTGGTGCAAATGGAGTCTTGAAGAACGGATTGTTCTCCACACACCTAAAGATATCAGCTTTATTCTCTTCCATGCTTCACTAGGAGAGACAGAGACTGGAAAACAACCTGTCCTGGTTTAGACCCCTGACACACACACACAAACACACACACACACACACACACGCACCCCTCCTCTTCGCTCCCACCCAGTGTCCAGAGCTCGGGCAACAAACCCCTTCTTGTTCAAAAGGCACATTGCTTGCATTTCACACATCAGTGGATCTTATGCTCCAAAAAAGCTGTCAAAATCAGGGCTTTGTTATCCCTGGCGTTTCCCATTTCAACCTTTAATGGCTGCGGCGGGCTTCAATGCACCCCCGCTGTCCCCGGCACAGTGGCAGGAACAAGCTGCCGAGATTTTCCCCCTGCGCAACTTGATGTATCAAACGCCTTTCATGTCTCGCGCTCCACAAAGACGCCTGTTCTCCTCTCCGCGCTTTGTGTAATCGCTCTTTTAGTCCTCCTCTTTCCTCTGGCTGTCCGTTTGGCCCGTCTGCCAGAGTCCTAGAAAGAATCCGTCTCTCAGCTCAAGCCGACCGGAAAAGGGCCGTCCACGAGGAAAGGCCACGCAGGAGTGACACGGTTATTGTGGATGCTAGACTCCTGGCTTCTGCACCTGTGGATGATGGGGACAAATTAGGTTGTAA
Organism: Danio aesculapii; assembly: GCF_903798145.1. Classification (NCBI taxonomy): domain Eukaryota; kingdom Metazoa; phylum Chordata; class Actinopteri; order Cypriniformes; family Danionidae; genus Danio; species Danio aesculapii. The sequence goes on along the minus strand of NC_079456.1, from coordinate 17,260,661 downwards.
ACGGGAGATTTGGCTCAAGTTAGACGCTGGGAGTTAAACTAGGCTTTAGGGGATGGTGGAAATGAGTTCTAATGCACGAGTGATTGTTAATGTGTTAGCTGCTTTGGTGGTAGTCTAGATATGGTATGTATTGTATAAAGTTAATGGGTCATGTATTGGATGGTCTATATATATTTTTTGATAATAAACTGAAAATAAAATTTGTAAAAAGAGAAAAATGTGTACAGTTAAAAAATATGTTTGGTGTGTATTTATAAATTTCCCAGTACCGGGTTGTGGCTGAAAGGGTATTCGCTGCATAAAACATGCTGGAATAGTTGGAAGTTTTGTTCCTTGTCACTATCGCCACTGGCTTGGGATTTGAGGAGCTCGGCATCGATGGATTTGCTCTTCAGTGTTTGGACTTTCAGCAGTGAAAATTAAACCAAACTGAACTGACACAGTTTCAGTCTTCGACAACTTCTTTGTTAAGCAGCTTTGACACAATTTACATTGTAAATGCGCTATATAAATAAACATTAATTTAATTGGCGGTTCATTCCACTGTGGCGACTCCTGATAAATAAGGTACTAATTCGAAGGAAAATGAATGAGCGAATGCTTTTATAAACGATAAAAATTAACAAGGTAAGTTATATTATTGTTGTTATTAGGTAATTTGTTTTTTTGTTTTTTGTCATTTTAACGAAATGGTTATTAACAATTTAATAATAGTAAATGTTAGGGCATACTCACTATGTACAGTTGCCTTGAACTGTGCCGAAGCACGCTTGTCCCCGCTGCCCCGGCGGCCTGCACTCACATTGCATCCGAGCCAGACCACTCTCACGTCATCGATGATGCGCTGGTTAATTTAACAGAAGAGAAGCGCTCTCGCTCAGTGGAGATTTAGATCATTGTAGTCGTTTGATATTCAGTAACATAGTCAAATAATCCGCTAAACAGATCAGTCACTTTTGACGCTCATAAGTAATCATAAATGTCCTTGTGCTGCACGTATTAGGAGGTTTGCTGAAGGTGCATCTGTCGTGCAGCGAGGAGTTTGCGTCTTTAATAAACTGATAGATTGCATTCATTGAACAGCAAGAATGATTATTAAATCCATATGAAGCAGTCCCTTAAAAGTGATGTCTCGTCTTCAGTTTCGGGCTCAGGCGTGCTTTGCACTCACACTACAAGCGTACTGCGTCAAAGCCCAAGTGATACACACTCTGGCACACCCCTTTCAACCGGGCCAGGGCTGGCCAACTGAAGCACTCCTGAGCCCAATTCAGAGCACTCGCGCTTCTCAAACAAACTGGGAAACGCGCCTGGGCACGGTTCAGATAGCATAGTGTGAGTGTGCCCTTATTTATATTTCAATTTAATTTTTATGTAAACTTTTAAATTAAAATATTTCATGTTTTTTTTTTTTTTGCTCAAATTAATTATAAAAATAATATTAATATTAGAGAAATAATAGTAAACAAATAAAAGATATATAGAAATTATAATTGTAATATAAAATAAATAGCATTATCGTATAATAGTTAACATTTAGAACATTTAAATGTACAAATTTTATGTTACTTGTTTTAGTACCTTTTGTTGTTTTTTATTGAAATTAATAATGCAAAAATGTTGTATCGCTATGGAAAATTTCTATTAATAATAAGAAAACTATACCGTACTGGGATTGGATCTGTATCAGTCAATATTCAATTTCGGTATCGGGATCAGATCAGTTCCAAAAAAATGGTATCTGTGCATCTCTAAATTAAACAGTCATGCAAAAAATTGTTTGATATTATAGATTAATTGATTCATAGATATAAAGATGGACCGATATATGCCAAAACAGGAATAAATGAATAATTGTCACACACACACTGACCTCAGTTTCCCTCTGGTTTGTGTCATTGACCTGCAGGACGGGCGTCTGAGGACCGGTGACCACATCCTGCGCATCGGGGACACGGTGACTCGAGGTCTGGCCAGTGATCAGGTGGTGCAGGTGCTGCAGGCCTGCGGTACTCATGTGCGGATGCTGATCGCTCGAGAACCACTGGGGGCCAAACAGCCTGCACCTCCACCAGCCCCTGCCATGGGCCCCGTCAGCTCCCTGCCTCCTCCACCACCTGTGCCAGCCCGCAGAGCCAGCAGAACGGTACGCTCACACCACAGATAAATACAACAAACAAACAGTCCATTAGATTGAGGATACCCATTTAAAAACTTATCCAAAAAAACTCGTAGTATTTATTTTCCATGCATTGGTTAAAATAATTCAGGTTTTTAAATATATATTCATTTTAATTTTGCATTAACGTATTTATACTGTAATTTTCGATATGGGTTTTATTTTTTATTTTTTAATATGGGTTTTATATTTTACATTTATTTAAAAAATATATTTTAACACTTAAATATATAAATTATAGCATTGTAAATTACTATTGCGAATTATGGAAATGCATGTAAAATTCAAGAAAATGATGATGGAAAAATAATAATGATGATGATGATGATGATAATAATAATAATAATAATAATAAAAATAATAAAAAAAACTAATGAAATGTCAAATTATCTAAATTCATTTTAAATATAGTGATGTGTTTTTTTTTTTGTTTTTTTTGTTTTTTTTTTGAACATTGTCCTTTTATTTTACCCCCTTTAATTTTTATTAAAATGGATTAATACAATGTATTGACAACACATTAGGTTTATAATATTGCTTTATTTAATGTTGAGTTTTAGCGTGAACATATAATTGAATATTATATTTTATAATCGTATATAATTTCATATATTATGTAAAATCAAATAAATGTATAATATCCAGTTGTGTTACTGCTGTGGGAAAATGAAAAAAAATAAAAAAAATGCAGGGATGTGATTTGGATTTCCGTGTCTTCCGAGCTCAATGGTGCGACCCCCTGTGGTTTGTGAAAATCTGAAGTTTTTTAATTTTTTGAGACGGGGGGGTTTATCATTGTGAGGTTCATCGTCATCAAAGCAGACGACCTGATGGTTTGCCCCTTCAGTATTTATTTTGCACAAGAAGGAGCAGTAATGGCTTCATTCCAGACGTCATTCAGGGATGTAGAAAATGTGCCTTGATGTACTTGAATGTTAATAATGTGTTGTCCTACAATACAAGTTACTTGTAGACCTACCTAGGCTGTTGTGTATAATGATATTGTATAGTCCTATAATGTGCGCGCATGAGAAAGCCGCTGATCATGAAACAAGCCCGTTTCAACAAGCTTGGCCATCTGCCTCCCCTAAATTTGGACGCATATTTTTTGTGTCAAAACGCCACGGAGAAGCGAGATCAGCCATCGGTTGCAGACTGCAGTGCGGAGATATGACTGAAGCCTCTTTCGCGCGCTCTCGGTGTCGCACGCACTCGCTCTCTCTGTCAGTGACAGTGACGGTGCTGCGCGCATCAGTTTCCAACATTCGTCAGAAGTTAACCCCCAAATTGACACAGGTAATAGAAAGATTCAACGTTAGTCATGTTCATGTTGTGAAACACTATCAAAATGTCCACTGTTGATTTTATTAGACTTTTGTTTTCAATAGCGAATTTAAAACTTTTAATGTAGAAAGTCCTCGGCTATGAATAGGCTATTATTAATCAGATATTGAGTGCGCATAGTTTTATTTTAGAAAATGCAGTCTTGAACTTGCAGTCAGCAAGTACAGAACAGATGTAACACATTGATCGAATGTAGTTTTCAGTCACGGTCATGTAAAAGTTGCATTCAACTTGTGTAGTTTTGCCTTCATCCATGTTAGTAGTGAAAAAGAGTCTTCATACACTTGATTTTTTACAACACGTTTTTAAACATAATAGTTTTAACTAATTTCTAATAACTACTTTATCTTTCCCAGTCAGTGCATAATATTTTACTAGTTATTTTGCAAGATAACTGTATTGAGATTAAAGTCCCTTTAAGTATGCTATAGTCTTTGATTCATATTAAAGTGTAGCCTAAATTAAAGACTTAAGTAGGTTATGTTAACCAGGAAAGTTGAAATAATTAGTCAAGTTATTGTATAACTGGTTTGTTGCTTAGACAGTCAAAAAATATACGGTAAATATTTCTTGAGGAGGCTACTAATACTGACCTTAAAATTGTTTTTAAAAAAATTTACATTTTATTCAAGAAATAAACTATAAGAAATAAGACTTATTATGACTCCAGAATGATTATTTTTGTTTTATAGGAAATACTGTGAAAAATCTCCTTGGTTTTTTTTTAATGATCACTTGGAAAACATTATTTTAAGTTAATGGGAGGGCAGCTGCATCTGTTAAAGATTACAGGTGCGAAAATGTGCCTTGATGTACTTGAATGTTAAAAATGTGTTATCCTACAATACAAGTTACTTGTCAAATAAATTAACATGGAAGACTATTTTGAGTTTAAGTTATTTAATTAGCTTGTTTATGAAGACTGCAGAGTGATGCATGAAAAAAAAAAAGACAAAATAATTAAGTAGTTTGTGATGTATGTTAAAGTGTGCCCCATAAAAACTCAAGTGGCTCCTGCTCGGGTCCTCAATTATTCTGGTCTAGAACCACCACTGGTACACAAATGTACATTGTAAATAAAGCCAGGATGCACATTTGATTTGATCCTCTGCAAATTATCTGTTATTGTGTCATTTATTAGGGGCTACAGCCGGGCACCTCAAATGTATTACCTGAAAGTTAGATAAGCCATTACAAATTTATAAAATATATATATTATAATTAATTAAAACTATTAAAAAGCAGAGACTACACTAAGGGAAAGTGATAAAACTCTTTCTAATGATGTGTGATGTTTTTTTTTTTTTATCAGGGTGAAAAATTATATTAGGCTACTCAATTGAACTGCACTTAATTTTTTAAGGCCTTTAAACAATTTAATTTAGTAGTTCGAATTATTGACTGAGTAGTATTTTTTTTTTTAACATGTGGAATTAAGAGTCGAATAAATAACAGGGAAATGTATATTCTCTGGAGACAAGAGCACTAAACTGATAAATAGATAAATAAGATAAAATTGTCTCTCGGTTAAACAGAAATTTGGGAAAAAATAAACAGGGGAGCTAATACTTCAACTGTATATAAAATAAACTTGATATTTTACAAATATTTTAACTATCAACATTTAGAAAATACAATTTCATTGTAAAGTATATCAAATGACAGGGGCATTTGCTCATGAAATTGTCTGTTGGATGCAAATAGGCCCAAAACATACTTTCATAAGACAAAAGAGATGATAATTTCATAAGCTTTACTTTCATGTAAATTTATTGAAATGTTGCATTTTTAGAAACACTAAAACCTCATCTTCTCTTTCACATTCACACAGCCAAATTTGGAGGGCTACGAAATCCATGAAGTGGCCTTAAAGAAGAAGGAAGGCCAGAGTCTGGGCATCTCCATAATCGGCCACAACGCTTTGACCGCTGAGGGTGAGAGACTGGTAGTGTCGTGTTTTCCTCCATCAGCACAGTGTTATTGATCATTTACTGGTTTCTCTGCTTTCTGTTGTGTGTCAGATGCGGTCGGAGTCTTCGTGAAGAACGTGATTCCAGGCAGCCCCGCAGAACAAACCGGCAAAATCCAAATCCATGACAGGATCATAGCTGTGAGTTCTTAATCACTTTATAGTGAAGCTCTACCTTCATTAGCCCCATCACTCTTCCATCTCATCATATAATAAGAGCCGCTAAGAGTTGGACAATATCAGCAGTATGCGCTTTTTTTTTCTGCTGTTTATTGTAAAAATGTATTTAAAGGTCCAATGAAATGCTTTGAAATGTGCACTTTTTTTAAATTCATTGTTTGACGTAATCTCAATTTAAACACGAAGAGAGGGCGGGACATAGAGTAGCTCCTCCTCCCCTTAAAAAAAAAAAACAGCCAATAGCATTTTGTTTTTATCATAGCTCTGGCAGTGAGTGATTGAGCTCAAGCGCATCAAATGTAAAGTGTTTTGAAGGGGCGGCGCATGTCAGATACTAGAGAGCATTTGATTGGTCAAGATTTAAAGGACCATGAACCATGAACCCCCCCCCCCCCCCCCCCTTTTTTTTTTTTTTTTTTTTTTTTTTTCCACACCCCTACTTTGGAAAAAGTCAGGAAAGTGGGCGTGTCCAGCTCTGTTTAGGGGGGAGTGTCGGAGGACGGAAAGAGGGAAGGTGCATTAAAATTTGCATAAAAATGGCAGTGTCGCTTTGGGCACGCTCTGATTTTAACAGAGGCAAAACAAACACACAGACGCAGGGGAGAAAGACAGTGACTGTGTTTACATGGTCATCAGTAATCAAATTATTAAATGGTGGGCTTTAACTTCAGTTTGGCTCTTTCATTCAGGAATTTCATTCATGCCCCTCGTGACAAATAAGATATTTGATTTGAGGAGCTGCTGGAAGCGTGTATTTTTAATGCAATATTTGTTACTGCACGGCGAATGAGAGAAAAAACCCTCCGCATTTATCGGTAACTTGGATGCACTTGGTAGGTAGTGTCAGAAAGCCTTGTGTGTATAGACTGTCACACAATGCGGCCAAAATCCTACACAACGGAAATGATTGCGGTGTTTACATGTTTACACTCGGAGAGCAGTATTTACAGTGGATCTTTCAGTCTATAATATTGTAATGATATTAACGTACTGTAAACTTTAGTAACTTAGAAATAGTTTGACTAAGGTCTGTCTTTAAACACTGAAAGAGTACTACTGACGATAAGAACTAACTTTATCATCTGAATAAACAAACAAAGACCACTGATTGCTTACTTACCAAATCTGTAGAGACAGGACCATCAACACCAACTAGAACCGCGTCTTTTATTAAAAGGAGACGAGCAGCACATCCGGATTTCACCATTTCCAGATGAAAAAAGCTCTCAGGAAAAAAAAATAAAAGTTCCTTAGACTCATATTTCTGTCGCACGTTGCATGCACTGTAATCCACACGTGAGTCCAGCTGCGCTCTCATAGAGGGGAAATGAAAACAAAACCTTCCTTGCAGCAAATTATAAAAGTATGCATACTGCATACACAATAGAGCGCACTGATTGGTTTGAACAAAGTCTTTCTCATGAATGAATGCAGCACACTCAGAGACGTCACGATGCACTCTCAGGTACAGACAGCCAATCTACACGCTGGAATACACGCTAAGATCTCATGGTCATGACGTAGCTTCAAAGATTCGTTTCAAACCGGAAGATTGGATTTGCTGGAAATAACGCAAAAACAACCAATTTTCACTTTTTTGTGTAATATATGTGTCCTAATAGTGTTTTTAGCAGCGTGGGACACATATATGACTGTCAATCGCTCAAAAAATGTGTTTTGGTGTTTCGTGACCCTTTAACAAAAACTTGAAGTATGAGGTGACGTGAAAGAAAACGTGAATCCATTTAGCTGGAAGTGACAAACTGCAAGCTTGATGGTGCGTTCACACCAGAAAGGGATGTCAAGCACAAGTGATTGACATGTTAAGGCAATGCAAAGACGCTAGACATCCTGCAGCGCGATTGAGGCAGCACGAATGATTGGATTTGCACGAATAAATCTGCACCAATTGAGCGTTTCGCGCATTTGCATGCTTAACGTGTGAATCGCATGATTCCCTCAAGTTGGAAAATCTGAACTTAAGTGCACATTTGCACCACGTTAACCGATCAGGTGCTTTAGTTTGGGTGTAATTACGACATAGCTCCTTCAGTTGGTGTCCCGAGGGGAATTCCTGCTACTGACACCGGACAAGAGCTCATCAAATTGGGCTTGGCTAAGTCAGAAGCACAGCTGAAAGCTTCCATTATCCAAGTGAACTCAGACACGGCACCGAACTCTCGAAGTCTATGATGTTTTTCAGCCTTTCTAAAGCACAGCTACTATCTCAACAAAATCCATGTTAGCCATTTAGCAATGAAGCTAGAGTCACCGGGGAGACAGAGGCCCTGCACATGACACTTATCCGCGTCTATTGTGAAGTGAATTTGAACAGTATCAGAGGTTTATATAAGTTTTATATCTTCTAAATGCAAATGTTGTCACTGTTTAGGAGCACACTAGCTTACAGACATCCTTAAAACTAACATGCTAATACTAACATCTTACCTTTATTTTAATTTCATTGTACCGTTAATACAGGTCAATAATTTTTCCGGTGTAATGATTTTCAAATATAATGATGTTTGGAATATTTATTCCTGTGATTTAACTTTCAGCATCATTCCTCTAGTATTCAGAGTCCCCTTTTGATCGTGTGTGTGTGTGTGTGTGTGTGTGTGTGTGTGTGTGTGTGTGTGTGTGTGTGTGTGTGTGTGTGTGTGTGTGTGTGTGTGTGTGTGTGTGTGTGTGTGTGTGTGTGTGTGTGTGTGTGTGTGTGTGTGTGTGTGTGTGTGTGTGTGTGTGTGTGTGTGTGTGTGTGTGTGTGTGTGTGTGTGTGTGTGTGTGTGTGTGTGTGTGTGTGCGCGCGCAGTTGGATGGTGTGAGTCTCCAAGGATTCAACAATCAGGAAGTGCTGGAGGTGATGAAGCAGGCGGGTGATGTTGTTCACCTCACTCTTGTTAGGAAGATCATCTCGCCCAAGAGGATGACTGTGGAGAAGTCGCTTGATAAAGGTAAAGTCACGTGACTTGAGGTTTTATAAAAATATTTATAGCAAATTTTAATAATAAATCTCAATTCCAATTTTAACTTTGTTGTTTTTATTATTGTTTTTGTTTGAACTAATGCATGATTTCATCGTTTTAATAGATTTTATTTTTTTACAAATAAAGGCTTAAAATAAGAATTTAAAGAACAAGTACTTTATGGAAAAAATAAATAAAGAACAAATATTATATGGAATATAAAAATTTATACAACAGTTCTGTCTGGTTCTCTAATCTGATTGGCTAATCTGATAGCCGTGAGGTATTAAAGTAATATCAGCACTCGAACAGCCTCTTCACCTTTCTGTATTACAAGTCGGCCTCTCTCTTTTGTATTTTATATTGCTGTATTTATGCCATATAATCTAGTAGTGATTGCTTTGCTTTGCTTTGCTTTGGTTTTTTCGGGTTTAAATGTTTCCAGAGAAATACTGGGAAATCTCTGTAGACTGATGGCATTTCATGCAGTTCAGCCTTCTATTCTTAAAATGTGAGTTATGTCATTAGTTTTGTCATCACGTAGACAATACTCTACATAATGCAGGAGAATCTTTAATATATTTAAATTCTAGAATACTTAAATACTAGCTCTAAAGTGGCGGTTGTGAACTGGCAACAGTTTCTGCTGTTCTGATGTCAGCTGCAGATGTGAATGAATGGCGGAAGAAAGTAGTTCCTAATTTAAAAGGGTTTCTGAGACTTTCCGTGTTTGATTTTCTTTTTTTATACACCCAGTTGTGCCGTCAAACTCTTGTATAAATGCAATATCACACTCGTAGCATTGCGATATAGCATTATATCAGCACTGGTTAGGGGCACTAAATTGTTAGCCATGTTAGCTACGCCCAATACCTCAGACAGACATAATCTGAGAATTTAACTACAAACAAACAGGAAGTGCATTTTTAGATTACAATGGCAAACCTTTTTTTTTTTCTTAATGCCATGCACAGCTGAATTTTTCACCTCAAAACTTTAAACATGAGCTAAAAAAATCAATATGGTTAGCTTTTTTTTCATGTGTATTTTAAATTCTATCAGGGTCTGATAAGATTTCAGATTAAAAAATATATATATATATATATATTTTTTTTTTCCCAAACATTGTTTTCTTAACCCTTTTAAAGTAAAACATTGGTATTGTGTTATCATGGAGCCTTTTTTGTTATTTAAAAAAAATACTGTGCATGACAATATACAGGGTTCCCACGCTTCTTGAAATTACTTTAAAGTGTTTGAATTTCCGACACATAATCCACGGCCTGGAAAGAATTTAAAAAGATACATAGGCCCTTCAAAGTGCTTAAATTAAATTTGAAATGAAATTTGTTTATGGTTTGTTTATTTCAACAAATGTACTCAATTGTCAAAAGCAGAAAACAACAGAGAAATTCTTAAATTAAATTTCTTAAATTTAAGTCTTACACACAAAATAATGCACATTTTACCAATACTTCAGAAACCGCATTTAAATATCACTAATTCTGAATTTGTCAAACTTTGAACATAAATTTTTAAAACATTTTTGAAGATTGCTTCAATATTAAGTATTAGTGAAATGTTAAGTACAGTTAGGACTTTCATGGTGCTACATATGCTGGGGTATGAATCACCAAGGTGCCTGATATAAATTAATGGTGCTTTTAAAAAGTCCTTGAATCTGCTGTTCGTGAAAACGTGGGAACCCTGAGTATTTCTATGTAAGACATTACAAATTTTAAATAAAATTCATTTTTAATTTAAAAAAAAATATATTTTTTTTTATTCATTAATTAATTTTTTATTTTATTCATTTATAATTGGTTTTATTTGTTGTTGTTTTTTTTATTTTTTATTTTTTTTATTAATTAATGAAAATTACTTTATGTATTTTTTACATGTGTTTTTTATTTTATTTATTTATCTTTTTTTATTATTTTATTTATTTTATTATTTATTTATTTCCAAAAAAAGCTGCTCAGAATAACAAATCATATGTTTTGATTTTTAAAAATCTTAGTTGTTTAGCGTATATTGATTTTTAAGTTATCGCTGAAATTTTCACTGAAGTTAAAGTTTCATTGTGTTATCTAAAAAATAAATATAAACTCGCCTGAAAACATTGAAAAATTGCTTTGAATTACAGTTAAGTATAGTTATGTGTTTGAGCACATTCACATTTATTCTTTAAGCAGACGCTACCACCCAAAGTGGCTCACAAAAGAGGATAAAAGAAGCACTTCAGGATCAAATCATGGCACAACAACATTTTTGTTTTAGGTCATTTCAAATTTCCCCAAATATTCATTTTAGACGACACAATGCAATTGTTTTAATTTTGGTTAGTTATTTGGTTTGATGAAGTGAGTGGTATGTGTGTGTGTGTTTGTGTGCGTGCGTACAGTCCAGAGAGAGTCGTCGCGTGTGTCTCTGAAGAGATCGTCTGAGATGAAGGCTCGAGCGGATCAGAGGGGATCTGTGGTGGAGTCTATAGACCCTGCTCTGAGTGGGATCAAACAGCAGCTGCAGGCCAACAGTGAGTTCATACACCATGCAAACCCATCTGTTCACGCACATACAGGTGCTCGACAACAGGGGGCGGAATCACAGACATCAAATGATATGAGACTCACAGCGGTCGCTTCACTTCCGTAAGACGTTTTCTTTTGATTGGCTCTGATGTCGAGCCTCAGTGCCCATGTGGGAAATGACACTTTGATTCCATTTCATTGCTGGTTTGATTACAGATTTATGCCAAGGGCGATTAGCTATAGCAATAAATAAAAATATGCTTTACAGTTGTTTTGCATCATAGCTTTAAAGGAACAGCATGTCATTTCGCCACAAGAAGGCGCATATTTACAACAAACAAAGGCATATTTTGATGATGCACAGTAAAAATGTGGCATCATGGAAGTTGTGGTTTTCATTACACCTTTTAGGACGGTTATCATGGTAGTATGAAGCAGAGTAAAACGAGAGCACTAGAGCAATGACACGGCAAAAAAGCAGCATATTAAAGAACAAAAGTTTAAGTTAAAATAACTGACACTAATTGACACGAGTTAGCTTATTTCTCTGGATTTGAACTCTCTTTAAAACATAAGTCAGCAAAATATATAAGACTTTTCTTAATGATTTTAGTTTTTAATGATAAAAATTGAGAATGTGCCTTTTTTTATGTCTTAATTGCATTTTAACTTTGCACTTCAGATATTAGAGAAGTAAAAGCAACATAAAAAAAAAACAAAAACAAAAAACTGTATTTTACATCAATATTCATGACCTCTCTTCTTATTCATCTATTAACATATTTCCAACTCCCCAAACTCCCTCAAAAATCTTGTATTTATCTCTTAATATATAGGCTATCTTTTCCATTGTCATGTTTGTAACCATGTCTTTCAGTCAACATGCTATACTCTTCCAATTTAAAGAAATACTCTAGCTCGCAATGTGTCTTTAATGATAACTGCATGGAGGAACGATATCACGATTCTTTATTTTGATCAATTGACGAACAATAATCAAATTGACAACCAATCAGAATTCATCCCGTTTAATAATGAAATAAAAAAAGTGGCAGGATGTTTATAGAAATGAGAACAATTTTGTCAATTGATATGGACTCCAGTGTGGTTATTGTTCTTAGTGTGAACAGGCCTATGAAAATAGTTCAGTCCACACCACAATTACAATGGTAACGGAAAAGAATAATAATATTGTTTTCATCACTTTCACACATTTTTATTTATTTATTTTTTGTTAAATGGCTTTTACACTTAGGGAGGCATTTACAGAACAACATTTTCAACTAAAAACTGACAACGTTTTTACATTTTGGCCTATTATTTACGCAACTATAGCGGTTTAGCAGCCTGAAAATACAAACTTTAGCAAAGGTTTTTTTTTATTTATTTTTTTTATTATTATATATTTTTTTTATAAACTATACCATAGAAGATTTTAGCTGAAATTGTGAACCTTGGTGCTTTCACATCTGTGGTTTGGTTCATTTGGTCCGTATAAGAGGCAACAAATGATACATTGTAGCATTTTTCTGCTGTTTTTGGGTCCTTTTCACATCACTGATTGCTTTGGTCCGAACCAGTTGAAGAGGACCAAAATGGGGTCATGTGACAAAATCCGCATCACTCATTGGCCAGATGTTATTGAACGTATTTCCGAAACTGCCTTTTGATTGGTCAGAATTAACATGCGGGAAAATACCAAGTTAAACAAACTGGCAGACACAAAATGTCACTTTTTACTATGGAGGGACGACTGCGCTGGCTTATTGTATCACTGGTCTTAGTAGACTATATAGTTTGTATACATCACTTTAGACAAACTAAACATTTCGAGAATGAAGTGCGGCTGTAGCTGAAAAATGATTTATTACATTGCAAATGGCGAAGGCGCATCGCAAGTCACTTCAGGAGAAGGCGTGAATTGATTTAACTAAGCTGCGACATGGTCATCTTCCGGAAATATTACTAATGATCCATCAGGTAATGGTTTTCCCCTCTCTCTCTCTTTTTTTGTTTACAATTGTTGGTAAAGCACTTTCAACAAATATTTTTCCTTCACACCCCATAAGATAGGACAATGCATCAGACTACGGCAGCTGGATTAGTCTAAAAAGGTGCAGTACTTTTTGCGCTGGAGTCTGTTCTAGTTCGGATCATGTTCTCACCACAAATGAACCTCTCCAGGGTTCATTTGAAAGCTTACCGAGACCACCTCTTCAAGGAGGTTTTGTTACGCTTTTTTGGTGCGCTTTTGTTGCGCACTTAAGTGCGATTGGTACATTCACACCTACCCAAACGAACCACACCAAGAGGGAAAACAAACTCTAGTGTGATCCAACCAGTCTAAATATAGCTGGTGTGAAAACACCCTTAGAAACACACACAAAAAACATAGATAGGCAAAAAAAAACTAATTATAGTATATTATTATTATTATTTTATTATTATTCTTTTTTTATGCGTTTTATGTTTGAGTCAAAGTGCTGGCCAAGCTTGCATAGACCGAACCACAAGCACACAATACAGACCAGGTCTGCCAACTTTTAGGCATTTGGCTCTCACACCAAACATCCATTTCTCATTCAGAAAAATCATCACGCAAATTTTTTTTTCGCTATATAAAGACGTTATTTTTTATGTGCAACCAAACCAACACTGGTGAAAGCAATGTAGTTTAATCAAAAATAAACTGACGCATGAAAACATGCTTCTCGCACTCCTCCTGCTTGACGCTGATTCGCTGCTCACGTACCCACTCCCTGTATAGACACTAAAGACCGCATAAAAGTAAATAAAAATGACCAAACATTACTTGATTTTATTCTAATTATTTGAAGTGATATTTAATTTTAAGTTTGGCTCTTGTCTTATTTGTTTACAATCAAAAGAGCGAGGTTTATGACATACTGCAGCCAGCCAGCAGGGGACGATCAACATTTTTGGCTTCACTTTTAAGCACATGTGCTGCACACCTGGAATTGATGTCCACATGGTTACAACGCTGGCTCTGGTCAAGCTAATTAAAACAGAAAACTTGTTGGCCACGTGTAGAAGCTTACAAAGAGTATGCCCGGTTATAAAAATCATGATACCTTGACAGTGGAGCTCGCTCACTGCTTATGCAAAAAAAAACAAAAGTATACTTTGAGCTTAAAGCTAAGGAATCTGATTCACCCCTCTGGATGGAGGTCAGAGTCAGGCCAACCTCTACACGAGCTTAGCAGGCTTTGTTTCAGTCATGTTAGCCGGCAGATATAAATATGCAGATAGGCAAACTGGAAGCGGAAGAGCAGGCCTTGGCTGAAGCCGAAGCAGCCCGCAGCTCTGGTTACATTCTGCCCTAATTAATCCGGACAAGACCCGGTACCTGCCAAACTCCAAAATAAAGCGTTCTGTTGCACTGGGCCAATACATGCCCGGGATAACAATGATTGGTTGTCAGGGACTCATTTCCCAAAGCTGGAATCGTAGCACGTGTAAAATGATAGCCGCCCTCAAGTCAAAACACACAGCGCTTTAATCATGCTTTCACCTCCCGACTCCTTTTTCCCTGCGGTCTTAAGAAATTATATTGCCATGTGAGCGTGTAGATGTTGAAATCTTTTTCTTCATGGATAATGCTCGACTGTTTTGGTACATTGACGTGACATTCGATAAGCGCGATCTGGAGTGGTTTTGCTAAATTTCACCCGTCGATTTTATAGATAACAACCCTGGAAGTGCCATTAAAATTTCTTTTGTGTCACATAAAAGTTGACAAGCTCTAGAAACAGATGTGATTCAGCCCATTATTATAAGAACGTGGATCAAAGTTGCGTTATTTAAATTTTTTTTCAAGTTCTGTCATTAGAATCGAAGTGAAAGTAGACAGTTGGGGTGTTCAATCACAGAAGTGAATCTGTTCTTCTTAAAAGAAGAACGCCCATGCTCCTGGGGCCGGTTGCACCAGCACTACGTAAGTTAAAACATAGCCTAGTTGTGACCTAAAGGGATACGTTTAGTTTTAATTTTTGTGTATTGTTGTTTATAAATCATCATAAAGGGCTTGTGCCAAAATTCTTTATATTATATTATATTATATTATATTATATTATATTATATTATATTATATTATATTATATTATATTATATTATATTACAAGATTTTCTGTGATATTTAAAAACATGTGGGTAATCTAGCTGCAAGAGAATTCAAAATAAATATATATAGGGCTCTATTTAATGATCTAGGCACAAAGTCTAAAGTGCATGGCACATTAAGGGCGTGTCCGAATCCACTTTTGCTTTTTTAACGACAGAAAAATATGCTTTGCACCCTGGCACATGGTCTAACAGGGTTGTGCTTATTCTCTTGATAAGTTGTGGGTGTGTTTGATGTGTTTTGAGCATAACGTGCATTAAACCAATCAAAGTATCATCTCACATCCCCTTTAAGAGTCAGTTGTGTCGCACCATGGCACATTTACTATTTACATGGCGGACTTTATAAATGTAAAAACTAAATGCTTCACTAGCGAGAAAAAACAGACCATCTGTGTAAAGATAAAGAACGAGCTTCCTCTATTCTGCCTTTTTATTTTCTCTTTACTTTACTTTTACTTCTTTACCTTTTAAAAATAAAAAAATTCTGAAAGCTAATCGGAATCAAGCTTGCACATGGGCGACATTTGATAAGAGCAAACTGAAAGGTTTTTCTGAACTTCACATTAAGGATAACAGTCCTGGAAATGCTATTACACTACCTGACACAATTCTTGTCGTCAATCCCTGTTGTACGAGCAGCAAATAACTTGACTTCTAGTAGATCATTTGGAAAAGTGGCAGAATGTAGATTTTTCAGATGAGTCATCTGTTTAACTGCATCCTAATCATCACAAATACTATAGAAAACATATTGGTACCCACATGGACCCAAGATTCTCATAGAAATCAGTCAAGTTTGGTGAAGAAAAAAATCTTGTTTTGGGGTTACATTCAGTATGGGGGCATGTGAGAGATCTGCAGAGTGGATGGCAACATCAACAGCCTGAGGTATCAAGACGTTTGTACTGCCCATTAAATTACAAACTAGAGGAGAGGGCAAATTCTTCAGCAGGATAGCGCTCCTTCTCATACTTCAGCCTCCACATCAAAGTTCCTGAAAGCAAAGAAGCTCAAGGTTCTCCAGGACTGTCCAGCCCAGTCACCAGACATGAACATTATTGAGTATGTCTGGGGTAAGCTGGAGGAGGCATTGAAGATGAATCCAAAGAATCTTGATAACCCTGGGAGTCCTGCAAGAACGCTTTCTTTGCCATTCCAGATGACTTTATTAATAAGTTATTTGAGTCATTGCAGAGATGTATGGATGCAGTCATCCAAGCTCATGGCAGTCATTCACACTATAAATGCTTTTTCCACTGCACCATGACTTTATAATCTATACTGTACATTATTTCTGTTAAGTGACAAGACTTTTGTCTAAGCAAAGTCAGACCTTACTGTCCTTTTTAAAAACTTTAAAATCAGTATATATATATATATATATATATATATATATATATATATATATATATATATTTTTTTTTTTTAATTAATTTATTTATTTAATAAGCGTAATCTAGAGGCTTCTGATACCAAATGATCAACTAGAAGTCAAGTTATTATTTGTTGTTCCTAAAACTTGGATAGGCGACAAGACTTTTGTCATGTAGTGTATTTTTTTTTTTTTTTTTTGTGACAAAGTTAAAAGTCTCTAGAAACAGATGCGTGTTTAAAAAATAAAAGTGGAAAGAACAGACTAGATGTTACTGGGTTTTCTGCGAGTTTTGCCAAGATCTGTCACACCAACAGTTTTCAGCCCATTAACATCAGTGCAAAATCTGACAGCGAGAGTGCTCCATCAGAGACTCTGTGACAGTCAGTCCACGTTGGTATAATTATAGTCAACGGTTGCTCCAGAAATGCCCAAAGCAGTTAAAAACCACAGGAAGTACTATGTAAAGTGTCATTCCCTCAACTTTTGTGGGTCTGTAGTAACTTTTCCCATGTGATGCCCTCCATTAAATGTTGAGTGACATTTGGATAGGGGGTGGACATTTGTTCTCGGTGTCAGCAGAGTTTTTCCTGATACATAAACATAACAAGCCATTGCCGTGATCAACATTTCCCCTGTTCTCCATATTTTCCATTGTGCCGCACCTGGACCACAGATGTTGGCTGGAGGTTGACGTCTCACGTGTTGAGGCGATGCATTGCTGTATTAATGTAGGCAAACGTTTGTGATAAATGGTGTTGCGAGTGAGGCGTTGGAAATGCTAATTTAATCAGGTCTACATCCCTCGCTCTGACTCACTCTTTGACTTTACTTTTTACCATAACGTGCTTTAGCATAGAAGTCCACAAAAGGGTCTGAAGTAGTTAAATAAACTCAGTTATTTTTAGCCCGCTCTAGAAGTGGCCAGTAAAAGGACATTAGGTTTAAGTGATATTTGCTGTTTTTAATAAAAAAATACACTTTTTTTCCCGCTGTGTTTTTGATCAAAGAAATGGTGAACATGAATTGTTTCAAAAACATTTTAAAATCTTAATTTTAATAAAAAAAAATCTAATTTATATAAAATTAGTAAATAAAATTATTTTTAATAAAATCTTAATTTGAATTTCAATGCTGTATGTTGTTATTTTTTATCTTTAAATTTGGTACACTGTAAAAGTGAATCATTGTATTAACTTTAACAAATCACTTAAACTTGTATCACCAACTATTTATTTTTTACAGTCAACAATTTAGTTATTTAAACAATTTATTAGTTGTCAGTAATAAGTTTAAAATATATTATAGGTGTAAGTTGCATCAAGTTCTAGATGATCATTTGGTATCAGAAGTGGCTTATATGAAAGGCAAAGGCCTCTACATTACGCTTATTTTACCAAAATAAAATATGATCATGCTTTGATTACAGTATAGAATATGAAGTCATGGTGCAGTGGCAAGAGTTAATATTGTGTTTGACTCCCATGAGCTTGGAGGACTGCATCCATACATCTCTGCAATTACTCTAACTTTATTATTAAGTCATCTGGAATAGCAAAAAAGCGTTCTTGCAGGACTACCAGAGTTCATCAAGATTCTTTGGATTCATCTTCAACGCTTTCTCCTTCATCTTACCGCAGACATGCTCAATGTTCAGCTCTGGTGACTGGGCGGACCAATCCTGGAGCACCTTGACCTTCTTTGCTTTCAGGAACTTTGATGTGGAGGCTGAAGTATGAGAAGGAGCGCCATCCTGCTGAAGAATTTGCCCTCTCCTCTGTTTTGTAATGTAATGGGCAGCACAAATGTCTTGATACCTCAGTCTGTTGATGTTGCCATTCACTCTGCAAGCCCCAATACTGAATGTAACCCCAAACCATGATTTTTTTTCTTCACCAAACTTGGCCAGTGGTTGGGTCCATGTGGGTCCCAATAGATCTTCTACAGTATTTGTAATGATTGGGATGCAGTTCAACAGATGATCCACTTTTCCAAATGATCAACTAGAAGTCTAGTTATTATTTGTTGCTCTTACAACTGGGATCAACGACAAGACTTTTGTCAGGTGGTGCCAGGTTCATTTTATATATTGCATACCTCTTTGTTTTGGGGCCAGTGCATTATTTTAAAAAGGTATCCTGTATTAGTATAACCAATAATATGCTTGATTATTATTATTTTATAATATTTTATTGCTGTAAAATATTTGGTAATGTTTGGTAATAGTTTATTTTCTATTTAGTTTTATTGTCTATTTTTTAGATCAGTGTTTTTATCTTGAGAAATAGATTATCAGACAAAAAAAGATCAACAACAGGTCCAAGTCAACCATTTAAGGATGTTTGCTGACATTTGATGTGCATACAGTATATGTAATGAGTCTCACGGTCTCACCAAAAAAAGAACCCCACCATATTCTGTGCGTGATGCATTTAAAGATTATATTACAGAAAAACTTCTTTCTTTTACTATCCAGATCCCATTTTGTCTAAAACCCCCTCTATACTCACTCCATATCATAGTTAAGGGTCAAAAGTGCCCATAAAAGCTGTTCCACCAATTTATTTGCCTCCATTGCCCTTTGGGCTTCCAGCCGATACTGTTCCCAGGCGTCCCGTTGTCGTTTTCTGCAGGATCACTGCTGACTCCTCTCTCAACTCTTGCCCTCAGCTCACTCTCAGCCCTCTGATTATATTCATCCGTCAGCTTGACATCAATCCCATGCTAGTATGCGGCACCTGACATTAATGTCATACGTTTCCACTCACTCTGTCATGGACAGTGGGCACCCAAATGGCGGTAATTGACTTTAAACGCTACTCTCATTATTGTGTGTGTGTTGTAGTGCAAGAGCCGGCCCCGCTGACTGAGATGGAGCTTCGCGCTAAATGGGAGCAGGCTCTTGGTCCACATTACGATGTTATGGTAAGCAAAAACGAAGAGGAAGTAATGTTAACAGATGCTAAGTGCGGCTCTCAATTAAACATGAAGCAAACTGCACATCAGCAAGAACAGCCAGCACTTACGCATACTGTGATAAGAGATGTTCGATCGACCAGCTAAATCTGGCTGTAGATTGCCTCAGTTGACTCCTGTTGAATTTGGGTTCATGTGCTGACACTCTGTTGTTTGGGTTTATTTACCATAAATGGGAGTGTAATGACCTCGTTCAGGTTACAACTGGCATTGAGGTAAATAAAAATAAATAATATAATAAATTTAATAATTAGTACTTTTTTTTTTTGCAGATTGTACAGCTTGACCCGGTCATAGAAGATGATATTGAGCTGCAGAAGTACTCCAAGGTAACATGGAAACAGCTGTCACAATTCATGATTCATTCATTCGTTCATTCATCTCTGTAGTAGGGCTGGGTAATCCATCAAATATTGATAGTATGTAGAGGTGATCTGGTCACATGCAGTCCTGCTTCGTCTCACAACTTGCAAGTATAATAGCATTAAGGTGCTCCTCACAAGTTGATAAGTTCAGTTAACTTTTGTGAATCACTTTTGTTGAAGTTAATCTGTTCATAACCTTGGACAGTTTGTGTGCATGATGACAAAAAGATCTACTTAAGCCGCCATCTTGCTTTTAGGAAAATATATTGAGTAGGAAAATGCTAATATTAAGTCTTGGCTGTTTATATAATAAACATTGATCTTAAAGAGAAAAAAAATACAATTATGTCTAATTGAAGTATGAAATAATATGTCTACAGCTTCTCCCAATACACACAATGCGTTTGGGTGTGGAATTAGACTCCTTTGATGGACACCACTACATTTCCACAGTGGCTCCTGAGGGCCCGGTGGCGAAACATGGGCTTCTTCGACCAGAGGATGAACTTCTGGAGGTAAAGTCATTTTAAAGAGCATTAACCAGCATCTATAATGCCCACATGAGTCCTCTCTGCACCCTATCTCTTTGGCATTATGGTTTTGGTGGGCTCCTAGGGTTTGGCCAGCCTGCAGTTTTGCTCTTGGCTTGCTTTGGTGAGCCTCTTCTCGGTGGCTTTAATAACACTGACCTTTGCATCCTGCCAGCACCAAGCCTCCAGGAAGGCTTGCTGCTGCTGCTGCTGCTGGCTCATAGATGTTCTGGCAGGAGGGCTCCTGAGTCTGACCGAGGCCATCTGCATGACTGTCCCCTGCCCTAACCTCCCCACTGGCCTTGCTTCCTGCCCCCTTCCCTCGAAACTTCCCCCTCCCACCTGGTCTGGTGGCCGAGGGCCGCTGTGCCTTCAGCCTGTTGCTGTTGGCAGGAGTGTGGATGGGTAAAGCAGGAGAGATTTGCAGCGCTGCAGGGGTTGTGGATTATGGGGAGATGTGGTATACCTCAAGGCTCTGTCCTGGGGCCAATTCATTTGTTTAAAAAACATTTTAAGCATTCCCACCTTTCAATATAACCAATATCCTTATGTACTCCTTTTGGCCTCATTTGATGCTTAAAAGCCTAATGATGCATGATGGTGTGTGTGTATGGGAAAGGGATTGTGATGACCATGGCTTCCCCTTGATTTGGGCAGATGGCACAGTGCCGCCCCCACTCACCATAGCAGCTCCAGGCTTGACCGCTCCTGGAAATGCCAATCAAAAATGGTCATTGGATGCCACAGAGACTATGGAATATAGCCTCAATTACCTAATAAGCACCCCTTAGTTTTTTATGTGATTATTTTTGTTCACACACCTGTGAAACTACAAGTTTATGGTTTATAGAAAATTAATTTTTTAGGAGCAACATTTCACTAGCTATGTTTCCATCCAAAAATGCAAATTAACTTTTATGCGCAAAACTGGAATATCGCATAAAAGACGTGCAAATAAAGCAGCGTTTCCATCCAACGAGTCAAAGAGAACAAAATCGTCACTTCCTGATTAACTGGCGCCAAATATCAACAGTAAAAACAGAATTTGCTGCGGTAGGAGAAGCTGCATGAATCTTTTCCTTATTTAATAAACGACTTGTGCCTCAGAAGACGATGCCGACACGCAATGAACACTTGGTGGCGTTTGAAGGCGTGAGATGCGGAGCACAGATGCTTTTGAAAGTTCTGGAGGTAATTAATATTATAACACTAATACTGAAACGGTTAAGACATTTTAGAATAACCAAAACAACATTTCAGATGTTTTACAATGTGCTAGCCTGCTGGTTTGTCCACTCATCATAATGTATGCACTTTTTTTATCAAATAAAAAGTTTATCCTACAGAGTTATGCACGTATGGTTTTTGGGGTGTTTTTTTAATGCGTATTTTCAAAATTTATGTGCTCATTTCCATCAAACTTTTTTTTTATGCGCATATCCAAAAATAGGTGGATGGAAACATAACTATTGAGGAAATCTATATTCCGAGTATTTGCATAACTTTTCTATTAAAAATTCTGAATTTTAATTTGCAGGTGAATGGCGTACAGCTCTATGGGAAGTCTAGGCGAGAGTCTGTAGCTTTCCTTAGAGAAGTTCCTCCTCCATTTACTTTGGTTTGCTGCAGACGACTTGCTAAAGAGGACAACGAATACCATCCTGAATCTGAAGACTGGCACTCATCCAGCTTACAGGAGCAGGTACAGTAACCAATACATGAGTAAATAAATGTGTAAAAATTGGCTTCGGCAAGTATTGGCTGATACTCATTTTGTAATAATTCCACAGATTGAGCATAACCTCACCATGTTGGCCAGAGATACAAGTCTACGCGACAGCATTAGGGAAGAGTTTCAGGTTTGTTTATATTTTCTAATATAAAATTACTATTATATTGACAATTTAATGAAAAATACTCTTTGGCCTCTTTGTGTATGTGCGCTTGCATGCAAGGTTTGTATATTTATAACCACCCTTAGAGGATATCAGGGATCACGAGTCACTGGCATTGTAATTTTGAGGGTCGTGTGCTGAAAAGTTTGGGAACCCCTGTGTTACAATATGAATTAGATTTGTCTTATATAGTGTGTTTGATTGATTAAGTGACCCCATCAGAATAGACCCATTTTTGGGCCACAACCCACCAATTTAGAATCACTTCTTGGCCACCATAGTTGTTTACCTTTCTTTTCAGACCCGTCAGGCTTCGGCAGTAGAGCGGGAGGTTGACGATGAAGAAGAGCCCCTAGAGCCAATCAGCCCTGAGAGACAGCAGATGGACAAGGAGAATGATGATGATGAAGAAGAAGAGGAGGAGGACGAGGAGGATGAAGGGGAATTAGCTCTATGGTCTCCAAATGTGCAAGTGTTAGAACTAGAGAAAGCAGAGCGAGGTCTTGGCTTCAGTATACTAGACTATCAGGTAGGAAATGACTTTTTATTTATTTATTTATTTTCAATCAACATAGTCACCATGCACTTCATCTGAATCTATAAATTAATTAAAGTATGCAGTAAAACAATTTAGAAAAAGTCTTCATGTGTAAGGAATACTGCTGCATTGCATAAAACAATAAATAGACAAAATAACAAACTTCAGAATATTTGCTCTAAACGTCATTAAACCACATTTCCTCTAAAAAGTCTAGAAAAGGAATCTGTTCACACATAATCTAGCAGAGGTAAAAGGGGACCAGACTCAGTTAATCCCCATTGACTTTCCCAAAGTGCGGTCACAGGAAATGTGCATTGATGTCCCAAGTTGTTGAACATCGAACAAAAGAATGCAATGAAACCTTTCCGACTAGGGCCGCCGCTGTTTATCTGGCTCGGTGCCAACCGTCAAACCCTTTGCTCTGCTCACTTAGTACAAAAAGCTGCTTTCCTCCTTCCTTCATTAGCCCTCTAATCAGGGTTAGTACATAACTGCACGTTGATCCTGAATCAGAAGTGATCATGTAATGAGGCCACTTAGAATGCAGAACGTCTCCCGCAGACCTGCGCTCCGCCGTTCCTGTGGGACGCCTCGTGTTTTATATTATCCAGCCACGGGTTCCAATTGATTTCATGCAGGGAAACGGTATTGGCAGGAGAAAAGCATGCTCATGCTTTCGCAACTTCATCAGGACTGTAATATATGGCCACCGAATTAATGGCTAAACTGAACAGAGATCACATTTTAATAGTAAAGTATGCTTCTTTCCTCATCAGAGGCTGCCGTGAGTGATGGGGTCTGTGGCGACATGGACAGAATTACATTGCTGCTTAATGGCAGTAACCTGAGCAGTGATCCCTTAAATTCTTCCTTTCTCTTCATCTATCTGATAAATGAATGAATGAAGATGGAGGAGGGATGAGGGAACTTGGGACAGAGTCCATAGGCTCTGTGCTGTAGTGAAAAAAGAAAGCCAGTTTTGCTGACTCAAAGTCCTTTGTTTTCTATTTCAGTGCTGTTAAGATATCATATGAATCTATGCAGGGTTTTTTTGTTTGGTTTATATTGCACCATAAACAAGTACAAACAAATTGCATCAATACTGCATTGATGGTCTGAATTCTGATGATGATCTTATCCCCACCAAGGCGAAAGGAGAAGAAACTCACAGTTCGGCAACTTGGATCATAGATCATTGTCGTGAAGAGGCTGAACTGCTAAAGCTTACTTTGCAGATCTTCTGGAGGAGTTGCTGGTGCACCCTGGGGTTTATTGGAAGCCATATTGACCTGAGCAGCTTCCCCTCGGTCGAACTCACTGTCTTCTCGCTCTGCACCAGCTGAGCCCCCTCCACCTAGCCCCGTCTGTTTGCTTATCTACACCGAAACCAACGCTTTTCAACCCGAGGGCTTGATGCATGATGGGTGGGAATTGATTCAGAAGAGGAGGAGGGGGGTGTAGGCATTTGCAGAGTTGTGAAAGCAGTGTTAAAATGTCCATAAATGTATGAGCTATAAAAATTGCCAGAAAGACGAAAGCGAGCAACTCCCACAATGCAATGATGAGTACGCTCTTCTACGGTCTTCTAATGGAGGAAGAATCTCTCAACCTTTCTTCTTGACTTCTTTTCTGTTTCCCGCGGCAGACGGGCCAGGGCCTCTCCAGTCTGGAAGGGGAAAATTGATTTTGCCGCTCCATCCAGTAAGAGGCCTTAGCTGATAAGGCCGAATAGGCAACCTCGAGACCTGCAGACACGCTCTAAGCCTTACAGAACCTTCAGTCTCCCCCTCTTTCCACCACCCTCCTTTTCTTCTCGTTTCAACCCCCACCGCAAGAAGACCATGCAACCGCATCTAGATTGATGGGAGCCCACGGTCACACTGACAGCTGGAAACCTGGGAGTTTTTCTTCCCTAAATGACACCCCGTACTGGGTGAGTGACGTGAAATGGCGACAGCGAAATCATTTGTAGTCACGGCTTGGGTTTTTTGCTCTGACAAGAAGGTGATCTTAAAGTAAGAAGAGCTACATTGCAACATAAGAAGGACCCCTTTGGTAGTACTCGCCATCCTGGTAATGGAGATTAATGAAGGTCGTCTTGAAGCCAAACAACTGATCTGAAGATTCGGGCTGTGACGTTTGTGTTTTAAGTGGGATTGCATTGACATGGCCATTTAAAAGTCATTACTAAGACTTCTCGCTAACAGTTGCGTATGAAGTCGGATTGCAGCCAGACTCTAGCGAAGTATGACCGAGCAGCTCTCCTGCAAAGGGTGTAGCATTGATGAAAGATGTCCATAGGGAACGTAGCTTAATGTGACCCTCTGTTTGGGTGGGATGTAGGCCCTACATCAGCCTCTGAAAGAAAAATGTCTCTGTTCACAAAAATAATAAAGTTGTGGAACATGAAGAATTTGAGCTCCAGCATGTTCTCAGAAAATTCTTGCCTCTACAAATGCCCTTTTGCACAAAATCAATCACATTTGCGTGAAAGGCTTTTTGCAAGTTTTGCTCCATCAGTAGTGAATGTACGGCTACAATAATTCATGCTGTCCAAGGAGAAGAGATCTGAGAGAACGCATTTTTGAATCATTTCGATGGTTCAAAGCGCCTAACCTGCACATCAATACAGCATTTAGTCTCATCCAGTGAATGTTTTAAAGGAGAGTCATAAATCATCCCTGCGTGTTATTATTTATTTATCGTTGTTTATTCCGTGGCCTGAAGCTGCAGAAACTGACCAAGGGCTATTTTATTACTGTCGCAAGAAAATAAGCTACCAAATCGACTGCAGGACACCATCCTGAATGTTAATACATTAAAAGCGGCTATGCATTACGCTTTCAGCCATAAACAATTGCTATAACATTGTGTTGTCATTTAGATCCAGTCTGTAGCAGATATAAGGGAGAGGTGTTTGGATTTACTGCCGTTGTGATGTCTGCGCTGTCTGTGCCACCTGTTTTTATGTCAAACAGCTGCCCACAGCTTTACGTTTGAAATTAAACAATGCCTGCATTGTTCCTCCTACTTGTTCTTTCCGGCTCTTTCACATGACTTACATCAAGTCTGCAATGCATCTCTGTAGATTAGCATCAGAGCTAGGTGCAAGATATAAGAATAATGCTGGGATCACACCAAACACAAAATCATTGCGTCACACATTACTCAAAGGATGATTTTTCACCTCAACTCGAATTTGCTGCTCGAGTTCAATCATTTATGTAGCTTGAATTAGGGCTGCACGATTAATCAAAGAAAAGATCGCGATCTCGATTCCACCCTACATGCGATTTTAATTAAGTTTTTCTACGATTCAGCCAGTTATATTTTCAAGGGCAGGAGAGAAGTGTAAAAACGGTTGCACAAGTTTTTACAGCAACATAAACACCTCCACCTTTTTTTTTTTTCCCCAAAGTGAGCGCACTCAAGTAAAACCGAAAGCACGCACATCATTTAAATGATCATATCGAATTTTTGAGTTATGATTACGACAAGCATT
Organism: Danio aesculapii; assembly: GCF_903798145.1. Classification (NCBI taxonomy): domain Eukaryota; kingdom Metazoa; phylum Chordata; class Actinopteri; order Cypriniformes; family Danionidae; genus Danio; species Danio aesculapii. The sequence continues at coordinate 17,234,168 of NC_079456.1, read as the reverse complement.
TGATATGTTTTTTTTTTCTTTCATAGCGAACACAGTGTTGTGCATGAAAATAAATGTTTACTGGGTCAGTATAACTACTCTAGCCTATATAATGTGAGGTAATCTGATAATGACAAATGTCTCATTTTACCAGTGAAATAAAATGGTCTAATAATGTTCTCAATGACAAGCATATGTCTCAAACATAATAATTCAACTTCAAAATTATGAATAGTTGTATTCCGATGCCAACACTTTACTGTGCATTAACGACCAGGACATTTTTTTAAAGTCTGTTCAAGTCCACCATTCCAAGTCTATACAAAATTTTGCTTTTAAACCAACAGTAGACCCAGGGGCGTAGCGGACATTTTAAAAGTGGGGGGGACGGCTGTATGAGATCATACGTTCTTATAATTATTAATCACCTGTTTCTAAAAGGTCTGTCTCTAAAAGTGAGGGGGACGTACTCTAGCTTGAATGGAAGATGCAAACACACCGCTCATTTCACATCGCCCTTCTGAAGTTTGTTTGTATTCATGCATCTGCATTGCCTTTGTATGTTATCTACTCTGGTGATTTAATAATTAAGCTTTTTATGTATACCTAGCATAAGAATCAGTAACAATTGTCAAAGCAAATGAAAGGAGTAACATTCTGCCGTGCATTTATTTTTCTACAAAATGGTATATACAATAGTCAACATTTGAAATAGATCAACCTTTTAGTTGTCCTAACTATTAAAGTTAATAGTTGTCCTAACTATTAAATGACACCTAGGGCTGGGCGATACTGAAAAAACAATATCATAATATAATGTTTAATATCATTCGATATCGATAATGAATGATTTTTACAATCTATTTAATGTATTAGGATTTTTTTATTTAACCATTTTATTTCAATTTTAAAGGCAAATACTTTAATAGTCAAAAAAAATCTTGTCTCTTATGTCTTATAATAAAAAAAACATAAGTGCTACAGAGACTCAAACGTAATAAATAAAATGTCACAGTGTGTGCTATGATTAAGTGTAAACACTAAACAATCAAAGCAAACTTTAAGGTAGATCGACATTTGTAAGTTGTCTAAAATAATCGCACAGTAAACCACAAACTCTATTAACAAAACCAATTACGATGATCAAATCTCGGCTTTCAAGTAAAAGAACCAGCCATCATTATTCAAATACATATTGCAACATTACAAATTGTAAAGTTGAATGACTACATTACCCCTACGCTAAAAACTCTTTCAGATGGGGAGCTAGTGGCTGGGATGCACAAGAAAAGAAACCAAAAAGCCACTCTGACGACCTCCTTGCATCCTTTTTTATTTACTATCTCCTCATTGCTGCTTGTCACGGCTTTCATTATCGCATGTGTTGTGGAAAACTATGTGCTCCTGGAAAATGCGATTGTCATGTGCGTGCCGTGGTTGCAAATAACCCTAAGCTTATTGACATTCCTTCAAAGGCGCTTGCTCAGCAGCCACATTTGAATAAAGTTAAAGCACTTCACACCGAAACTTCATGTCGTACTTTTTCTTTTTTTTTCATTATTGACAATGGTGTTCATTTAATAAATATCTATATTGTTTTATCGGCCCAGCCCTAACAACACCCATTCTTGCGTTGGGACAATTTTACAAATCTTTTTTGACTTCTGCAGTACATTTTAAATTATAACCGGTCGACTGAACTTGAAGCATCTCATTACATTTATGCAATCCATGCTATTTGCTTGTCCATTCAATGCCTCTCAAGGCATCTAAGGTGAAAACAACCAAAAAGGGATGAAAAAAAGATGTCCTGGAGTTCCTGGTATTCTGTTCAGCAAGATTGAAGGTGAGTCAGAGCGCAGGAGCAAAACAGATGACTTGGCCTGCCGTTGATTCCTGCAAAACAGCAGATTTACTGTCCGCCTGACACCACGCTGAAGAATTTCAAACCCTTCGACAACCAGGGCCAGCCAAGGGAACGCTCAGCAAATGGAGACAGTAGCGAATCTAAGCCCAGCAAGAAATATGGGCAATCTATTCTGACCGCCAATCCTCATTGCCATCCGTTAGCTATCTAACAGTTTTAACCCCGAATGGGGTTATGTAGACCTCAAGAAAACCTCATGACAGTGCTTTAGCTGCCTTTGACCTAAACTGATTTATTCCAATTTTGACTGGATATTTTTAGGCTCTGTAATGTGCTCCACCAGCCAGAAACTCCCGGGATTGTGGTTTTCTTTGGATCCTGAGATGTTCCTCACACCTGTAACATGGAAGACATCTGCTCCCCCAATGAGCCATGTGCTCTACGCCATCTAAATCATACAGGCTCTTGGATGGAAACCTGAATAAGAAATGAAGCAACGTAACTCGCTTTATTTCCATCTCTCATGAACATAACCATCTTTATTCCGTAGCAGGTGACGTATTGGCATATTAGGAGCCCCCTAATGCTGGCCTGTTCCCCATGTTTTGTTTAGTTTTTTTCATATAAAAAGCTGCTCTGCTGACATCACTGGCCATGTGGGATGAGAGCAGGGCTTGGAAAGCAAAGCACGCTTGGCTGGAACCCGGCAGCCGGACAATGCAGCCTGTGTCCTCCTAAAGCGCCAGCTGGAGTGGAACTTCAAATCCTCTCTCCAACTTTTTCCTGTCTTTTTTTCCCCCCTCTCTTTCTTTCCCTTCTAGCAGGCCTCAGTTCCTCTCGCTCTGAAATTGCTTTTCTCTTCTCGTCTGCTTACCGTACAGCAGTGGATCACTGGGTAATCAGGGGGCAGTAATTGCTGGGCTTGCTGACCCACTTTTTATGGTTGGGCTTGGTGAAGTTTCCTGGTACGCTGTCCGCAGTTTTGCTCAGGACATCCAATGAACTTCATTGTCTGTTGTGGCCCTGTCGAACAAAAAAGTGTCATATACACATGTACTGTACAGTAATGACTCAAAACAACATGCTTTTCATTTCAACCTGACAGTAGAAGAGAATAAGGTCTTAAAAAAAAAAAAAGAAAAAAAAAAGCAAGGATTGTCTGTTCGGCTAGTCTTTTGACACGGGTGGTCGTAAATGTTCATGGGCAGATAGATGAGATTACTAATGACTGCGCTCCCGCTTCGGTTTTTACTCTCAAATAACTACTTGTTAATCACTTTTATATTGTCACTCACCACATAAAAGCCGCCCATATGGGTCATGAAATATATTGTTGGAGACATCAAATCGGTTGAATTGCAGTTTTACGGCGGAGCTCCCTAGAGATGTGATTGATACCGTGGCACTTGGGATGCTGGAGTGGGAAGTTGGCCTCATTTAGCCTTCCAGCAACTTCTTTTGGAAGTAGGCTTTAATGCGAGGGTCATTCCTGGTACTTCATATCCAGCTGTTTTTATGCCGTTTTTCCATTCTCTGCTTACACAGGTGCTGTTTTCATTAAATGTTTGTGTTAAGATTTAAACAAATGAAACTTCATTTTGATCTTCTTTCTGATAAAACTGTAATGTATAGGTTAAATCACGGTCACCATTGCTCATCTCTGCTTTTCTTTTCTTTTTTTTTCACCTTGTTGTTCTGTTTGTGTGTTTGCTGTGGTCTGCATTGCCCTCTGCAGGACCCTATGGATGTTGCACGCTCTGTGATTGTCATCCGCTCTTTGGTGCCTGGAGGGGTAGCCGACAATCATGGTGGGATTTTCCCGGGTGACCAGCTGGTTTTTGTCAATGACACCCATCTAGAAACATGCTCTCTGGCCCAGGCTGTTGAGGTCCTCAAATCTGCTCCACCTGGAAAGGTCTACCTTGGCATCAGGAAGCCTCTGGTGGTAAGATCAATGTTATTATGGCCAAATACGGTTACATTTAAGTCTGATTTGTAATTCTTTTATTGCATTACAGTGCTTTTATATGCCAATCGTCAATTATATCTCTTAGATTTACTATTATTTGTACATTTTATCTCACAAAAATCAACTGCCATGTAGTATTGGCTTTTATTGTGAATGTGGATCAGTCTATAATATCATAAGCAAGTAAAGAATTACTCTTAATTTTTAGGTAACATAATTACAGTTACTTATAGTATACTTGCCTTAAATACTGTACGTACATTCTACAGCTCTGTGTAAATTAATTCAGAAAAGCAGAATAATCTATATTTTTGCAGAATAATTCTATTTTACAACTAAAGAAGAACGTTTATTGATTATTAAGACAATTTTTGTTGTTCAGATCTTTTGCACAATAACTACATTTTTCAAATAAAGTTTTATTTGTCTTGTAAATGCTTAAGAATCAATGAAATGCTTTAGAAATGTATGCCAAATATATGATGTATAATGAAATATGGTGGCATTCATTTGAAACCTTTTGTGTTTTCGGCAAATATATTGTTTAAAGATTAAGTGTTATTTCTAAAAATAAGTTTGTCTCAAATGTAAAGTATTTAGAATGTAAACGGTTTAGTTTTGTCTATGCATTAAAATTTATGGGTATTTTTAGTATTCATTCAAGTAATTAAATTAGAGCAAATAAGTTACTTATCAGACAAAGTAATTAGAAAACTAATTTAAATACAATTATAATAATGTAAATACTTATGAATGACTTTTTTTGAAGTAACTTGAATGTAACCCAACACTGATCATAAACATAACAAATGCTTTTTGTTGTTGTTAAAAATAACTCCTCTTATTTTTGAAAAGGTGCATATGTGATTTAAGTTAAGCCACTAAGCAAAATTTGTAATTGCCTGCTTAATCAAACGGTTGACCATGTTTTGACTGTTTAAAATAATGACTGTTGAAGTCATTTAATGAATGACTGTTTTAAATAATGGTTTACACACAGCATTGTTGATTTACAAGAAAATTAAACAAACATCCTGTTGCACTACTACGCTTGATTTTGGTTTTATTGTAAAAAAAAAAAATTTAAAACATGTCAAAAGAGAATCTGAAATATTTTATGGCATACTTCAAAAAATAAAGATGATTTAGTATTCAAAAATGTATAATTTAGATTATTTTTGAAAATAAATTAGTCTTACACTACATATTTTAAGATTTTTCATAGTATATGTATTAATTCAGTTTTTTTGTTTACCATAAACCAACATATCAACCATTTGGTAGATGATGATGATGTTTTAGAAATTAATGGGATATGTTGAAAAAAAAAATGTATCAAGTGTGTTAACTAGCAACATTAAGAGTTAAGAAATGCAATCCAGATTTTTTTCTTGGTGGGGCAGTTAAAGGGTTAATATTTTACATTCTTTGGTTTCTTTGAAATGCACAGCCAGAAGACAGAGGTAGTGGACAGCAGTCCTTGTGGCCTGTAGAGAGCGTCGATGAGCAGCCAACAGCAAAGCAGGCCATCAGCCACACTCTTCCACCGATGCCAGAGGTATTCTAAATACACATTTGCTTCAATACTTTTAAAAGAAATGAGTACTTTGTTGAGCAAAGATATGTTAAATTTCATCAGAAATAACTGTAACAATTAATAATGTTACAAATTTCATCATTACAATGTTGAACAGTTGTTCTTTACTGATATATCAAATCAGCATATGTGAATGATGGATTAAATAGACCCTTATATGACCTCAGTATAGGGCTGTAATTTGGCCTTAAATCAAAATCTTGATTAATTGAACATTTTAACTCTATTACGATTAATGAACGATTATTCTATTAATTTATTTGTTTTGCCCTCATAGATCTGACAAGTTAAAAATAAACAACTTGCACTTTTGTGAACAAAAGAAATAATTTGAAATAATGTTTTTTATATTAAAAGTAGAAAAAAGCAGTATCTCTTCTAAATAAAATAGCCCTTGCATATCCTGTAAATAATTTTCCATTGGACAAATGTTTTAATTTAAATAATAATTTTGATTGGAAATATGGCATCTCAAGGCATCTCAGGCACAGCTTTCAATCATTGTCGATTTCGATTACTTTATTAATTGCCCAGCCCTACCCTAGTAGCAGTAGTTGTCATAGGGGTGTAAACTTAAAGCACAGCAAGTTTTTTTTTTTTTTGTACAGAAGAGTACAACAAATAGTTTTTTACAATCTTATTAGCTGAAATATTAATAATTGTTATCAAGACTTTTAGAAAAAGGAAAAAAAAAGCAGTTTGACACTGATAACGGCAGAAAACAAATTTACTGTCCTGCCCATACACTGCATTTCAAACACCTCATAAGAAGTAATTAGTTTTTTGTAATTTGATGCAAACATGATTTAAATAAATAAATAAATACATATAAATGTCCATACGTTTAAATAAAAAAAAAAAAAAAAAAAAAAAAAAAAATATATATATATATATATATATATATATATAAACCAACGTCAAATACTAACATTTATTCGTCAGGTATGGCAACCAAAATCCAACGTCTGATGAACGTCATAATGGTATAATTTCCACACAACGTCAAGTTGTAACAACATTAGACGTTGATATTTTGTTGTTTTTAGGTTGCGTTAGAAAGTAACCAAAATGCAACGTCTGTCCAATGTTGGATATTGACGACTGGCTGACATTGGGTTCTGATGTCAACACTATTTTCATTTGCTAACAAAATGCAACGTCCCACAACGTTGGGGTACCATGTCAATCTCACATTATGTTGGCATCCTATGCCTGCCTGGACCATGTGACGCTGATTAATGACTATTGAAAATGTAGCTTTGCAAAACTAACAAGCTAGCTTTATCTAAAGTAGAACTTAATAGGCTAAAGTTAGACATGCCGTCAGACATTGGCATAAAAAAGTTAAAGATGGCTTCACTTATCATCCGAAAACAGACTTGTATCCATCAGTACGTAGGAAAGAAGCCTGACTACAGTTGTAATTAACAAAGAGAGCTTGAACTGATGCGAGAAAGAAAAAGAGCGTGAGCACAAGAAGATGAGCGAGGGGGAAAAAAAGAGGAACAAATGAGCGAGCCTCCGGAGAGGGATCTTTTTGGAGGTGATGCATGACCCCCTCTATGGGCCTTTGAAATGTACCGTATTATCCTTGAATTTTAGCAAAGA